>NC_090392.1:7502939-7837317 GCF_036365525.1 Heterodontus francisci | reverse complement strand
TGTTCCCCTGATGGTTTAATACTCACGGGACATGTTACCAGATGAACAGTGTAAGTGAGGAGAGTGTGTTCCCCTGATGGTTTAATACACACAGGATATGTTACCAACTGAACAGTATAAGTGAGGAGAGAGTGTTCCCCTGATGGTTTAATATGCACGGGACATGTTACCAGGTGAACAGTATAAGTGAGGAGAGTGTATTCCCCTGATGGTTTAATACACACGGGACATGTCACCAGGTGAACAGGATAAGTGAGTAGAATGTGTTCCCCTGATGGTTTAATATACACGGGACATGTTACCAGGTTAGCAGTATAAGTGAGGAGAGTGTGTTCCCCTGATGGTTTAATATACACAGGGCATGTTACCAGGTGAACAGTATAAGTGAGGAGATTGTGTTCCCCTGATGTTTTAATACACACGGGACATGTTATCAGGTGAATGGTATAAGTGAGGAGATTGTGTTCCCCTGATGGTTTAATACACACGGGACATGTTACCAGGTGAACAGTATAAGTGAGGAGAGTGTGTTCCCCTGATGTTTTAATATACACAGGACATGTTACCAGGTGAACAGTATAAGTGAGGAGATTGTATTCCCCTGATGATTTAATACACACGGAAAATGTTACCAGGTGAACAGTATAAGTGAAGAGAATGTGTTCCCCTGATGGTTTAATATACACTGGGCATATTACCAGGTGAACAGTATAAGTGTGGAGATTGTGTTCCCCTGATGGTTTAATATACACAGAACATGATAACAGGTGGACAGTATAAGTGAGGAGAGTGTGTTCCCCTGATGGTTTAATATACACAGGGCATGTTACCAGGTGAACAGTATAAGTGTGGAGATTGTGTTCCCCTGATGGTTTAATATACACAGAACATGATACCAGGTGGACAGTATAAGTGAGGAGAGTGTGTTCCCCTGATGGTTTAATATACACGGGACATGTTCCCAGGTGAACAGTATAAGTGAGGAGAGTGTGTTCCCCTGATGGTTTAATATACACTGGGCATATTACCAGGTGAACAGTATAAGTGAGGAGAGTGTGTTCCCCTTATGGTTTAATACACACGGGACATGTTATCAGGTGAACAGTATAAGTGAGGAGAGTGTGTTTCCCTGATTGTTTAATGCACATGGGACATGTTACCAGCTGAACAGTATAAGTGAGGAGAGTGTGTTCCCCTGATGGTTTAACACGCACGGGACATGTTACCAGGTGAACAGTATAAGTGAGGAGAGTGTTTTCCCCTGATTGATTAATATACACAGGACATGTTACCAGGTGAACAGTATAAGTGAGGAGAGTGTGTTCCCCTGAAGGTTTAATATACACAGGACATGTTACCAGGTGAACAGTATAAGTGAGGAAAGTGTGTTCCCCTGATTGTTTAATACACACGGGACATGTCACCAGGTGAACAGTATAAGTGAGCAGAATGTTATCCCCTGATGGTTAAATATGCAAAGGACATGTCACCAGGTGAACAGTATAAGTGAGGAGAGTGTGTTCCCCTGATGGTTTAATACTGACGGGACATGTTACCAGATGTACAGTATAAGTGAGGAGAGTGTGTTCCCCTGATTGTTTAATACACACGGGACATGTCACCAGGTGAACAGTATAAGTGAGCAGAATGTTTTACCCTGATGGTTAAATATGCAAAGGACGTGTTAGCAGGTGAACAGTATAAGTGAGGAGAGTGTGTTCCCCTGATGGTTTAATGCACACAGGACATGTTACCAGGTGAACAGTATCAGTGAGGAGAATGTGTTCCCCTGATGGTTTAATATGCACAGGATATGTTACCAGGTGAACAGTATAAGGGAGGAGAGTGTGTTCCCCTGATGGTTTAATTTACATGGGACATGTTACCAGGTGAACAGTATAAGTGAGGAGAGTGTGTTCCCCTGATGGTTTAATATACACGGGACATGTTCCCAGGTGAACAGTATAAGTGAGGAGAGTGTGTTCCCCTGATGGTTTAATATACACTGGGCATATTACCAGGTGAACAGTATAAGTGAGGAGAGTGTGTTCCCCTTATGGTTTAATACACACGGGACATGTTATCAGGTGAACAGTATAAGTGAGGAGAGTGTGTTCCCGTGATGGTTTAACACGCACGGGACATGTTACCAGGTGAACAGTATAAGTGAGGAGAGTGTTTTCCCCTGATTGATTAATATACCCGGGACATGTTACCAGGTGAACAGTATAAGTGAGGAGAGTGTGTTCCCCTGATGGTTAAATATACACAGGACATGTTACCAGGTGAACAGTATAAGTGAGGAGAGTGTGTTCCCCTGATTGTTTAATACACACGGGACATGTTACCAGGTGAACAGTATAAGTGAGGAGAGTGTGTTCCCCTGATGGTTTAATATACACGGGACAGGTGACTAGGTGAACAGTATAAGTGAGGAGAGTGTGTTCCCCTGATGGTTTAATATACACGGGACATGTTACCAGGTTAGCAGTATAAGTGAGGAGAGTGTGTTCCCCTGATGGTTTAATATACACAGGGCATGTTACCAGGTGAACAGTATAAGTGAGGAGATTGTGTTCCCCTGATGTTTTAATACACACGGGACATGTTATCAGGTGAATGGTATAAGTGAGGAGAGTGTGTTCCCCTGATTGTTTAATGCACACGGGACATGTTACCAGGTGAACAGCATAAGTGAGGAGAGTGAGTTCCCCTGATGTTTTAATATACACAGGACATGTTACCAGGTGAACAGTATAAGTGAGGAGATTGTATTCCCCTGATGGTTTAATATACACGGGACATGTTTCCAGGTAAACAGTATAAGTGAGGAGAGTGTGTTCCCCTGATGGTTTAATATACACAGGGCATGTTACCAGGTGAACAGTATAAGTGTGGAGATTGTGTTTCCCTGATTGTTTAATATACACAGAGCATGATACCAGGTGGACAGTATAAGTGAGGAGAGTGTGTTCCCCTGATGGTTTTATATACACGGGACATGTTCCCAGGTGAACAGTATAAGTGAGGAGAGTGTGTTCCCCTGATGGTTTAATATACACTGGGCATATTACCAGGTGAACAGTATAAGTGAGGAGAGTGTGTTCCCCTTATGGTTTAATACACACGGGACATGTTATCAGGTGAACAGTATAAGTGAGGAGAGTGTGTTCCCCTGATGGTTTAACACGCACGGGACATGTTACCAGGTGAACAGTATAAGTGAGGAGAGTGTTTTCCCCTGATTGATTAATATACCCGGGACATGGCACCAGGTGAACAGTATAAGTGAGGAGAGTGTGTTCCCCTGATGGTTTAATATACACAGGACATGTTACCAGGTGAACAGTATAAGTGAGGAGAGTGTGTTCCCCTGATTGTTTAATACACACGGGACATGTTACCAGGTGAACAGTATAAGTGAGGAGAGTGTGTTCCCCTGATTGTTTAATACACACGGGACATGTCACCAGGTGAACAGTATAAGTGAGCAGAATGTTATCCCCTGATGGTTAAATATGCAAAGGACATGTCACCAGGTGAACAGTATAAGTGAGGAGAGTGTGTTCCCCTGATGGTTTAATACTGACGGGACATGTTACCAGATGTACAGTATAAGTGAGGAGAGTGTGTTCCCCTGATTGTTTAATACACACGGGACATGTCACCAGGTGAACAGTATAAGTGAGCAGAATGTTTTACCCTGATGGTTAAATATGCAAAGGACATGTTAGCAGGTGAACAGTATAAGTGAGGAGAGTGTGTTCCCCTGATGGTTTAATGCACACAGGACATGTTACCAGGTGAACAGTATCAGTGAGGAGAATGTGTTCCCCTGATGGTTTAATATACACGGGACATGTTACCAGGTGAACAGTATAAGTGAGGAGAGTGTGTTCCCATGAGTGTTTAATATACACGGGACATGTCACCAGGTGAACAGTATAAGTGAGGAGAGTGTGTTCCCCTGATGGTTTAATATACACGGGACATGTTACCAGATGAACAGTATAAATGAGTCGAGTGTGTTCACCTGATGGTTTAATACGCACGGGACATGTTGCCAGGTGAACTGTATAAGTCAGGAGAGTGCGTTCCCCTGATGGTTTAATGCACACAGGACATTTTACCAGGTGAACAGTGAAAGTGAGGAGAGTGTGTTCCCCAGATGGTTTAATATACACGGGATATGTTACCAGGTGAACAGTATAAGTGAGGAGATTGTTTTCCCCTGATGGTTTAATATACACGGGACATGTTACCAGGTGAACAGTATAAGTGAGGAGAATGTGTTCCCCTGATGGTTTAATATACACGGGACATTTCATCAAGTGAACAGTATAAGTGAGGAGAGTGTGTTCCCCTGATGTTTTAATATACACAGGACATGTTACCAGGTGAACAGTATAAGTGAGGAGATTGTATTCCCTTTGATGATTTAATACACACGGAAAATGTTACCAGGTGAACAGTATAAGTGAAGAGAATGTGTTCCCCTGATGGTTTAATATACACGGGACATGTTTCCAGGTAAACAGTATAAGTGAGGAGAGTGTGTTCCCCTGATGGTTTAATATACACAGGGCATGTTACCAGGTGAACAGTATAAGTGTGGAGATTGTGTTCCCCTGATGGTTTAATATACACAGAACATGATACCAGGTGGACAGTATAAGTGAGGAGAGTGTGTTCCCCTGATGGTTTAACATACACGGGACATGTTCCCAGGTGAACAGTATAAGTGAGGAGAGTGTGTTCCCCTGATGGTTTAATATACACTGGGCATATTACCAGGTGAACAGTATAAGTGAGGAGAGTGTGTTCCCCTTATGGTTTAATACACACGGGACATGTTATCAGGTGAACAGTATAAGTCAGGAGAGTGCGTTCCCCTGATGGTTTAATGCACACAGGACATTTTACCAGGTGAACAGTGAAAGTGAGGAGAGTGTGTTCCCCAGATGGTTTAATATACACGGGATATGTTACCAGGTGAACAGTATAAGTGAGGAGATTGTTTTCCCCTGATGGTTTAATATACACGGGACATGTTACCAGGTGAACAGTATAAGTGAGGAGAATGTGTTCCCCTGATGGTTTAATATACACGGGACATTTCATCAAGTGAACAGTATAAGTGAGGAGAGTGTGTTCCCCTGATGTTTTAATATACACAGGACATGTTACCAGGTGAACAGTATAAGTGAGGAGATTGTATTCCCTTTGATGATTTAATACACACGGAAAATGTTACCAGGTGAACAGTATAAGTGAAGAGAATGTGTTCCCCTGATGGTTTAATATACACGGGACATGTTTCCAGGTAAACAGTATAAGTGAGGAGAGTGTGTTCCCCTGATGGTTTAATATACACAGGGCATGTTACCAGGTGAACAGTATAAGTGTGGAGATTGTGTTCCCCTGATGGTTTAATATACACAGAACATGATACCAGGTGGACAGTATAAGTGAGGAGAGTGTGTTCCCCTGATGGTTTAACATACACGGGACATGTTCCCAGGTGAACAGTATAAGTGAGGAGAGTGTGTTCCCCTGATGGTTTAATATACACTGGGCATATTACCAGGTGAACAGTATAAGTGAGGAGAGTGTGTTCCCCTTATGGTTTAATACACACGGGACATGTTATCAGGTGAACAGTATAAGTGAGGAGAGTGTGTTTCCCTGATTGTTTAATGCACATGGGACATGTTACCAGCTGAACAGTATAAGTGAGGAGAGTGTGTTCCCCTGATGGTTTAACACGCACGGGACATGTTACCAGGTGAACAGTATAAGTGAGGAGAGTGTTTTCCCCTGATTGATTAATATACCCGGGACATTGGCACCAGGTGAACAGTATAAGTGAGGAGAGTGTGTTCCCCTGATGGTTTAACATACACAGGACATGTTACCAGGTGAACAGTATAAGTGAGGAGAGTGTGTTCCCATGATTGTTTAATACACACGGGACATGTTACCAGGTGAACAGTATAAGTGAGGAGAGTGTGTTCCCCTGATTGTTTAATACACACGGGACATGTCACCAGGTGAACAGTATAAGTGAGCAGAATGTTATCCCCTGATGGTTAAATATGCAAAGGACATGTCACCAGGTGAACAGTATAAGTGAGGAGAGTGTGTTCCCCTGATGGTTTAACACTGACGGGACATGTTACCAGATGTACAGTATAAGTGAGGAGAGTGTGTTCCCCTGATTGTTTAATACACACGGGACATGTCACCAGGTAAACAGTATAAGTGAGCAGAATGTTTTACCCTGATGGTTAAATATGCAAAGGACATGTTAGCAGGTGAACAGTATAAGTGAGGAGAGTGTGTTCCCCTGATGGTTTAATGCACACAGGACATGTTACCAGGTGAACAGTATCAGTGAGGAGAATGTGTTCCCCTGATGGTTTAATATGCACAGGATATGTTACCAGGTGAACAGAATAAGTGAGGAGAGTGTGTTCCCCTGATGGTTTAATTTACACGGGACATGTTACCAGGTGAACAGTATAAGTGAGGAGAATGTGTTCCCCTGATGGTTTAATATACACGGGACAGGTGACTAGGTGAACAGTATAAGTGAGGAGAGTGTGTTCCCCTGATGGTTTAATATACACGGGACATGTTACCAGGTTAGCAGTATAAGTGAGGAGAGTGTGTTCCCCTGATGGTTTAATATACACAGGGCATGTTACCAGGTGAACAGTATAAGTGAGGAGATTGTGTTCCCCTGATGTTTTAATACACACGGGACATGTTATCAGGTGAATGGTATAAGTGAGGAGAGTGTGTTCCCCTGATTGTTTAATGCACACGGGCCATGTTACCAGGTGAACAGTATAAGTGAGGAGAGTGAGTTCCCATGATGTTTTAATATACACAGGACATGTTACCAGGTGAACAGTATAAGTGAGGAGATTGTATTCCCCTGATGGTTTAATATACACGGGAAATGTTTCCAGGTAAACAGTATAAGTGAGGAGAGTGTGTTCCCCTGATGGTTTAATATACACAGGGCATGTTACCAGGTGAACAGTATAAGTGTGGAGATTGTGTTCCCCTGATTGTTTAATATACACAGAACATGATACCAGGTGGACAGTATAAGTGAGGAGAGTGTGTTCCCCTGATGGTTTAATATACACGGGACATGTTCCCAGGTGAACAGTATAAGTGAGGAGAGTGTGTTCCCCTGATGGTTTAATATACACTGGGCATATTACCAGGTGAACAGTATAAGTGAGGAGAGTGTGTTCCCCTTATGGTTTAATACACACGGGACATGTTATCAGGTGAACAGTATAAGTGAGGAGAGTGTGTTCCCCTGATGGTTTAATATACACGGGACATGTTCCCAGGTGAACAGTATAAGTGAGGAGAGTGTGTTCCCCTGATGGTTTAATATACACTGGGCATATTACCAGGTGAACAGTATAAGTGAGGAGAGTGTGTTCCCCTTATGGTTTAATACACACGGGACATGTTACCAGGTGAACAGTATAAGTGAGGAGAGTGTTTTCCCCTGATTGATTAATATACCCGGGACATGGCACCAGGTGAACAGTATAAGTGAGGAGAGTGTGTTCCCCTGATGGTTTAATATACACAGGACATGTTACCAGGTGAACAGTATAAGTGAGGAGAGTGTGTTCCCCTGATTGTTTAATACACACGGGACATGTTACCAGGTGAACAGTATAAGTGAGGAGAGTGTGTTCCCCTGATTGTTTAATACACACGGGACATGTCACCAGGTGAACAGTATAAGTGAGCAGAATGTTATCCCCTGATGGTTAAATATGCCAAGGACATGCCACCAGGTGAACAGTATAAGTGAGGAGAGTGTGTTCCCCTGATGGTTTAATATACACAGGACATGTTACCAGGTGAACAGTATAAGTGAGCAGAGTGTGTTCCCCTGATTGTTTAATACACACGGGACATGTTACCAGGTGAACAGTATAAGTGAGGAGAGTGTGTTCCCCTGATGGTTTAATATACACGGGACAGGTGACTAGGTGAACAGTATAAGTGAGGAGAGTGTGTTCCCCTGATGGTTTAATATACACGGGACATGTTACCAGGTTAGCAGTATAAGTGAGGAGAGTGTGTTCCCCTGATGGTTTAATATACACAGGGCATGTTACCAGGTGAACAGTATAAGTGAGGAGATTGTGTTCCCCTGATGTTTTAATACACACGGGACATGTTATCAGGTTAATGGTATAAGTGAGGAGAGTGTGTTCCCCTGATTGTTTAATGCACACGGGACATGTTACCAGGTGAACAGCATAAGTGAGGAGAGTGAGTTCCCCTGATGTTTTAATATACACAGGACATGTTACCAGGTGAACAGTATAAGTGAGGAGATTGTATTCCCCTGATGGTTTAATATACACGGGACATGTTTCCAGGTAAACAGTATAAGTGAGGAGAGTGTGTTCCCCTGATGGTTTAATATACACAGGGCATGTTACCAGGTGAACAGTGTAAGTGTGGAGATTGTGTTTCCCTGATTGTTTAATATACACAGAACATGATACCAGGTGGACAGTATAAGTGAGGAGAGTGTGTTCCCCTGATGGTTTTATATACACGGGACATGTTCCCAGGTGAACAGTATAAGTGAGGAGAGTGTGTTCCCCTGATGGTTTAATATACACTGGGCATATTACCAGGTGAACAGTATAAGTGAGGAGAGTGTGTTCCCCTTATGGTTTAATACACACGGGACATGTTATCAGGTGAACAGTATAAGTGAGGAGAGTGTGTTCCCCTGATGGTTTAACACGCACGGGACATGTTACCAGGTGAACAGTATAAGTGAGGAGAGTGTTTTCCCCTGATTGATTAATATACCCGGGACATGGCACCAGGTGAACAGTATAAGTGAGGAGAGTGTGTTCCCCTGATGGTTTAATATACACAGGACATGTTACCAGGTGAACAGTATAAGTGAGGAGAGTGTGTTCCCCTGATTGTTTAATACACACGGGACATGTTACCAGGTGAACAGTATAAGTGAGGAGAGTGTGTTCCCCTGATTGTTTAATACACACGGGACATGTCACCAGGTGAACAGTATAAGTGAGCAGAATGTTATCCCCTGATGGTTAAATATGCAAAGGACATGTCACCAGGTGAACAGTATAAGTGAGGAGAGTGTGTTCCCCTGATGGTTTAATACTGACGGGACATGTTACCAGATGTACAGTATAAGTGAGGAGAGTGTGTTCCCCTGATTGTTTAATACACACGGGACATGTCACCAGGTGAACAGTATAAGTGAGCAGAATGTTTTACCCTGATGGTTAAATATGCAAAGGACATGTTAGCAGGTGAACAGTATAAGTGAGGAGAGTGTGTTCCCATGAGTGTTTAATATACACGGGACATGTCACCAGGTGAACAGTATAAGTGAGGAGAGTGTGTTCCCCTGATGGTTTAATACACACGGGACATGTTACCAGATGAACAGTATAAATGAGTCGAGTGTGTTCACCTGATGGTTTAATACGCACGGGACATGTTGCCAGGTGAACTGTATAAGTCAGGAGAGTGCGTTCCCCTGATGGTTTAATGCACACAGGACATTTTACCAGGTGAACAGTGTAAGTGAGGAGAGTGTGTTCCCCAGATGGTTTAATATACACGGGATATGTTACCAGGTGAACAGTATAAGTGAGGAGATTGTGTTCCCCTGATGGTTTAATATACACGGGACATGTTACCAGGTGAACAGTATAAGTGAGGAGAATGTGTTCCCCTGATGGTTTAATATACACGGGACATTTCATCAAGTGAACAGTATAAGTGAGGAGAGTGTGTTCCCCTGATGTTTTAATATACACAGGACATGTTTCCAGGTGAACAGTATAAGTGCGGAGATTGTGTTCCCTTTGATGATTTAATACACACGGAAAATGTTACCAGGTGAACAGTATAAGTGAAGAGAATCTGTTCCCCTGATGGTTTAATATACACGGGACATGTTTCCAGGTAAACAGTATAAGTGAGGAGAGTGTGTTCCCCTGATGGTTTAATATACACAGGGCATGTTACCAGGTGAACAGTATAAGTGTGGAGATTGTGTTCCCCTGATGGTTTAATATACACAGAACATGATACCAGGTGGACAGTATAAGTGAGGAGAGTGTGTTCCCCTGATGGTTTAACATACACGGGACATGTTCCCAGGTGAACAGTATAAGTGAGGAGAGTGTGTTCCCCTGATGGTTTAATATACACTGGGCATATTACCAGGTGAACAGTATAAGTGAGGAGAGTGTGTTCCCCTTATGGTTTAATACACACGGGACATGTTATCAGGTGAACAGTATAAGTGAGGAGAGTGTGTTTCCCTGATTGTTTAATGCACATGGGACATGTTACCAGCTGAACAGTATAAGTGAGGAGAGTGTGTTCCCCTGATGGTTTAACACGCACGGGACATGTTACCAGGTGAACAGTATAAGTGAGGAGAGTGTTTTCCCCTGATTGATTAATATACCCGGGACATTGGCACCAGGTGAACAGTATAAGTGAGGAGAGTGTGTTCCCCTGATGGTTTAACATACACAGGACATGTTACCAGGTGAACAGTATAAGTGAGGAGAGTGTGTTCCCCTGATCGTTTAATACACACGGGACATGTTACCAGGTGAACAGTATAAGTGAGGAGAGTGTGTTCCCCTGATTGTTTAATACACACGGGACATGTCACCAGGTGAACAGTATAAGTGAGCAGAATGTTATCCCCTGATGGTTAAATATGCAAAGGACATGTCACCAGGTGAACAGTATAAGTGAGGAGAGTGTGTTCCCCTGATGGTTTAACACTGACGGGACATGTTACCAGATGTACAGTATAAGTGAGGAGAGTGTGTTCCCCTGATTGTTTAATACACACGGGACATGTCACCAGGTGAACAGTATAAGTGAGCAGAATGTTTTACCCTGATGGTTAAATATGCAAAGGACATGTTAGCAGGTGAACAGTATAAGTGAGGAGAGTGTGTTCCCCTGATGGTTTAATGCACACAGGACATTGTTACCAGGTGAACAGTATCAGTGAGGAGAATGTGTTCCCCTGATGGTTTAATATGCACAGGATATGTTACCAGGTGAACAGTATAAGTGAGGAGAGTGTGTTCCCCTGATGGTTTAATTTACACGGGACATGTTACCAGGTGAACAGTATAAGTGAGGAGAATGTGTTCCCCTGATGGTTTAATATACACGGGACAGGTGACTAGGTGAACAGTATAAGTGAGGAGAGTGTGTTCCCCTGATGGTTTAATATACACGGGACATGTTACCAGGTTAGCAGTATAAGTGAGGAGAGTGTGTTCCCCTGATGGTTTAATATACACAGGGCATGTTACCAGGTGAACAGTATAAGTGAGGAGATTGTGTTCCCCTGATGTTTTAATACACACGGGACATGTTATCAGGTGAATGGTATAAGTGAGGAGAGTGTGTTCCCCTGATTGTTTAATGCACACGGGCCATGTTACCAGGTGAACAGTATAAGTGAGGAGAGTGAGTTCCCATGATGTTTTAATATACACAGGACATGTTACCAGGTGAACAGTATAAGTGAGGAGATTGTATTCCCCTGATGGTTTAATATACACGGGACATGTTTCCAGGTAAACAGTATAAGTGAGGAGAGTGTGTTCCCCTGATGGTTTAATATACACAGGGCATGTTACCAGGTGAACAGTATAAGTGTGGAGATTGTGTTCCCCTGATTGTTTAATATACACAGAACATTATACCAGGTGAACAGTATAAGTGAGGAGAGTGTGTTCCCCTGATGGTTTAAAATACACGGGACATGTTCCCAGGTGAACAGTATAAGTGAGGAGAGTGTGTTCCCCTGATGGTTTAATATACACTGGGCATATTACCAGGTGAACAGTATAAGTGAGGAGAGTGTGTTCCCCTTATGGTTTAATACACACGGGACATGTTACCAGGTGAACAGTATAAGTGAGGAGATTGTATTCCCCTGATGATTTAATACACACGGAAAATGTTACCAGGTGAACAGTATAAGTGAAGAGAATGTGTTCCCCTGATGGTTTAATATACACTGGGCATATTACCAGGTGAACAGTATAAGTGTGGAGATTGTGTTCCCCTGATGGTTTAATATACACAGAACATGATACCAGGTGGACAGTATAAGTGAGGAGAGTGTGTTCCCCTGATGGTTTAATATACACAGGGCATGTTACCAGGTGAACAGTATAAGTGTGGAGATTGTGTTCCCCTGATGGTTTAATATACACAGAACATGATACCAGGTGGACAGTATAAGTGAGGAGAGTGTGTTCCCCTGATGGTTTAATATACACGGGACATGTTCCCAGGTGAACAGTATAAGTGAGGAGAGTGTGTTCCCCTGATGGTTTAATATACACTGGGCATATTACCAGGTGAACAGTATAAGTGAGGAGAGTGTGTTCCCCTTATGGTTTAATACACACGGGACATGTTATCAGGTGAACAGTATAAGTGAGGAGAGTGTGTTTCCCTGATTGTTTAATGCACATGGGACATGTTACCAGCTGAACAGTATAAGTGAGGAGAGTGTGTTCCCCTGATGGTTTAACACGCACGGGACATGTTACCAGGTGAACAGTATAAGTGAGGAGAGTGTTTTCCCCTGATTGATTAATATACACAGGACATGTTACCAGGTGAACAGTATAAGTGAGGAGAGTGTGTTCCCCTGAAGGTTTAATATACACAGGACATGTTACCAGGTGAACAGTATAAGTGAGGAAAGTGTGTTCCCCTGATTGTTTAATACACACGGGACATGTCACCAGGTGAACAGTATAAGTGAGCAGAATGTTATCCCCTGATGGTTAAATATGCAAAGGACATGTCACCAGGTGAACAGTATAAGTGAGGAGAGTGTGTTCCCCTGATGGTTTAATACTGACGGGACATGTTACCAGATGTACAGTATAAGTGAGGAGAGTGTGTTCCCCTGATTGTTTAATACACACGGGACATGTCACCAGGTGAACAGTATAAGTGAGCAGAATGTTTTACCCTGATGGTTAAATATGCAAAGGACATGTTAGCAGGTGAACAGTATAAGTGAGGAGAGTGTGTTCCCCTGATGGTTTAATGCACACAGGACATGTTACCAGGTGAACAGTATCAGTGAGGAGAATGTGTTCCCCTGATGGTTTAATATGCACAGGATATGTTACCAGGTGAACAGTATAAGGGAGGAGAGTGTGTTCCCCTGATGGTTTAATTTACATGGGACATGTTACCAGGTGAACAGTATAAGTGAGGAGAGTGTGTTCCCCTGATGGTTTAATATACACGGGACATGTTCCCAGGTGAACAGTATAAGTGAGGAGAGTGTGTTCCCCTGATGGTTTAATATACACTGGGCATATTACCAGGTGAACAGTATAAGTGAGGAGAGTGTGTTCCCCTTATGGTTTAATACACACGGGACATGTTATCAGGTGAACAGTATAAGTGAGGAGAGTGTGTTCCCGTGATGGTTTAACACGCACGGGACATGTTACCAGGTGAACAGTATAAGTGAGGAGAGTGTTTTCCCCTGATTGATTAATATACACAGGACATGTTACCAGGTGAACAGTATAAGTGAGGAGAGTGTGTTCCCCTGAAGGTTTAATATACACAGGACATGTTACCAGGTGAACAGTATAAGTGAGGAAAGTGTGTTCCCCTGATTGTTTAATACACACGGGACATGTCACCAGGTGAACAGTATAAGTGAGCAGAATGTTATCCCCTGATGGTTAAATATGCAAAGGACATGTCACCAGGTGAACAGTATAAGTGAGGAGAGTGTGTTCCCCTGATGGTTTAATACTGACGGGACATGTTACCAGATGTACAGTATAAGTGAGGAGAGTGTGTTCCCCTGATTGTTTAATACACACGGGACATGTCACCAGGTGAACAGTATAAGTGAGCAGAATGTTTTACCCTGATGGTTAAATATGCAAAGGACATGTTAGCAGGTGAACAGTATAAGTGAGGAGAGTGTGTTCCCCTGATGGTTTAATGCACACAGGACATGTTACCAGGTGAACAGTATCAGTGAGGAGAATGTGTTCCCCTGATGGTTTAATATGCACAGGATATGTTACCAGGTGAACAGTATAAGGGAGGAGAGTGTGTTCCCCTGATGGTTTAATTTACATGGGACATGTTACCAGGTGAACAGTATAAGTGAGGAGAGTGTGTTCCCCTGATGGTTTAATATACACGGGACATGTTCCCAGGTGAACAGTATAAGTGAGGAGAGTGTGTTCCCCTGATGGTTTAATATACACTGGGCATATTACCAGGTGAACAGTATAAGTGAGGAGAGTGTGTTCCCCTTATGGTTTAATACACACGGGACATGTTATCAGGTGAACAGTATAAGTGAGGAGAGTGTGTTCCCGTGATGGTTTAACACGCACGGGACATGTTACCAGGTGAACAGTATAAGTGAGGAGAGTGTTTTCCCCTGATTGATTAATATACCCGGGACATGTTACCAGGTGAACAGTATAAGTGAGGAGAGTGTGTTCCCCTGATGGTTAAATATACACAGGACATGTTACCAGGTGAACAGTATAAGTGAGGAGAGTGTGTTCCCCTGATTGTTTAATACACACGGGACATGTTACCAGGTGAACAGTATAAGTGAGGAGAGTGTGTTCCCCTGATGGTTTAATATACACGGGACAGGTGACTAGGTGAACAGTATAAGTGAGGAGAGTGTGTTCCCCTGATGGTTTAATATACACGGGACATGTTACCAGGTTAGCAGTATAAGTGAGGAGAGTGTGTTCCCCTGATGGTTTAATATACACAGGGCATGTTACCAGGTGAACAGTATAAGTGAGGAGATTGTGTTCCCCTGATGTTTTAATACACACGGGACATGTTATCAGGTGAATGGTATAAGTGAGGAGAGTGTGTTCCCCTGATTGTTTAATGCACACGGGACATGTTACCAGGTGAACAGCATAAGTGAGGAGAGTGAGTTCCCCTGATGTTTTAATATACACAGGACATGTTACCAGGTGAACAGTATAAGTGAGGAGATTGTATTCCCCTGATGGTTTAATATACACGGGACATGTTTCCAGGTAAACAGTATAAGTGAGGAGAGTGTGTTCCCCTGATGGTTTAATATACACAGGGCATGTTACCAGGTGAACAGTATAAGTGTGGAGATTGTGTTTCCCTGATTGTTTAATATACACAGAGCATGATACCAGGTGGACAGTATAAGTGAGGAGAGTGTGTTCCCCTGATGGTTTTATATACACGGGACATGTTCCCAGGTGAACAGTATAAGTGAGGAGAGTGTGTTCCCCTGATGGTTTAATATACACTGGGCATATTACCAGGTGAACAGTATAAGTGAGGAGAGTGTGTTCCCCTTATGGTTTAATACACACGGGACATGTTATCAGGTGAACAGTATAAGTGAGGAGAGTGTGTTCCCCTGATGGTTTAACACGCACGGGACATGTTACCAGGTGAACAGTATAAGTGAGGAGAGTGTTTTCCCCTGATTGATTAATATACCCGGGACATGGCACCAGGTGAACAGTATAAGTGAGGAGAGTGTGTTCCCCTGATGGTTTAATATACACAGGACATGTTACCAGGTGAACAGTATAAGTGAGGAGAGTGTGTTCCCCTGATTGTTTAATACACACGGGACATGTTACCAGGTGAACAGTATAAGTGAGGAGAGTGTGTTCCCCTGATTGTTTAATACACACGGGACATGTCACCAGGTGAACAGTATAAGTGAGCAGAATGTTATCCCCTGATGGTTAAATATGCAAAGGACATGTCACCAGGTGAACAGTATAAGTGAGGAGAGTGTGTTCCCCTGATGGTTTAATACTGACGGGACATGTTACCAGATGTACAGTATAAGTGAGGAGAGTGTGTTCCCCTGATTGTTTAATACACACGGGACATGTCACCAGGTGAACAGTATAAGTGAGCAGAATGTTTTACCCTGATGGTTAAATATGCAAAGGACATGTTAGCAGGTGAACAGTATAAGTGAGGAGAGTGTGTTCCCCTGATGGTTTAATGCACACAGGACATGTTACCAGGTGAACAGTATCAGTGAGGAGAATGTGTTCCCCTGATGGTTTAATATACACGGGACATGTTACCAGGTGAACAGTATAAGTGAGGAGAGTGTGTTCCCATGAGTGTTTAATATACACGGGACATGTCACCAGGTGAACAGTATAAGTGAGGAGAGTGTGTTCCCCTGATGGTTTAATATACACGGGACATGTTACCAGATGAACAGTATAAATGAGTCGAGTGTGTTCACCTGATGGTTTAATACGCACGGGACATGTTGCCAGGTGAACTGTATAAGTCAGGAGAGTGCGTTCCCCTGATGGTTTAATGCACACAGGACATTTTACCAGGTGAACAGTGAAAGTGAGGAGAGTGTGTTCCCCAGATGGTTTAATATACACGGGATATGTTACCAGGTGAACAGTATAAGTGAGGAGATTGTTTTCCCCTGATGGTTTAATATACACGGGACATGTTACCAGGTGAACAGTATAAGTGAGGAGAATGTGTTCCCCTGATGGTTTAATATACACAGGACATGTTACCAGGTGAACAGTATAAGTGAGGAGATTGTATTCCCTTTGATGATTTAATACACACGGAAAATGTTACCAGGTGAACAGTATAAGTGAAGAGAATGTGTTCCCCTGATGGTTTAATATACACGGGACATGTTTCCAGGTAAACAGTATAAGTGAGGAGAGTGTGTTCCCCTGATGGTTTAATATACACAGGGCATGTTACCAGGTGAACAGTATAAGTGTGGAGATTGTGTTCCCCTGATGGTTTAATATACACAGAACATGATACCAGGTGGACAGTATAAGTGAGGAGAGTGTGTTCCCCTGATGGTTTAACATACACGGGACATGTTCCCAGGTGAACAGTATAAGTGAGGAGAGTGTGTTCCCCTGATGGTTTAATATACACTGGGCATATTACCAGGTGAACAGTATAAGTGAGGAGAGTGTGTTCCCCTTATGGTTTAATACACACGGGACATGTTATCAGGTGAACAGTATAAGTGAGGAGAGTGTGTTTCCCTGATTGTTTAATGCACATGGGACATGTTACCAGCTGAACAGTATAAGTGAGGAGAGTGTGTTCCCCTGATGGTTTAACACGCACGGGACATGTTACCAGGTGAACAGTATAAGTGAGGAGAGTGTTTTCCCCTGATTGATTAATATACCCGGGACATTGGCACCAGGTGAACAGTATAAGTGAGGAGAGTGTGTTCCCCTGATGGTTTAACATACACAGGACATGTTACCAGGTGAACAGTATAAGTGAGGAGAGTGTGTTCCCATGATTGTTTAATACACACGGGACATGTTACCAGGTGAACAGTATAGGTGAGGAGAGTGTGTTCCCCTGATTGTTTAATACACACGGGACATGTCACCAGGTGAACAGTATAAGTGAGCAGAATGTTATCCCCTGATGGTTAAATATGCAAAGGACATGTCACCAGGTGAACAGTATAAGTGAGGAGAGTGTGTTCCCCTGATGGTTTAACACTGACGGGACATGTTACCAGATGTACAGTATAAGTGAGGAGAGTGTGTTCCCCTGATTGTTTAATACACACGGGACATGTCACCAGGTAAACAGTATAAGTGAGCAGAATGTTTTACCCTGATGGTTAAATATGCAAAGGACATGTTAGCAGGTGAACAGTATAAGTGAGGAGAGTGTGTTCCCCTGATGGTTTAATGCACACAGGACATGTTACCAGGTGAACAGTATCAGTGAGGAGAATGTGTTCCCCTGATGGTTTAATATGCACAGGATATGTTACCAGGTGAACAGTATAAGTGAGGAGAGTGTGTTCCCCTGATGGTTTAATTTACACGGGACATGTTACCAGGTGAACAGTATAAGTGAGGAGAATGTGTTCCCCTGATGGTTTAATATACACGGGACAGGTGACTAGGTGAACAGTATAAGTGAGGAGAGTGTGTTCCCCTGATGGTTTAATATACACGGGACATGTTACCAGGTTAGCAGTATAAGTGAGGAGAGTGTGTTCCCCTGATGGTTTAATATACACAGGGCATGTTACCAGGTGAACAGTATAAGTGAGGAGATTGTGTTCCCCTGATGTTTTAATACACACGGGACATGTTATCAGGTGAATGGTATAAGTGAGGAGAGTGTGTTCCCCTGATTGTTTAATGCACACGGGCCATGTTACCAGGTGAACAGTATAAGTGAGGAGAGTGAGTTCCCATGATGTTTTAATATACACAGGACATGTTACCAGGTGAACAGTATAAGTGAGGAGATTGTATTCCCCTGATGGTTTAATATACACGGGAAATGTTTCCAGGTAAACAGTATAAGTGAGGAGAGTGTGTTCCCCTGATGGTTTAATATACACAGGGCGTGTTACCAGGTGAACAGTATAAGTGTGGAGATTGTGTTCCCCTGATTGTTTAATATACACAGAACATGATACCAGGTGGACAGTATAAGTGAGGAGAGTGTGTTCCCCTGATGGTTTAATATACACGGGACATGTTCCCAGGTGAACAGTATAAGTGAGGAGAGTGTGTTCCCCTGATGGTTTAATATACACTGGGCATATTACCAGGTGAACAGTATAAGTGAGGAGAGTGTGTTCCCCTTATGGTTTAATACACACGGGACATGTTATCAGGTGAACAGTATAAGTGAGGAGAGTGTGTTCCCCTGATGGTTTAATATACACGGGACATGTTCCCAGGTGAACAGTATAAGTGAGGAGAGTGTGTTCCCCTGATGGTTTAATATACACTGGGCATATTACCAGGTGAACAGTATAAGTGAGGAGAGTGTGTTCCCCTTATGGTTTAATACACACGGGACATGTTACCAGGTGAACAGTATAAGTGAGGAGAGTGTTTTCCCCTGATTGATTAATATACCCGGGACATGGCACCAGGTGGACAGTATAAGTGAGGAGAGTGTGTTCCCCTGATGGTTTTATATACACGGGACATGTTCCCAGGTGAACAGTATAAGTGAGGAGAGTGTGTTCCCCTGATGGTTTAATATACACTGGGCATATTACCAGGTGAACAGTATAAGTGAGGAGAGTGTGTTCCCCTTATGGTTTAATACACACGGGACATGTTATCAGGTGAACAGTATAAGTGAGGAGAGTGTGTTCCCCTGATGGTTTAACACGCACGGGACATGTTACCAGGTGAACAGTATAAGTGAGGAGAGTGTTTTCCCCTGATTGATTAATATACCCGGGACATGGCACCAGGTGAACAGTATAAGTGAGGAGAGTGTGTTCCCCTGATGGTTTAATATACACAGGACATGTTACCAGGTGAACAGTATAAGTGAGGAGAGTGTGTTCCCCTGATTGTTTAATACACACGGGACATGTTACCAGGTGAACAGTATAAGTGAGGAGAGTGTGTTCCCCTGATTGTTTAATACACACGGGACATGTCACCAGGTGAACAGTATAAGTGAGCAGAATGTTATCCCCTGATGGTTAAATATGCAAAGGACATGTCACCAGGTGAACAGTATAAGTGAGGAGAGTGTGTTCCCCTGATGGTTTAATACTGACGGGACATGTTACCAGATGTACAGTATAAGTGAGGAGAGTGTGTTCCCCTGATTGTTTAATACACACGGGACATGTCACCAGGTGAACAGTATAAGTGAGCAGAATGTTTTACCCTGATGGTTAAATATGCAAAGGACATGTTAGCAGGTGAACAGTATAAGTGAGGAGAGTGTGTTCCCCTGATGGTTTAATGCACACAGGACATGTTACCAGGTGAACAGTATCAGTGAGGAGAATGTGTGCCCCTGATGGTTTAATATACACGGGACATGTTACCAGGTGAACAGTATAAGTGAGGAGAGTGTGTTCCCATGAGTGTTTAATATACACGGGACATGTCACCAGGTGAACAGTATAAGTGAGGAGAGTGTGTTCCCCTGATGGTTTAATACACACGGGACATGTTACCAGATGAACAGTATAAATGAGTCGAGTGTGTTCACCTGATGGTTTAATACGCACGGGACATGTTGCCAGGTGAACTGTATAAGTCAGGAGAGTGCGTTCCCCTGATGGTTTAATGCACACAGGACATTTTACCAGGTGAACAGTGTAAGTGAGGAGAGTGTGTTCCCCAGATGGTTTAATATACACGGGATATGTTACCAGGTGAACAGTATAAGTGAGGAGATTGTGTTCCCCTGATGGTTTAATATACACGGGACATGTTAGCAGGTGAACAGTATAAGTGAGGAGAATGTGTTCCCCTGATGGTTTAATATACACGGGACATTTCATCAAGTGAACAGTATAAGTGAGGAGAGTGTGTTCCCCTGATGTTTTAATATACACAGGACATGTTTCCAGGTGAACAGTATAAGTGAGGAGATTGTGTTCCCTTTGATGATTTAATACACACGGAAAATGTTACCAGGTGAACAGTATAAGTGAAGAGAATGTGTTCCCCTGATGGTTTAATATACACGGGACATGTTTCCAGGTAAACAGTATAAGTGAGGAGAGTGTGTTCCCCTGATGGTTTAATATACACAGGGCATGTTACCAGGTGAACAGTATAAGTGTGGAGATTGTGTTCCCCTGATGGTTTAATATACACAGAACATGATACCAGGTGGACAGTATAAGTGAGGAGAGTGTGTTCCCCTGATGGTTTAACATACACGGGACATGTTCCCAGGTGAACAGTATAAGTGAGGAGAGTGTGTTCCCCTGATGGTTTAATATACACTGGGCATATTACCAGGTGAACAGTATAAGTGAGGAGAGTGTGTTCCCCTTATGGTTTAATACACACGGGACATGTTATCAGGTGAACAGTATAAGTGAGGAGAGTGTGTTTCCCTGATTGTTTAATGCACATGGGACATGTTACCAGCTGAACAGTATAAGTGAGGAGAGTGTGTTCCCCTGATGGTTTAACACGCACGGGACATGTTACCAGGTGAACAGTATAAGTGAGGAGAGTGTTTTCCCCTGATTGATTAATATACCCGGGACATTGGCACCAGGTGAACAGTATAAGTGAGGAGAGTGTGTTCCCCTGATGGTTTAACATACACAGGACATGTTACCAGGTGAACAGTATAAGTGAGGAGAGTGTGTTCCCCTGATCGTTTAATACACACGGGACATGTTACCAGGTGAACAGTATAAGTGAGGAGAGTGTGTTCCCCTGATTGTTTAATACACACGGGACATGTCACCAGGTGAACAGTATAAGTGAGCAGAATGTTATCCCCTGATGGTTAAATATGCAAAGGACATGTCACCAGGTGAACAGTATAAGTGAGGAGAGTGTGTTCCCCTGATGGTTTAACACTGACGGGACATGTTACCAGATGTACAGTATAAGTGAGGAGAGTGTGTTCCCCTGATTGTTTAATACACACGGGACATGTCACCAGGTGAACAGTATAAGTGAGCAGAATGTTTTACCCTGATGGTTAAATATGCAAAGGACATGTTAGCAGGTGAACAGTATAAGTGAGGAGAGTGTGTTCCCCTGATGGTTTAATGCACACAGGACATGTTACCAGGTGAACAGTATCAGTGAGGAGAATGTGTTCCCCTGATGGTTTAATATGCACAGGATATGTTACCAGGTGAACAGTATAAGTGAGGAGAGTGTGTTCCCCTGATGGTTTAATTTACACGGGACATGTTACCAGGTGAACAGTATAAGTGAGGAGAATGTGTTCCCCTGATGGTTTAATATACACGGGACAGGTGACTAGGTGAACAGTATAAGTGAGGAGAGTGTGTTCCCCTGATGGTTTAATATACACGGGACATGTTACCAGGTTAGCAGTATAAGTGAGGAGAGTGTGTTCCCCTGATGGTTTAATATACACAGGGCATGTTACCAGGTGAACAGTATAAGTGAGGAGATTGTGTTCCCCTGATGTTTTAATACACACGGGACATGTTATCAGGTGAATGGTATAAGTGAGGAGAGTGTGTTCCCCTGATTGTTTAATGCACACGGGCCATGTTACCAGGTGAACAGTATAAGTGAGGAGAGTGAGTTCCCATGATGTTTTAATATACACAGGACATGTTACCAGGTGAACAGTATAAGTGAGGAGATTGTATTCCCCTGATGGTTTAATATACACGGGACATGTTTCCAGGTAAACAGTATAAGTGAGGAGAGTGTGTTCCCCTGATGGTTTAATATACACAGGGCATGTTACCAGGTGAACAGTATAAGTGTGGAGATTGTGTTCCCCTGATTGTTTAATATACACAGAACATTATACCAGGTGAACAGTATAAGTGAGGAGAGTGTGTTCCCCTGATGGTTTAATATACACGGGACATGTTCCCAGGTGAACAGTATAAGTGAGGAGAGTGTGTTCCCCTGATGGTTTAATATACACTGGGCATATTACCAGGTGAACAGTATAAGTGAGGAGAGTGTGTTCCCCTTATGGTTTAATACACACGGGACATGTTATCAGGTGAACAGTATAAGTGAGGAGAGTGTGTTCCCCTGATGGTTTAACACGCACGGGACATGTTACCAGGTGAACAGTATAAGTGAGGAGAGTGTTTTCCCCTGATTGATTAATATACCCGGGACATGGCACCAGGTGAACAGTATAAGTGAGGAGAGTGTGTTCCCCTGATGGTTTAATATACACAGGACATGTTACCAGGTGAACAGTATAAGTGAGGAGAGTGTGTTCCCCTGATTGTTTAATACACACGGGACATGTTACCAGGTGAACAGTATAAGTGAGGAGAGTGTGTTCCCCTGATTGTTTAATACACACGGGACATGTCACCAGGTGAACAGTATAAGTGAGCAGAATGTTATCCCCTGATGGTTAAATATGCAAAGGACATGCCACCAGGTGAACAGTATAAGTGAGGAGAGTGTGTTCCCCTGATGGTTTAATACTGACGGGACATGTTACCAGATGTACAGTATAAGTGAGGAGAGTGTTTTCCCCTGATTGTTTAATACACACGGGACATGTCACCAGGTGAACAGTATAAGTGAGCAGAATGTTTTACCCTGATGGCTAAATATACACGGGACATGTTACCAGGTGAACAGTATAATTGAGGAGAGTGAGTTCCCATGATTGTTTAATATACACGGGACATGTCACCAGGTGAACAGTATAAGTGAGGAGAGTGTGTTCCCATGATTGTTTAATATACACAGAACATGATACCAGGTGGACAGTATAAGTGAGGAGAGTGTGTTCCCCTGATGGTTTAATATACAAGGGACATGTTCCCAGGTGAACAGTATAAGTGAGGAGAGTGTGTTCCCCTGATGGTTTAATATACACTGGGCATATTACCAGGTGAACAGTATAAGTGAGGAGAGTGTGTTCCCCTTATGGTTTAATGCACACAGGACATTTTACCAGGTGAACAGTGTAAGTGAGGAGAGTGTGTTCCCCAGATGGTTTAATATACACGGGATATGTTACCAGGTGAACAGTATAAGCGAGGAGATTGTGTTCCCCTGATGGTTTAATATACACAGGACATGTTACCAGGTGAACAGTATAAGTGAGGAGAATGTGTTCCCCTGATGGTTTAATATACACGGGACATTTCATCAAGTGAACAGTATAAGTGAGGAGAGTGTGTTCCCCTGATGTTTTAATATACACAGGACATGTTACCAGGTGAACAGTATAAGTGAGGAGATTGTATTCCCTTTGATGATTTAATACACACGGAAAATGTTACCACGTGAACAGTATAAGTGAAGAGAATGTGTTCCCCTGATGGTTTAATATACACGGGACATGTTTCCAGGTAAACAGTATAAGTGAGGAGAGTGTGTTCCCCTGATGGTTTAATATACACAGGGCATGTTACCAGGTGAACAGTATAAGTGTGGAGATTGTGTTCCCCTGATGGTTTAATATACACAGAACATGATACCAGGTGGACAGTATAAGTGAGGAGAGTGTGTTCCCCTGATGGTTTAATATACACGGGACATGTTCCCAGGTGAACAGTATAAGTGAGGAGAGTGTGTTCCCCTGATGGTTTAATATACACTGGGCATATTACCAGGTGAACAGTATAAGTGAGGAGAGTGTGTTCCCCTTATGGTTTAATACACACGGGACATGTTATCAGGTGAACAGTATAAGTGAGGAGAGTGTGTTTCCCTGATTGTTTAATGCACATGGGACATGTTACCAGCTGAACAGTATAAGTGAGGAGAGTGTGTTCCCCTGATGGTTTAACACGCACGGGACATGTTACCAGGTGAACAGTATAAGTGAGGAGAGTGTTTTCCCCTGATTGATTAATATACCCAGGACATGTTACCAGGTGAACAGTATAAGTGAGGAGAGTGTGTTCCCCTGATTGATTAATATACACAGGACATGTTACCAGGTGAACAGTATAAGTGAGGAGAGTGTGTTCCCCTGATGGTTTAATATACACAGGACATGTTACCAGGTGAACAGTATAAGTGAGGAGAGTGTGTTCCCCTGATTGTTTAATACACACGGGACATGTTACCAGGTGAACAGTATAAGTGAGGAGAGTGTGTTCCCCTGATTGTTTAATACACACGGGACATGTCACCAGGTGAACAGTATAAGTGAGCAGAATGTTATCCCCTGATGGTTAAATATGCAAAGGACATGTCACCAGGTGAACAGTATAAGTGAGGAGAGTGTGTTCCCCTGATGGTTTAATACTGACGGGACATGTTACCAGATGTACAGTATAAGTGAGGAGAGTGTGTTCCCCTGATTGTTTAATACACACGGGACATGTCACCAGGTGAACAGTATAAGTGAGCAGAATGTTTTACCCTGATGGTTAAATATGCAAAGGACATGTTAGCAGGTGAACAGTATAAGTGAGGAGAGTGTGTTCCCCTGATGGTTTAATGCACACAGGACATGTTACCAGGTGAACAGTATCAGTGAGGAGAATGTGTTCCCCTGATGGTTTAATATGCACAGGATATGTTACCAGGTGAACAGTATAAGTGAGGAGAGTGTGTTCCCCTGATGGTTTAATTTACACGGGACATGTTACCAGGTGAACAGTATAAGTGAGGAGAATGTGTTCCCCTGATGGTTTAATATACACGGGACAGGTGACTAGGTGAACAGTATAAGTGAGGAGAGTGTGTTCCCCTGATGGTTTAATATACACGGGACATGTTACCAGGTTTGCAGTATAAGTGAGGAGAGTGTGTTCCCCTGATGGTTTAATATACATGGGACATGTCACCAGGTGAACAGTATAAGTGAGGAGATTGTGTTCCCCTGATGTTTTAATACACACGGGACATGTTATCAGGTGAATGGTATAAGTGAGGAGAGTGTGTTCCCCTGATTGTTTAATGCACACAGGGCATGTTACCAGGTGAACAGTATAAGTGTGGAGATTGTGTTCCCCTGATTGTTTAATATACACAGAACATGATACCAGGTGGACAGTATAAGTGAGGAGAGTGTGTTCCCCTGATGGTTTAATATACACGGGACATGTTCCCAGGTGAACAGTATAAGTGAGGAGAGTGTGTTCCCCTGATGGTTTAATATACACTGGGCATATTACCAGGTGAACAGTATAAGTGAGGAGAGTGTGTTCCCCTTATGGTTTAATACAGACGGGACATGTTATCAGGTGAACAGTATAAGTGAGGAGAGTGTGTTCCCCTGATGGTTTAACACGCACGGGACATGTTACCAGGTGAACAGTATAAGTGAGGAGAGTGTTTTCCCCTGATTGATTAATATACCCGGGACATGTTACCAGGTGAACAGTATAAGTGAGGAGAGTGTGTTCCCCTGATGGTTTAATATACACAGGACATGTTACCAGGTGAACAGTATAAGTGAGGAGAGTGTGTTCCCCTGATTGTTTAATACACACGGGACATGTTACCAGGTGAACAGTATAAGTGAGGAGAGTGTGTTCCCCTGATTGTTTAATACACACGGGACATGTCACCAGGTGAACAGTATAAGTGAGCAGAATGTTATCCCCTGATGGTTAAATATGCAAAGGACATGTCACCAGGTGAACAGTATAAGTGAGGAGAGTGTGTTCCCCTGATGGTTTAATACTGACGGGACATGTTACCAGATGTACAGTATAAGTGAGGAGATTGTGTTCCCCTGATTGTTTAATACACACGGGACATGTCACCAGGTGAACAGTATAAGTGAGCAGAATGTTTTACCCTGATGGTTAAATATGCAAAGGACATGTTAGCAGGTGAACAGTATAAGTGAGGAGAGTGTGTTCCCCTGATGGTTTAATGCACACAGGACATGTTACCAGGTGAACAGTATCAGTGAGGAGAATGTGTTCCCCTGATGGTTTAATATACACGGGACATGTTACCAGGTGAACAGTATAAGTGAGGAGAGTGTGTTCCCATGATTGTTTAATATACACGGGACATGTCACCAGGTGAACAGTATAAGTGAGGAGAGTGTGTTCCCCTGATGGTTTAATATACACGGGACATGTTACCAGATGAACAGTATAAATGAGTCGAGTGTGTTCACCTGATGGTTTAATACGCACGGGACATGTTACCAGGTGAACAGTATAAGTGAGGAGAATGTGTTCCCCTGATGGTTTAATATACACGGGACAGGTGACTAGGTGAACAGTATAAGTGAGGAGAGTGTGTTCCCCTGATGGTTTAATATACACGGGACATGTTACCAGGTTAGCAGTATAAGTGAGGAGAGTGTGTTCCCCTGATGGTTTAATATACACAGGGCATGTTACCAGGTGAACAGTATAAGTGAGGAGATTGTGTTCCCCTGATGTTTTAATACACACGGGACATGTTATCAGGTGAATGGTATAAGTGAGGAGAGTGTGTTCCCCTGATTGTTTAATGCACACGGGCCATGTTACCAGGTGAACAGTATAAGTGAGGAGAGTGAGTTCCCATGATGTTTTAATATACACAGGACATGTTACCAGGTGAACAGTATAAGTGAGGAGATTGTATTCCCCTGATGGTTTAATATACACGGGACATGTTTCCAGGTAAACAGTATAAGTGAGGAGAGTGTGTTCCCCTGATGGTTTAATATACACAGGGCATGTTACCAGGTGAACAGTATAAGTGTGGAGATTGTGTTCCACTGATTGTTTAATATACACAGAACATTATACCAGGTGAACAGTATAAGTGAGGAGAGTGTGTTCCCCTGATGGTTTAATATACACGGGACATGTTCCCAGGTGAACAGTATAAGTGAGGAGAGTGTGTTCCCCTGATGGTTTAATATACACTGGGCATATTACCAGGTGAACAGTATAAGTGAGGAGAGTGTGTTCCCCTTATGGTTTAATACACACGGGACATGTTATCAGGTGAACAGTATAAGTGAGGAGAGTGTGTTCCCCTGATGGTTTAACACGCACGGGACATGTTACCAGGTGAACAGTATAAGTGAGGAGAGTGTTTTCCCCTGATTGATTAATATACCCGGGACATGGCACCAGGTGAACAGTATAAGTGAGGAGAGTGTGTTCCCCTGATGGTTTAATATACACAGGACATGTTACCAGGTGAACAGTATAAGTGAGGAGAGTGTGTTCCCCTGATTGTTTAATACACACGGGACATGTTACCAGGTGAACAGTATAAGTGAGGAGAGTGTGTTCCCCTGATTGTTTAATACACACGGGACATGTCACCAGGTGAACAGTATAAGTGAGCAGAATGTTATCCCCTGATGGTTAAATATGCAAAGGACATGCCACCAGGTGAACAGTATAAGTGAGGAGAGTGTGTTCCCCTGATGGTTTAATACTGACGGGACATGTTACCAGATGTACAGTATAAGTGAGGAGAGTGTTTTCCCCTGATTGTTTAATACACACGGGACATGTCACCAGGTGAACAGTATAAGTGAGCAGAATGTTTTACCCTGATGGCTAAATATACACGGGACATGTTACCAGGTGAACAGTATAATTGAGGAGAGTGAGTTCCCATGATTGTTTAATATACACGGGACATGTCACCAGGTGAACAGTATAAGTGAGGAGAGTGTGTTCCCATGATTGTTTAATATACACAGAACATGATACCAGGTGGACAGTATAAGTGAGGAGAGTGTGTTCCCCTGATGGTTTAATATACAAGGGACATGTTCCCAGGTGAACAGTATAAGTGAGGAGAGTGTGTTCCCCTGATGGTTTAATATACACTGGGCATATTACCAGGTGAACAGTATAAGTGAGGAGAGTGTGTTCCCCTTATGGTTTAATGCACACAGGACATTTTACCAGGTGAACAGTGTAAGTGAGGAGAGTGTGTTCCCCAGATGGTTTAATATACACGGGATATGTTACCAGGTGAACAGTATAAGCGAGGAGATTGTGTTCCCCTGATGGTTTAATATACACAGGACATGTTACCAGGTGAACAGTATAAGTGAGGAGAATGTGTTCCCCTGATGGTTTAATATACACGGGACATTTCATCAAGTGAACAGTATAAGTGAGGAGAGTGTGTTCCCCTGATGTTTTAATATACACAGGACATGTTACCAGGTGAACAGTATAAGTGAGGAGATTGTATTCCCTTTGATGATTTAATACACACGGAAAATGTTACCACGTGAACAGTATAAGTGAAGAGAATGTGTTCCCCTGATGGTTTAATATACACGGGACATGTTTCCAGGTAAACAGTATAAGTGAGGAGAGTGTGTTCCCCTGATGGTTTAATATACACAGGGCATGTTACCAGGTGAACAGTATAAGTGTGGAGATTGTGTTCCCCTGATGGTTTAATATACACAGAACATGATACCAGGTGGACAGTATAAGTGAGGAGAGTGTGTTCCCCTGATGGTTTAATATACACGGGACATGTTCCCAGGTGAACAGTATAAGTGAGGAGAGTGTGTTCCCCTGATGGTTTAATATACACTGGGCATATTACCAGGTGAACAGTATAAGTGAGGAGAGTGTGTTCCCCTTATGGTTTAATACACACGGGACATGTTATCAGGTGAACAGTATAAGTGAGGAGAGTGTGTTTCCCTGATTGTTTAATGCACATGGGACATGTTACCAGCTGAACAGTATAAGTGAGGAGAGTGTGTTCCCCTGATGGTTTAACACGCACGGGACATGTTACCAGGTGAACAGTATAAGTGAGGAGAGTGTTTTCCCCTGATTGATTAATATACCCAGGACATGTTACCAGGTGAACAGTATAAGTGAGGAGAGTGTGTTCCCCTGATTGATTAATATACACAGGACATGTTACCAGGTGAACAGTATAAGTGAGGAGAGTGTGTTCCCCTGATGGTTTAATATACACAGGACATGTTACCAGGTGAACAGTATAAGTGAGGAGAGTGTGTTCCCCTGATTGTTTAATACACACGGGACATGTTACCAGGTGAACAGTATAAGTGAGGAGAGTGTGTTCCCCTGATTGTTTAATACACACGGGACATGTCACCAGGTGAACAGTATAAGTGAGCAGAATGTTATCCCCTGATGGTTAAATATGCAAAGGACATGTCACCAGGTGAACAGTATAAGTGAGGAGAGTGTGTTCCCCTGATGGTTTAATACTGACGGGACATGTTACCAGATGTACAGTATAAGTGAGGAGAGTGTGTTCCCCTGATTGTTTAATACACACGGGACATGTCACCAGGTGAACAGTATAAGTGAGCAGAATGTTTTACCCTGATGGTTAAATATGCAAAGGACATGTTAGCAGGTGAACAGTATAAGTGAGGAGAGTGTGTTCCCCTGATGGTTTAATGCACACAGGACATGTTACCAGGTGAACAGTATCAGTGAGGAGAATGTGTTCCCCTGATGGTTTAATATGCACAGGATATGTTACCAGGTGAACAGTATAAGTGAGGAGAGTGTGTTCCCCTGATGGTTTAATTTACACGGGACATGTTACCAGGTGAACAGTATAAGTGAGGAGAATGTGTTCCCCTGATGGTTTAATATACACGGGACAGGTGACTAGGTGAACAGTATAAGTGAGGAGAGTGTGTTCCCCTGATGGTTTAATATACACGGGACATGTTACCAGGTTTGCAGTATAAGTGAGGAGAGTGTGTTCCCCTGATGGTTTAATATACATGGGACATGTCACCAGGTGAACAGTATAAGTGAGGAGATTGTGTTCCCCTGATGTTTTAATACACACGGGACATGTTATCAGGTGAATGGTATAAGTGAGGAGAGTGTGTTCCCCTGATTGTTTAATGCACACAGGGCATGTTACCAGGTGAACAGTATAAGTGTGGAGATTGTGTTCCCCTGATTGTTTAATATACACAGAACATGATACCAGGTGGACAGTATAAGTGAGGAGAGTGTGTTCCCCTGATGGTTTAATATACACTGGGCATATTACCAGGTGAACAGTATAAGTGAGGAGAGTGTGTTCCCCTTATGGTTTAATACACACGGGACATGTTATCAGGTGAACAGTATAAGTGAGGAGAGTGTGTTTCCCTGATTGTTTAATGCACATGGGACATGTTACCAGCTGAACAGTATAAGTGAGGAGAGTGTGTTCCCCTGATGGTTTAACACGCACGGGACATGTTACCAGGTGAACAGTATAAGTGAGGAGAGTGTTTTCCCCTGATTGATTAATATACCCAGGACATGTTACCAGGTGAACAGTATAAGTGAGGAGAGTGTGTTCCCCTGATTGATTAATATACACAGGACATGTTACCAGGTGAACAGTATAAGTGAGGAGAGTGTGTTCCCCTGATGGTTTAATATACACAGGACATGTTACCAGGTGAACAGTATAAGTGAGGAGAGTGTGTTCCCCTGATTGTTTAATACACACGGGACATGTTACCAGGTGAACAGTATAAGTGAGGAGAGTGTGTTCCCCTGATTGTTTAATACACACGGGACATGTCACCAGGTGAACAGTATAAGTGAGCAGAATGTTATCCCCTGATGGTTAAATATGCAAAGGACATGTCACCAGGTGAACAGTATAAGTGAGGAGAGTGTGTTCCCCTGATGGTTTAATACTGACGGGACATGTTACCAGATGTACAGTATAAGTGAGGAGAGTGTGTTCCCCTGATTGTTTAATACACACGGGACATGTCACCAGGTGAACAGTATAAGTGAGCAGAATGTTTTACCCTGATGGTTAAATATGCAAAGGACATGTTAGCAGGTGAACAGTATAAGTGAGGAGAGTGTGTTCCCCTGATGGTTTAATGCACACAGGACATGTTACCAGGTGAACAGTATCAGTGAGGAGAATGTGTTCCCCTGATGGTTTAATATGCACAGGATATGTTACCAGGTGAACAGTATAAGTGAGGAGAGTGTGTTCCCCTGATGGTTTAATTTACACGGGACATGTTACCAGGTGAACAGTATAAGTGAGGAGAATGTGTTCCCCTGATGGTTTAATATACACGGGACAGGTGACTAGGTGAACAGTATAAGTGAGGAGAGTGTGTTCCCCTGATGGTTTAATATACACGGGACATGTTACCAGGTTTGCAGTATAAGTGAGGAGAGTGTGTTCCCCTGATGGTTTAATATACATGGGACATGTCACCAGGTGAACAGTATAAGTGAGGAGATTGTGTTCCCCTGATGTTTTAATACACACGGGACATGTTATCAGGTGAATGGTATAAGTGAGGAGAGTGTGTTCCCCTGATTGTTTAATGCACACAGGGCATGTTACCAGGTGAACAGTATAAGTGTGGAGATTGTGTTCCCCTGATTGTTTAATATACACAGAACATGATACCAGGTGGACAGTATAAGTGAGGAGAGTGTGTTCCCCTGATGGTTTAATATACACGGGACATGTTCCCAGGTGAACAGTATAAGTGAGGAGAGTGTGTTCCCCTGATGGTTTAATATACACTGGGCATATTACCAGGTGAACAGTATAAGTGAGGAGAGTGTGTTCCCCTTATGGTTTAATACAGACGGGACATGTTATCAGGTGAACAGTATAAGTGAGGAGAGTGTGTTCCCCTGATGGTTTAACACGCACGGGACATGTTACCAGGTGAACAGTATAAGTGAGGAGAGTGTTTTCCCCTGATTGATTAATATACCCGGGACATGTTACCAGGTGAACAGTATAAGTGAGGAGAGTGTGTTCCCCTGATGGTTTAATATACACAGGACATGTTACCAGGTGAACAGTATAAGTGAGGAGAGTGTGTTCCCCTGATTGTTTAATACACACGGGACATGTTACCAGGTGAACAGTATAAGTGAGGAGAGTGTGTTCCCCTGATTGTTTAATACACACGGGACATGTCACCAGGTGAACAGTATAAGTGAGCAGAATGTTATCCCCTGATGGTTAAATATGCAAAGGACATGTCACCAGGTGAACAGTATAAGTGAGGAGAGTGTGTTCCCCTGATGGTTTAATACTGACGGGACATGTTACCAGATGTACAGTATAAGTGAGGAGATTGTGTTCCCCTGATTGTTTAATACACACGGGACATGTCACCAGGTGAACAGTATAAGTGAGCAGAATGTTTTACCCTGATGGTTAAATATGCAAAGGACATGTTAGCAGGTGAACAGTATAAGTGAGGAGAGTGTGTTCCCCTGATGGTTTAATGCACACAGGACATGTTACCAGGTGAACAGTATCAGTGAGGAGAATGTGTTCCCCTGATGGTTTAATATACACGGGACATGTTACCAGGTGAACAGTATAAGTGAGGAGAGTGTGTTCCCATGATTGTTTAATATACACGGGACATGTCACCAGGTGAACAGTATAAGTGAGGAGAGTGTGTTCCCCTGATGGTTTAATATACACGGGACATGTTACCAGATGAACAGTATAAATGAGTCGAGTGTGTTCACCTGATGGTTTAATACCACGGGACATGTTGCCAGGTGAACTGTATAAGTGAGGAGATTGTGTTCCCCTGATGGTTTAATATACACGGGACATGTTACCAGGTGAACAGTATAAGTGAGGAGAATGTGTTCCCCTGATGGTTTAATATACACGGGACAGGTGACTCGGTGAACAGTATAAGTGAGGAGAGTGTGTTCCCCTGATGGTTTAATATACACGGGACATTTCATCAAGTGAACAGTATAAGTGAGGAGAGAGTGTTCCACTGATGGTTTAATACTGACGGGACATGTTACCAGATGAACAGTATAAGTGAGGAGAGTGTGTTCCCCTGATGGTTTAATACGCACGGGACATGTTACCAGGAGAAAAGTCTAAGTGAGGAGAGTGTGTTCCCCTGATGGTTTAATACTGACGGGACATGTTACCAGATGAACAGTGTAAGTGAGGAGAGTGTGTTCCCCTGATGGTTTAATACACACAGGATATGTTACCAGGTGAACAGGATAAGTGAGTAGAATGTGTTCCCCTGATGGTTTAATATGCACGGGACATGTTACCAGGTGAACAGTATAAGTGAGGAGAGTGTGTTCCCCTGATGGTTTAATACACACGGGACATGTCACCAGGTGAACAGGATAAGTGAGTAGAATGTGTTCCCCAGATGGTTGAATATACACGGGACATGTTACCAGGTTAGCAGTATAAGTGAGGAGAGTGTGTTCCCCTGATTGTTGAATATACACAGGGCATGTTACCAGGTAATTGGTATAAGTGAGGAGATTGTGTTCCCCTGATGTTTTAATACACACGGGACATGTTACCAGGTGAACAGTATAAGTGAGGAGAGTGTGTTCCCCTCATGTTTTAATATACACAGGACATGTTACCAGGTGAACAGTATAAGTGAGGAGATTGTATTCCCCTGATGATTTAATACACACGGCAAATGTTACCAGGTGAACAGTATAAGTGAAGAGAATGTGTTCCCCTGATGGTTTAATATACACGGGACATGTTTCCAGGTAAACAGTATAAGTGAGGAGAGTGTGTTCCCCTGATGGTTTAATATACACAGGGCATGTTACCAGGTGAACAGTATTAGTGTGGAGATTGTGTTCCCCTGATGGTTTAATATACACAGAACATGATACCAGGTGGACAGTATAAGTGAGGAGAGTGTGTTCCCCTGATGGTTTAATATACACGGGACATGTTCCCAGGTGAACAGTATAAGTGAGGAGAGTGTGTTCCCCTGATGGTTTAATATACACTGGGCATATTACCAGGTGAACAGTATAAGTGAGGAGAGTGTGTTCCCCTTATGGTTTAATACACACGGGACATGTTATCAGGTGAACAGTATAAGTGAGGAGAGTGTGTTTCCCTGATTGTTTAATGCACATGGGACATGTCACCAGGTGAACAGTATAAGTGAGGAGATTGTGTTCCCCTGATGTTTTAATACACACGGGACATGTTATCAGGTGAATGGTATAAGTGAGGAGAGTGTGTTCCCCTGATTGTTTAATGCACACAGGGCATGTTACCAGGTGAACAGTATAAGTGTGGAGATTGTGTTCCCCTGATTGTTTAATATACACAGAACATGATACCAGGTGGACAGTATAAGTGAGGAGAGTGTGTTCCCCTGATGGTTTAATATACACGGGACATGTTCCCAGGTGAACAGTATAAGTGAGGAGAGTGTGTTCCCCTGATGGTTTAATATACACTGGGCATATTACCAGGTGAACAGTATAAGTGAGGAGAGTGTGTTCCCCTTATGGTTTAATACAGACGGGACATGTTATCAGGTGAACAGTATAAGTGAGGAGAGTGTGTTCCCCTGATGGTTTAACACGCACGGGACATGTTACCAGGTGAACAGTATAAGTGAGGAGAGTGTTTTCCCCTGATTGATTAATATACCCGGGACATGTTACCAGGTGAACAGTATAAGTGAGGAGAGTGTGTTCCCCTGATGGTTTAATATACACAGGACATGTTACCAGGTGAACAGTATAAGTGAGGAGAGTGTGTTCCCCTGATTGTTTAATACACACGGGACATGTTACCAGGTGAACAGTATAAGTGAGGAGAGTGTGTTCCCCTGATTGTTTAATACACACGGGACATGTCACCAGGTGAACAGTATAAGTGAGCAGAATGTTATCCCCTGATGGTTAAATATGCAAAGGACATGTCACCAGGTGAACAGTATAAGTGAGGAGAGTGTGTTCCCCTGATGGTTTAATACTGACGGGACATGTTACCAGATGTACAGTATAAGTGAGGAGATTGTGTTCCCCTGATTGTTTAATACACACGGGACATGTCACCAGGTGAACAGTATAAGTGAGCAGAATGTTTTACCCTGATGGTTAAATATGCAAAGGACATGTTAGCAGGTGAACAGTATAAGTGAGGAGAGTGTGTTCCCCTGATGGTTTAATGCACACAGGACATGTTACCAGGTGAACAGTATCAGTGAGGAGAATGTGTTCCCCTGATGGTTTAATATACACGGGACATGTTACCAGGTGAACAGTATAAGTGAGGAGAGTGTGTTCCCATGATTGTTTAATATACACGGGACATGTCACCAGGTGAACAGTATAAGTGAGGAGAGTGTGTTCCCCTGATGGTTTAATATACACGGGACATGTTACCAGATGAACAGTATAAATGAGTCGAGTGTGTTCACCTGATGGTTTAATACCACGGGACATGTTGCCAGGTGAACTGTATAAGTGAGGAGATTGTGTTCCCCTGATGGTTTAATATACACGGGACATGTTACCAGGTGAACAGTATAAGTGAGGAGAATGTGTTCCCCTGATGGTTTAATATACACGGGACAGGTGACTCGGTGAACAGTATAAGTGAGGAGAGTGTGTTCCCCTGATGGTTTAATATACACGGGACATTTCATCAAGTGAACAGTATAAGTGAGGAGAGAGTGTTCCACTGATGGTTTAATACTGACGGGACATGTTACCAGATGAACAGTATAAGTGAGGAGAGTGTGTTCCCCTGATGGTTTAATACGCACGGGACATGTTACCAGGAGAAAAGTCTAAGTGAGGAGAGTGTGTTCCCCTGATGGTTTAATACTGACGGGACATGTTACCAGATGAACAGTGTAAGTGAGGAGAGTGTGTTCCCCTGATGGTTTAATACACACAGGATATGTTACCAGGTGAACAGGATAAGTGAGTAGAATGTGTTCCCCTGATGGTTTAATATGCACGGGACATGTTACCAGGTGAACAGTATAAGTGAGGAGAGTGTGTTCCCCTGATGGTTTAATACACACGGGACATGTCACCAGGTGAACAGGATAAGTGAGTAGAATGTGTTCCCCAGATGGTTGAATATACACGGGACATGTTACCAGGTTAGCAGTATAAGTGAGGAGAGTGTGTTCCCCTGATTGTTGAATATACACAGGGCATGTTACCAGGTAATTGGTATAAGTGAGGAGATTGTGTTCCCCTGATGTTTTAATACACACGGGACATGTTACCAGGTGAACAGTATAAGTGAGGAGAGTGTGTTCCCCTCATGTTTTAATATACACAGGACATGTTACCAGGTGAACAGTATAAGTGAGGAGATTGTATTCCCCTGATGATTTAATACACACGGCAAATGTTACCAGGTGAACAGTATAAGTGAAGAGAATGTGTTCCCCTGATGGTTTAATATACACGGGACATGTTTCCAGGTAAACAGTATAAGTGAGGAGAGTGTGTTCCCCTGATGGTTTAATATACACAGGGCATGTTACCAGGTGAACAGTATTAGTGTGGAGATTGTGTTCCCCTGATGGTTTAATATACACAGAACATGATACCAGGTGGACAGTATAAGTGAGGAGAGTGTGTTCCCCTGATGGTTTAATATACACGGGACATGTTCCCAGGTGAACAGTATAAGTGAGGAGAGTGTGTTCCCCTGATGGTTTAATATACACTGGGCATATTACCAGGTGAACAGTATAAGTGAGGAGAGTGTGTTCCCCTTATGGTTTAATACACACGGGACATGTTATCAGGTGAACAGTATAAGTGAGGAGAGTGTGTTTCCCTGATTGTTTAATGCACATGGGACATGTTACCAGCTGAACAGTATAAGTGAGGAGAGTGTGTTCCCCTGATGGTTTAACACGCACGGGACATGTTACCAGGTGAACAGTATAAGTGAGGAGAGTGTTTTCCCCTGATTGATTAATATACCCGGGACATTGGCACCAGGTGAACAGTATAAGTGATGAGAGTGTGTTCCCCTGATGGTTTAATATACACAGGACATGTTACCAGGTGAACAGTATAAGTGAGGAGAGTGTGTTCCCCTGATTGTTTAATACACACGGGACATGTTACCAGGTGAACAGTATAAGTGAGGAGAGTGTGTTCCCCTGATTGTTTAATACACACGGGACATGTCACCAGGTGAACAGTATAAGTGAGCAGAATGTTATCCCCTGATGGTTAAATATGCAAAGGACATGTCACCAGGTAAACAGTATAAGTGAGGAGAGTGTGTTCCCCTGATGGTTTAATACTGACGGGACATGTTACCAGATGTACAGTATAAGTGAGGAGAGTGTGTTCCCCTGATTGTTTAATACACACGGGACATGTCACCAGGTGAACAGTATAAGTGAGGAGAGTGTGTTCCCCTGATGGTTTAATGCACACAGGACATGTTACCAGGTGAACAGTATCAGTGAGGAGAATGTGTTCCCCTGATGGTTTAATATACACGGGACATGTTACCAGGTGAACAGTATAAGTGAGGAGAGTGTGTTCCCATGATTGTTTAATATACACGGGAAATGACACCAGGTGAACAGTATAACTGAGGAGAGTGTGTTCCCCTGATGGTTTAATGCACACAGGACATGTTACCAGGTGAACAGTATCAGTGAGGAGAATGTGTTCCCCTGATGGTTTAATATACACGGGACATGTTACCAGGTGAACAGTATAAGTGAGGAGAGTGTGTTCCCCTGATTGTTTAATACACACGGGACATGTCACCAGGTGAACAGTATAAGTGAGCAGAATGTTATCCCCTGATGGTTAAATATGCAAAGGACATGTCACCAGGTGAACAGTATAAGTGAGGAGAGTGTGTTCCCCTGATGGTTTAATACTGACGGGACATGTTACCAGATGTACAGTATAAGTGAGGAGATTGTGTTCCCCTGATTGTTTAATACACACGGGACATGTCACCAGGTGAACAGTATAAGTGAGCAGAATGTTTTACCCTGATGGTTAAATATGCAAAGGACATGTTAGCAGGTGAACAGTATAAGTGAGGAGAGTGTGTTCCCCTGATGGTTTAATGCACACAGGACATGTTACCAGGTGAACAGTATCAGTGAGGAGAATGTGTTCCCCTGATGGTTTAATATACACGGGACATGTTACCAGGTGAACAGTATAAGTGAGGAGAGTGTGTTCCCATGATTGTTTAATATACACGGGACATGTCACCAGGTGAACAGTATAAGTGAGGAGAGTGTGTTCCCCTGATGGTTTAATATACACGGGACATGTTACCAGATGAACAGTATAAATGAGTCGAGTGTGTTCACCTGATGGTTTAATACCACGGGACATGTTGCCAGGTGAACTGTATAAGTGAGGAGATTGTGTTCCCCTGATGGTTTAATATACACGGGACATGTTACCAGGTGAACAGTATAAGTGAGGAGAATGTGTTCCCCTGATGGTTTAATATACACGGGACAGGTGACTCGGTGAACAGTATAAGTGAGGAGAGTGTGTTCCCCTGATGGTTTAATATACACGGGACATTTCATCAAGTGAACAGTATAAGTGAGGAGAGAGTGTTCCACTGATGGTTTAATACTGACGGGACATGTTACCAGATGAACAGTATAAGTGAGGAGAGTGTGTTCCCCTGATGGTTTAATACGCACGGGACATGTTACCAGGAGAAAAGTCTAAGTGAGGAGAGTGTGTTCCCCTGATGGTTTAATACTGACGGGACATGTTACCAGATGAACAGTGTAAGTGAGGAGAGTGTGTTCCCCTGATGGTTTAATACACACAGGATATGTTACCAGGTGAACAGGATAAGTGAGTAGAATGTGTTCCCCTGATGGTTTAATATGCACGGGACATGTTACCAGGTGAACAGTATAAGTGAGGAGAGTGTGTTCCCCTGATGGTTTAATACACACGGGACATGTCACCAGGTGAACAGGATAAGTGAGTAGAATGTGTTCCCCAGATGGTTGAATATACACGGGACATGTTACCAGGTTAGCAGTATAAGTGAGGAGAGTGTGTTCCCCTGATTGTTGAATATACACAGGGCATGTTACCAGGTAATTGGTATAAGTGAGGAGATTGTGTTCCCCTGATGTTTTAATACACACGGGACATGTTACCAGGTGAACAGTATAAGTGAGGAGAGTGTGTTCCCCTCATGTTTTAATATACACAGGACATGTTACCAGGTGAACAGTATAAGTGAGGAGATTGTATTCCCCTGATGATTTAATACACACGGCAAATGTTACCAGGTGAACAGTATAAGTGAAGAGAATGTGTTCCCCTGATGGTTTAATATACACGGGACATGTTTCCAGGTAAACAGTATAAGTGAGGAGAGTGTGTTCCCCTGATGGTTTAATATACACAGGGCATGTTACCAGGTGAACAGTATTAGTGTGGAGATTGTGTTCCCCTGATGGTTTAATATACACAGAACATGATACCAGGTGGACAGTATAAGTGAGGAGAGTGTGTTCCCCTGATGGTTTAATATACACGGGACATGTTCCCAGGTGAACAGTATAAGTGAGGAGAGTGTGTTCCCCTGATGGTTTAATATACACTGGGCATATTACCAGGTGAACAGTATAAGTGAGGAGAGTGTGTTCCCCTTATGGTTTAATACACACGGGACATGTTATCAGGTGAACAGTATAAGTGAGGAGAGTGTGTTTCCCTGATTGTTTAATGCACATGGGACATGTTACCAGCTGAACAGTATAAGTGAGGAGAGTGTGTTCCCCTGATGGTTTAACACGCACGGGACATGTTACCAGGTGAACAGTATAAGTGAGGAGAGTGTTTTCCCCTGATTGATTAATATACCCGGGACATTGGCACCAGGTGAACAGTATAAGTGATGAGAGTGTGTTCCCCTGATGGTTTAATATACACAGGACATGTTACCAGGTGAACAGTATAAGTGAGGAGAGTGTGTTCCCCTGATTGTTTAATACACACGGGACATGTTACCAGGTGAACAGTATAAGTGAGGAGAGTGTGTTCCCCTGATTGTTTAATACACACGGGACATGTCACCAGGTGAACAGTATAAGTGAGCAGAATGTTATCCCCTGATGGTTAAATATGCAAAGGACATGTCACCAGGTAAACAGTATAAGTGAGGAGAGTGTGTTCCCCTGATGGTTTAATACTGACGGGACATGTTACCAGATGTACAGTATAAGTGAGGAGAGTGTGTTCCCCTGATTGTTTAATACACACGGGACATGTCACCAGGTGAACAGTATAAGTGAGGAGAGTGTGTTCCCCTGATGGTTTAATGCACACAGGACATGTTACCAGGTGAACAGTATCAGTGAGGAGAATGTGTTCCCCTGATGGTTTAATATACACGGGACATGTTACCAGGTGAACAGTATAAGTGAGGAGAGTGTGTTCCCATGATTGTTTAATATACACGGGAAATGACACCAGGTGAACAGTATAACTGAGGAGAGTGTGTTCCCCTGATGGTTTAATATACACGAGACATGTTACCAGATGAACAGTATAAATGAGTCGAGTGTGTTCACCTGATGGTTTAATACGCAGGGGACATGTTACCAGGTGAACTGTATAAGTCAGGAGAGTGTGTTCCCCTGATGGTTTAATGCACACAGGACATTTTACCAGGTGAACAGTGTAAGTGAGGAGAGTGTGTTCCCCAGATGGTTTAATATACACGGGATATGTTACCAGGTGAACAGTATAAGTGAGGAGATTGTGTTCCCCTGATGGTTTAATATACACGGGACATGTTACCAGGTGAACAGTATAAGTGAGGAGAATGTGTTCCCCTGATGGTTTAATATACACGGGACAGGTGACTCGGTGAACAGTATAAGTGAGGAGAGTGTGTTCCCCTGATGGTTTAATACTGACGGGACATGTTACCAGATGAACAGTATAAGTGAGGAGAGTGTTTTCCCCTGATTGATTAATATACACAGGACATGTTACCAGGTGAACAGTATAAGTGAGGAGAGTGTGTTCCCCTGATTTATTAATATACACAGGACATGTTACCAGGTGAACAGTATAAGTGAGGAGAGTGTGTTCCCCTGATGGTTTAATATACACAGGACATGTTACCAGGTGAACAGTATAAGTGAGGAGAGTGTGTTCCCCTGATTGTTTAATACACACGGGACATGTTACCAGGTGAACAGTATAAGTGAGGAGAGTGTGTTCCCCTGATTGTTTAATACACACGGGACATGTCACCAGGTGAACAGTATAAGTGAGCAGAATGTTATCCCCTGATGGTTAAATATGCAAAGGACATGTCACCAGGTGAACAGTATAAGTGAGCAGAGTGTGTTCCCCTGATGGTTTAATACTGACGGGACATGTTACCAGATGTACAGTATAAGTGAGGAGAGTGTGTTCCCCTGATTGTTTAATACACACGGGACATGTCACCAGGTGAACAGTATAAGTGAGCAGAATGTTTTACCCTGATGGTTAAATATGCAAAGGACATGTTAGCAGGTGAACAGTATAAGTGAGGAGAGTGTGTTCCCCTGATGGTTTAATGCACACAGGACATGTTACCAGGTGAACAGTATCAGTGAGGAGAATGTGTTCCCCTGATGGTTTAATATGCACAGGATATGTTACCAGGTGAACAGTATAAGTGAGGAGAGTGTGTTCCCCTGATGGTTTAATTTACACGGGACATGTTACCAGGTGAACAGTATAAGTGAGGAGAATGTGTTCCCCTGATGGTTTAATATACACGGGACAGGTGACTAGGTGAACAGTATAAGTGAGGAGAGTGTGTTCCCCTGATGGTTTAATATACACGGGACATGTTACCAGGTTAGCAGTATAAGTGAGGAGAGTGTGTTCCCCTGATGGTTTAATATACATGGGACATGTCACCAGGTGAACAGTATAAGTGAGGAGATTGTGTTCCCCTGATGTTTTAATACACACGGGACATGTTATCAGGTGAATGGTATAAGTGAGGAGAGTGTGTTCCCCTGATTGTTTAATGCACACAGGGCATGTTACCAGGTGAACAGTATAAGTGTGGAGATTGTGTTCCCCTGATTGTTTAATATACACAGAACATGATACCAGGTGGACAGTATAAGTGAGGAGAGTGTGTTCCCCTGATGGTTTAATATACACGGGACATGTTCCCAGGTGAACAGTATAAGTGAGGAGAGTGTGTTCCCCTGATGGATAATATACACTGGGCATATTACCAGGTGAACAATATAAGTGAGGAGAGTGTGTTCCCCTTATGGTTTAATACACACGGGACATGTTATCAGGTGAACAGTATAAGTGAGGAGAGTGTGTTCCCCTGATGGTTTAACACGCACGGGACATGTTACCAGGTGAACAGTATAAGTGAGGAGAGTGTTTTCCCCTGATTGATTAATATACCCGGGACATGGCACCAGGTGAACAGTATAAGTGAGGAGAGTGTGTTCCCCTGATGGTTTAATATACACAGGACATGTTACCAGGTGAACAGTATAAGTGAGGAGAGTGTGTTCCCCTGATTGTTTAATACACACGGGACATGTTTACAGGTGAACAGTATAAGTGAGGAGAGTGTGTTCCCCTGATTGTTTAATACACACGGGACATGTCACCAGGTGAACAGTATAAGTGAGCAGAATGTTATCCCCTGATGGTTAAATATGCAAAGGACATGTCACCAGGTGAACAGTATAAGTGAGGAGAGTGTGTTCCCCTGATGGTTTAATACTGACGGGACATGTTACCAGATGTACAGTATAAGTGAGGAGATTGTGTTCCCCTGATTGTTTAATACACACGGGACATGTCACCAGGTGAACAGTATAAGTGAGCAGAATGTTTTACCCTGATGGTTAAATATGCAAAGGACATGTTAGCAGGTGAACAGTATAAGTGAGCAGAGTGTGTTCCCCTGATGGTTTAATACTGACGGGACATGTTACCAGATGTACAGTATAAGTGAGGAGAGTGTGTTCCCCTGATTGTTTAATACACACGGGACATGTCACCAGGTGAACAGTATAAGTGAGCAGAATGTTTTACCCTGATGGTTAAATATGCAAAGGACATGTTAGCAGGTGAACAGTATAAGTGAGGAGAGTGTGTTCCCCTGATGGTTTAATGCACACAGGACATGTTACCAGGTGAACAGTATCAGTGAGGAGAATGTGTTCCCCTGATGGTTTAATATGCACAGGATATGTTACCAGGTGAACAGTATAAGTGAGGAGAGTGTGTTCCCCTGATGGTTTAATTTACACGGGACATGTTACCAGGTGAACAGTATAAGTGAGGAGAATGTGTTCCCCTGATGGTTTAATATACACGGGACAGGTGACTAGGTGAACAGTATAAGTGAGGAGAGTGTGTTCCCCTGATGGTTTAATATACACGGGACATGTTACCAGGTTAGCAGTATAAGTGAGGAGAGTGTGTTCCCCTGATGGTTTAATATACATGGGACATGTCACCAGGTGAACAGTATAAGTGAGGAGATTGTGTTCCCCTGATGTTTTAATACACACGGGACATGTTATCAGGTGAATGGTATAAGTGAGGAGAGTGTGTTCCCCTGATTGTTTAATGCACACAGGGCATGTTACCAGGTGAACAGTATAAGTGTGGAGATTGTGTTCCCCTGATTGTTTAATATACACAGAACATGATACCAGGTGGACAGTATAAGTGAGGAGAGTGTGTTCCCCTGATGGTTTAATATACACGGGACATGTTCCCAGGTGAACAGTATAAGTGAGGAGAGTGTGTTCCCCTGATGGATAATATACACTGGGCATATTACCAGGTGAACAATATAAGTGAGGAGAGTGTGTTCCCCTTATGGTTTAATACACACGGGACATGTTATCAGGTGAACAGTATAAGTGAGGAGAGTGTGTTCCCCTGATGGTTTAACACGCACGGGACATGTTACCAGGTGAACAGTATAAGTGAGGAGAGTGTTTTCCCCTGATTGATTAATATACCCGGGACATGGCACCAGGTGAACAGTATAAGTGAGGAGAGTGTGTTCCCCTGATGGTTTAATATACACAGGACATGTTACCAGGTGAACAGTATAAGTGAGGAGAGTGTGTTCCCCTGATTGTTTAATACACACGGGACATGTTTACAGGTGAACAGTATAAGTGAGGAGAGTGTGTTCCCCTGATTGTTTAATACACACGGGACATGTCACCAGGTGAACAGTATAAGTGAGCAGAATGTTATCCCCTGATGGTTAAATATGCAAAGGACATGTCACCAGGTGAACAGTATAAGTGAGGAGAGTGTGTTCCCCTGATGGTTTAATACTGACGGGACATGTTACCAGATGTACAGTATAAGTGAGGAGATTGTGTTCCCCTGATTGTTTAATACACACGGGACATGTCACCAGGTGAACAGTATAAGTGAGCAGAATGTTTTACCCTGATGGTTAAATATGCAAAGGACATGTTAGCAGGTGAACAGTATAAGTGAGGAGAGTGTGATCCCCTGATGGTTTAATGCACACAGGACATGTTACCAGGTGAACAGTATCAGTGAGGAGAATGTGTTCCCCTGATGGTTTAATATACACGGGACATGTTACCAGGTGAACAGTATAAGTGAGGAGAGTGTGTTCCCATGATTGTTTAATATACACGGGACATGTCACCAGGTGAACAGTATAAGTGAGGAGAGTGTGTTCCCCTGATGGTTTAATATACACGGGACATGTTACCAGATGAACAGTATAAATGAGTCGAGTGTGTTCACCTGATGGTTTAATACGCACGGGACATGTTGCCAGGTGAACTGTATATGTGAGGAGATTGTGTTCCCCTGATGGTTTAATATACACGGGACATGTTACCAGGTGAACAGTATAAGTGAGGAGAATGTGTTCCCCTGATGGTTTAATATACACGGGACAGGTGACTCGGTGAACAGTATAAGTGAGGAGAGTGTGTTCCCCTGATGGTTTAATATACACGGGACATTTCATCAAGTGAACAGTATAAGTGAGGAGAGAGTGTTCCACTGATGGTTTAATACTGACGGGACATGTTACCAGATGAACAGTATAAGTGAGGAGAGTGTGTTCCCCTGATGGTTTAATACGCACGGGACATGTTACCAGGAGAAAAGTCTAAGTGAGGAGAGTGCTTTCCCCTGATGGTTTAATATTCACGGGACATGTTTCCAAGTGAACAGTGGAAGTGAGGAGAGTGTGTTCTCCTGATGGTTTAATATACACGGGATATGTTACCAAGAGAAAAGTCTAAGTGAGGAGAGTGTGTTCCCCTGATGGTTTAATATTCACGGGACATGTTACCAGCTGAACTGTATAAGTGAGGAGAGTGTGTTCCCCTGATGGTTTAATACTGACGGGACATGTTACCAGATGAACAGTGTAAGTGAGGAGAGTGTGTTCCCCTGATGGTTTAATACACACAGGATATGTTACCAGGTGAACAGGATAAGTGAGTAGAATGTGTTCCCCTGATGGTTTAATATGCACGGGACATGTTACCAGGTGAACAGTATAAGTGAGGAGAGTGTGTTCCCCTGATGGTTTAATACACACGGGACATGTCACCAGGTGAACAGGATAAGTGAGTAGAATGTGTTCCCCTGATGGTTTAATATACACGGGACATGTTACCAGGTTAGCAGTATAAGTGAGGAGAGTGTGTTCCCCTGATGGTTGAATATACACAGGGCATGTTACCAGGTGAACAGTATAAGTGAGGAGATTGTGTTCCCCTGATGTTTTAATACACACGGGACATGTTATCAGGTGAATGGTATAAGTGAGGAGATTGTGTTCCCCTGATGTTTTAATACACACGGGACATGTTACCAGGTGAACAGTATAAGTAAGGAGAGTGTGTTCCCCTCATGTTTTAATATAGACAGGACATGTTACCAGGTGAACAGTATAAGTGAGGAGATTGTATTCCCCTGATGATTTAATACACACGGAAAATGTTACCAGGTGAACAGTATAAGTGAAGAGAATGTGTTCCCCTGATGGTTTAATATACACGGGACATGTTTCCAGGTAAACAGTATAAGTGAGGAGAGTGTGTTCCCCTGATGGTTTAATATACACAGGGCATGTTACCAGGTGAACAGTATAAGTGTGGAGATTGTGTTCCCCTGATGGTTTAATATACACAGAACATGATACCAGGTGGACAGTATAAGTGAGGAGAGTGTGTTCCCCTGATGGTTTAATATACACGGGACATGTTCCCAGGTGAACAGTATAAGTGAGGAGAGTGTGTTCCCCTGATGGTTTAATATACACTGGGCATATTACCAGGTGAACAGTATAAGTGAGGAGAGTGTGTTCCCCTTATGGTTTAATATACACGGGACATGTTATCAGGTGAACAGTATAAGTGAGGAGAGTGTGTTTCCCTGATTGTTTAATGCACATGGGACATGTTACCAGCTGAACAGTATAAGTGAGGAGAGTGTGTTCCCCTGATGGTTTAACACGCACGGGACATGTTACCAGGTGAACAGTATAAGTGAGGAGAGTGTTTTCCCCTGATTGATTAATATACCCGGGACATTGGCACCAGGTGAACAGTATAAGTGATGAGAGTGTGTTCCCCTGATGGTTTAATATACACAGGACATGTTACCAGGTGAACAGTATAAGTGAGGAGAGTGTGTTCCCCTGATTGTTTAATACACACGGGACATGTTACCAGGTGAACAGTATAAGTGAGGAGAGTGTGTTCACCTGATTGTTTAATACACACGGGACATGTCACCAGGTGAACAGTATAAGTGAGCAGAATGTTATCCCCTGATGGTTAAATATGCAAAGGTCATGTCACCAGGTGAACAGTATAAGTGAGGAGAGTGTGTTCCCCTGATGGTTTAATACTGACGGGACATGTTACCAGATGTACAGTATAAGTGAGGAGAGTGTGTTCCCCTGATTGTTTAATACACACGGGACATGTCACCAGGTGAACAGTATAAGTGAGCAGAATGTTTTACCCTGATGGTTAAATATGCAAATTACATGTTAGCAGGTGAACAGTATAAGTGAGGAGAGTGTGTTCCCCTGATGGTTTAATGCACACAGGACATGTTACCAGGTGAACAGTATCAGTGAGGAGAATGTGTTCCCCTGATGGTTTAATATACACGGGACATGTTACCAGGTGAACAGTATAAGTGAGGAGAGTGTGTTCCCATGATTGTTTAATATACACGGGACATGACACCAGGTGAACAGTATAACTGAGGAGAGTGTGTTCCCCTGATGGTTTAATATACACGAGACATGTTACCAGATGAACAGTATAAATGAGTCGAGTGTGTTCACCTGATGGTTTAATACGCAGGGGACATGTTACCAGGTGAACTGTATAAGTCAGGAGAGTGTGTTCCCCTGATGGTTTAATGCACACAGGACATTTTACCAGGTGAACAGTGTAAGTGAGGAGAGTGTGTTCCCCAGATGGTTTAATATACACGGGATATGTTACCAGGTGAACAGTATAAGTGAGGAGATTGTGTTCCCCTGATGGTTTAATATACACGGGACATGTTACCAGGTGAACAGTATAAGTGAGGAGAATGTGTTCCCCTGATGGTTTAATATACACGGGACAGGTGACTCGGTGAACAGTATAAGTGAGGAGAGTGTGTTCCCCTGATGGTTTAATACTGACGGGACATGTTACCAGATGAACAGTATAAGTGAGGAGAGTGTGTTCCCCTGATGGTTTAATACGCACGGGACATGTTACCTGGAGAAAAGTCTAAGTGAGGAGAGTGCATTCCCCTGCTGGTTTAATATTCACGGGACATGTTTCCAAGTGAACAGTGTAAGTGAGGAGAGTGTGTTCTCCTGATGGTTAAATATACACGGGATATGTTACCAAGAGAAAAGTCTAAGTGAGGAGAGTGTGTTCCCCTGATGGTTTAATATTCACGGGACATGTTACCAGGTGAACTGCATAAGTGAGGAGAGTGTGTTCCCCTGATGGTTTAATACTGACGGGACATGTTACCAGATGAACAGTGTAAGTGAGGAGAATGTGTTCCCCTGATGGTTTAATACACACAGGATATGTTACAAGCTGAACAGTATAAGTGAGGAGAGAGTGTTCCCCTGATGGTTTAATATGCACGGGACATGTTACCAGGTGAACAGTATAAGTAAGGAGAGTGTGTTCCCCTGATGGTTTAATACACACGGGACATGTCACCAGGTGAACAGGATAAGTGAGTAGAATGTGTTCCCCTGATGGTTTAATATTCACTGGACATGTTACCAGATGAACAGAATAAGTGAGGAGAGTGTGTTCCCCTGATGCTTTAATATGCACGGGACATGTCACCAGGTGAACAGGATAAGTGAGTAGAATGTGTTCCCCTGATGGTTTAATATTCACTGGACATGTTACCAGATGAACAGTATAAGTGAGGGGAGTGTGTTCCCTTGTTGGTTTAATATTCACTGGACATGTTACCAGGTGAACAGTATAAGTGAGGAGAATGTGTTCCCTTGTTGGTTTTATATTCACTGGACATGTTACCAGGTGAACAGTATAAGTGAGGAGAATGTGTTCCCCTGATGGTTTAATATTCACTGGACATGTTACCAGGTGAACAGTATAAGTGAGGAGAGTGTGTTCCCTTGTTGGTTTAATATTCACTGGACATGTTACCAGGTGAACAGTATAAGTGAGGAGAATGTGTTCCCCTGATGGTTTAATATTCACTGGACATGTTACCAGGTGAACAGTATAAGTGAGGAGAGTGTGTTCCCTTGTTGGTTTAATATTCACTGGACATGTTACCAGGTGAACAGTATAAGTGAGGAGAGTGTGTTCCCCTGATGGTTTAATATTCACTGGACATGTTACCAGGTGAACAGTATAAGTGAGGAGAGTGTGTTCCCCTGATGGTTTAATATTCACTGGACATGTTACCAGATGAACAGTATAAGTGAGGAGAATGTGTTCCCTTGATGGTTTAATATTCACTGGACATGTTACCAGGTGAACAGTATAAGTGAGGAGAGTGTGTTCCCCTGATGGTTTAATATTCACTGGACATGTTACCAGATGAACAGTATAAGTGAGGAGAGTGAGTTCCCCTGATATTTTAATATACACGGGACATGTTACCAGGTGAACAGTATAAGTGAGGAGAGTGAGTTCCCCTGATGGTTTAATATACACAGGACATGTTACCAGGTGAACAGTATAAGTGAGGAGAGTGTGATCCCCTGATTGTTTAATACACACGGGACATGTCACCAGGTGAACAGTATAAGTGAGGAGAGTGTGTTCACCTGATTGTTTAATACACACGGGACATGTCACCAGGTGAACAGTATAATTGAAGAGAGTGTGATCCCCTGATTGTTTAATACACATGGGACATGTCACCAGGTGAACAGTATAAGTGAGGAGAGTCTGTTCCCCTGATTGTTTAATACTGACGGGACATGTCACCAGGTGAACAGTATAAGTGAAGAGAGTCTGTTCCCCTGATGGTTTAATGCACACGGGACATGTTACCAGGTGAACAGTATAAGTGAGGAGAGTGTGTTCCCCTGATGGTTTCATATACACGGGACATGTTACCAGGAGAACAGTATTAGTGAGGGGAGTGCTTTCCCCTGATGGTTTAATATTCACGGGACATGTTACCAGGTGAACAGTATAAGTAAGGAGAGTGTGTTCCGCTGATGGTTTAATATACACAGGACATGTCACCAGGTGAACAGTATAAGTGAGGAGAGTGTGTTCCCCTGATTGTATAATACACACGGGACATGTCACCAGGTGAACAGTATAATTGAGGAGAGTGTGTTCCCTGATTGTTTAATACTGACGGGACATGTCACCAGGTGAACAGTATAAGTGAGGAGAGTCTGTTCCCCTGATTCTTTAATACTGACGGGACATGTCACCAGGTGAACAGTATAACTGAGGAGAGTCTGTTCCCCTGATTCTTTAATACACACGGGACATTTCACCAGGTGAACAGTGTAAGTGAGGAGAGTGTGTTCCACTGATTGTTCAATACACACGGGACATGTAACCAGGTGAACAGTATAAGTGAGGAGAGTGTGTTCCCCTGATGGTTTAATGCACACGGGACATGTTACCAGGTGAACAGTATAAGTGAGGAGAGTGTGTTCCCCTGATGGTTTCATATACACGGGACATGTTACCAGGAGAACAGTATAAGTGAGGGGAGTGCTTTCCCCTGATGGTTTAATATTCACGGGACATGTTACCAGGTGAACAGTATAAGTAAGGAGAGTGTGTTCCCCTGATGGTTTAATATACACAGGACATGTTACCAGGTGAACAGAAGAAGTGAGGAGAGTGTGTTCCCCTTGTGGTTTAATAAAAACAGAACATGTTACCAGGTGAACAGTATAAGTGAGGAGAATGTGTTCCCCTGATGGTTTACTATACACTGGACATATTATCTGGTGAACAGTATAAGTGAGGAAAGTGTGTTCCCCTGATTGTTGAATACTCACTGGACATGTTACCAGGTGAACAGTATAAGTGAGGAGAGTGTGTTCCCCTGATGGTTTAACACGCACGGGACATGTTACCAGGTGAACAATATAATTGACGAGAGTGTGTTCCCCTGATTGTTAAATACACACGGGACATGTCACCAGGTGAACAGTATAAGTGAGGAGAGTGTGTACCCCTGATTGTTTAATACACACGGGACATGTCACCAGGTGAACAGTATAAGTGAGGAGAGTGTGTTCCCCTGATTGTTTAATACACACGGGACATGTCATCGGGTGAACAGTATAAGTGAGGAGAGTGTGTTCCCCTGATTGTTTAATACACACGGGACATGTCACCAGGTGAACAGTATAAGTGAGCAGAATGTTTGCCCCTGATGGTTAAATATGCAAAGGACATGTTACCAGGTGAACAGTATAAGTGAGGAGACTGTGTTCTCCTGATGGTTTAATACTGACGGGACATGTTACCAGATTGACAGTATAAGTGAGGAGAGTGTGTTCCTCTGATGGTTTCATGCACACAGGACATGTTACCAGGTGAACAGTATAAGTGAGGAGAGTGTGTTCCCCTGATGGTTTAATGCACACGGGACATGTTACCAGGTGAACAGTATAAGTGAGGAGAGTGTGTTCCCCTGATGGTTTCATATACACGGGACATGTTACCAGGAGAACAGTATAAGTGAGGGGGTGCTTTCCCCTGATGGTTTAATATTCACGGGACATGTTACCAGGTGCACAGTATAAGTAAGGACAGTGTGTTCCCCTGATGGTTTAATATACGAGGGAAATGTTACCAGGTGAACAGTATAAGTGAGGAGAGTGTGTTCCCCTGATGGTTTCATATACACGGGACATGTTACCAGGAGAACAGTATAATTGAGGGGGTGCTTTCCCCTGATGGTTTCATATACACGGGACATGTTACCAGGAGAACAGTATAAGTGAGGGGGTGCTTTCCCCTGATGGTTTAATATACACAGGACATGTTACCAGGTGAACAGCATAAGTGAGGAGAATGTGTTCCCCTGATGGTTTAATATGCACTGGACATATTATCTGGTGAACAGTACAAGTGAGGAGAGTGTGTTCCCCTGATGGTTTAACACGCACGGGACATGTTACCAGGTGAACAGTATAATTGACGAGAGTGTGTTCCCCTGATTGTTAAATACTGACGGGACATGTCACCAGGTGAACAGTATAAGTGAGGAGAGTGTGTTCCCCTGATGGTTTAATACTGACGGGACATGTTACCAGATGAACAGTATAAGTGAGGAGAGTGTGTTCCTCTGATGGTTTCATGCACACAGGACATGTTACCAGGTGAACAGTATAAGTGAGGAGAGTCTGTTCCCCTGATTCTTTAATACACACGGGACATTTCACCAGGTGAACAGTGTAAGTGAGGAGAGTGTGTTCCCCTGATGGTTTAACACGCAGGGGACATGTTACCAGGTGAACAGTATAAGTGAGGAGAGTGTCTTCCCCTGATGGTTTAATATACGAGGGAAATGTTACCAGGTGAACAGTATAAGTGAGGAGAGTGTGTTCCCCTGATGGTTTAATACACACAGGACATGTTACCAGGCAAACAGTATAAGTGAGGAGAGTGTGTTCCCCTGATTGTTCAATACACACGGGACATGTTACCAGGTGAACAGTATAAGTCAGGAGAGTGTGTTCCCCTGATGGTTTAATGCACACGGGACATGTTACCAGGTGAACAGTATCAGTGAGGAGAGTGTGTTCCCCTGATGGTTTCATATACACGGGACATGTTACCAGGAGAACAGGATAAGTGAGGGGAGTGCTTTCCCCTGATGGTTTAATATTCACGGGACATGTTACCAGGTGAACAGTATAAGTAAGGAGAGTGTGTTCCCCTGATGGTTTAATATACACAGGACATGTTACCAGGTGAACAGTATAAGTGAGGAGAGTGTGTTCCCCTTGTGGTTTAATACAAACAGGACATGTTACCAGGTGAACAGTATAAGTGAGGAGAATGTGTTCCCCTGATGGTTTAATATACACTGGACATATTATCTGGTGAACAGTATAAGTGAGGAGAGTGTGTTCCCCTGATTGTTTAATACTCACTGGACATGTTACCAGGTGAACAGTGTAAGTGAGGAGAGTGTGTTCCCCTGATGGTTTAATATACACTGGACATGTTACCAGGTGAACAGTATAAGTGAGGAGAGTGAGTTCCCCTGATTGTTTAATGCACACGGGACATGTTACCAGGTGAACAGTATAAGTGAGGAGAGTGTGTTCCCTTGTTGGTTTAATATTCACTGGACATGTTACCAGGTGAACAGTATAAGTGAGGAGAGTGTGTTCCCCTGATGGTTTAATATTCACTGGACATGTTACCAGGTGAACAGTATAAGTGAGGAGAGTGTGTTCCCCTGATGGTTTAATATTCACTGGACATGTTACCAGATGAACAGTATAAGTGAGGAGAATGTGTTCCCTTGATGGTTTAATATTCACTGGACATGTTACCAGGTGAACAGTATAAGTGAGGAGAGTGTGTTCCCCTGATGGTTTAATATTCACTGGACATGTTACCAGATGAACAGTATAAGTGAGGAGAGTGAGTTCCCCTGATATTTTAATATACACGGGACATGTTACCAGGTGAACAGTATAAGTGAGGAGAGTGAGTTCCCCTGATGGTTTAATATACACAGGACATGTTACCAGGTGAACAGTATAAGTGAGGAGAGTGTGATCCCCTGATTGTTTAATACACACGGGACATGTCACCAGGTGAACAGTATAAGTGAGGAGAGTGTGTTCACCTGATTGTTTAATACACACGGGACATGTCACCAGGTGAACAGTATAATTGAAGAGAGTGTGATCCCCTGATTGTTTAATACACATGGGACATGTCACCAGGTGAACAGTATAAGTGAGGAGAGTCTGTTCCCCTGATTGTTTAATACTGACGGGACATGTCACCAGGTGAACAGTATAAGTGAAGAGAGTCTGTTCCCCTGATGGTTTAATGCACACGGGACATGTTACCAGGTGAACAGTATAAGTGAGGAGAGTGTGTTCCCCTGATGGTTTCATATACACGGGACATGTTACCAGGAGAACAGTATTAGTGAGGGGAGTGCTTTCCCCTGATGGTTTAATATTCACGGGACATGTTACCAGGTGAACAGTATAAGTAAGGAGAGTGTGTTCCGCTGATGGTTTAATATACACAGGACATGTCACCAGGTGAACAGTATAAGTGAGGAGAGTGTGTTCCCCTGATTGTATAATACACACGGGACATGTCACCAGGTGAACAGTATAATTGAGGAGAGTGTGTTCCCTGATTGTTTAATACTGACGGGACATGTCACCAGGTGAACAGTATAAGTGAGGAGAGTCTGTTCCCCTGATTCTTTAATACTGACGGGACATGTCACCAGGTGAACAGTATAACTGAGGAGAGTCTGTTCCCCTGATTCTTTAATACACACGGGACATTTCACCAGGTGAACAGTGTAAGTGAGGAGAGTGTGTTCCACTGATTGTTCAATACACACGGGACATGTAACCAGGTGAACAGTATAAGTGAGGAGAGTGTGTTCCCCTGATGGTTTAATGCACACGGGACATGTTACCAGGTGAACAGTATAAGTGAGGAGAGTGTGTTCCCCTGATGGTTTCATATACACGGGACATGTTACCAGGAGAACAGTATAAGTGAGGGGAGTGCTTTCCCCTGATGGTTTAATATTCACGGGACATGTTACCAGGTGAACAGTATAAGTAAGGAGAGTGTGTTCCCCTGATGGTTTAATATACACAGGACATGTTACCAGGTGAACAGAAGAAGTGAGGAGAGTGTGTTCCCCTTGTGGTTTAATAAAAACAGAACATGTTACCAGGTGAACAGTATAAGTGAGGAGAATGTGTTCCCCTGATGGTTTACTATACACTGGACATATTATCTGGTGAACAGTATAAGTGAGGAAAGTGTGTTCCCCTGATTGTTGAATACTCACTGGACATGTTACCAGGTGAACAGTATAAGTGAGGAGAGTGTGTTCCCCTGATGGTTTAACACGCACGGGACATGTTACCAGGTGAACAATATAATTGACGAGAGTGTGTTCCCCTGATTGTTAAATACACACGGGACATGTCACCAGGTGAACAGTATAAGTGAGGAGAGTGTGTACCCCTGATTGTTTAATACACACGGGACATGTCACCAGGTGAACAGTATAAGTGAGGAGAGTGTGTTCCCCTGATTGTTTAATACACACGGGACATGTCATCGGGTGAACAGTATAAGTGAGGAGAGTGTGTTCCCCTGATTGTTTAATACACACGGGACATGTCACCAGGTGAACAGTATAAGTGAGCAGAATGTTTGCCCCTGATGGTTAAATATGCAAAGGACATGTTACCAGGTGAACAGTATAAGTGAGGAGACTGTGTTCTCCTGATGGTTTAATACTGACGGGACATGTTACCAGATTGACAGTATAAGTGAGGAGAGTGTGTTCCTCTGATGGTTTCATGCACACAGGACATGTTACCAGGTGAACAGTATAAGTGAGGAGAGTGTGTTCCCCTGATGGTTTAATGCACACGGGACATGTTACCAGGTGAACAGTATAAGTGAGGAGAGTGTGTTCCCCTGATGGTTTCATATACACGGGACATGTTACCAGGAGAACAGTATAAGTGAGGGGGTGCTTTCCCCTGATGGTTTAATATTCACGGGACATGTTACCAGGTGCACAGTATAAGTAAGGACAGTGTGTTCCCCTGATGGTTTAATATACGAGGGAAATGTTACCAGGTGAACAGTATAAGTGAGGAGAGTGTGTTCCCCTGATGGTTTCATATACACGGGACATGTTACCAGGAGAACAGTATAATTGAGGGGGTGCTTTCCCCTGATGGTTTCATATACACGGGACATGTTACCAGGAGAACAGTATAAGTGAGGGGGTGCTTTCCCCTGATGGTTTAATATACACAGGACATGTTACCAGGTGAACAGCATAAGTGAGGAGAATGTGTTCCCCTGATGGTTTAATATGCACTGGACATATTATCTGGTGAACAGTACAAGTGAGGAGAGTGTGTTCCCCTGATGGTTTAACACGCACGGGACATGTTACCAGGTGAACAGTATAATTGACGAGAGTGTGTTCCCCTGATTGTTAAATACTGACGGGACATGTCACCAGGTGAACAGTATAAGTGAGGAGAGTGTGTTCCCCTGATGGTTTAATACTGACGGGACATGTTACCAGATGAACAGTATAAGTGAGGAGAGTGTGTTCCTCTGATGGTTTCATGCACACAGGACATGTTACCAGGTGAACAGTATAAGTGAGGAGAGTCTGTTCCCCTGATTCTTTAATACACACGGGACATTTCACCAGGTGAACAGTGTAAGTGAGGAGAGTGTGTTCCCCTGATGGTTTAACACGCAGGGGACATGTTACCAGGTGAACAGTATAAGTGAGGAGAGTGTCTTCCCCTGATGGTTTAATATACGAGGGAAATGTTACCAGGTGAACAGTATAAGTGAGGAGAGTGTGTTCCCCTGATGGTTTAATACACACAGGACATGTTACCAGGCAAACAGTATAAGTGAGGAGAGTGTGTTCCCCTGATTGTTCAATACACACGGGACATGTTACCAGGTGAACAGTATAAGTCAGGAGAGTGTGTTCCCCTGATGGTTTAATGCACACGGGACATGTTACCAGGTGAACAGTATCAGTGAGGAGAGTGTGTTCCCCTGATGGTTTCATATACACGGGACATGTTACCAGGAGAACAGGATAAGTGAGGGGAGTGCTTTCCCCTGATGGTTTAATATTCACGGGACATGTTACCAGGTGAACAGTATAAGTAAGGAGAGTGTGTTCCCCTGATGGTTTAATATACACAGGACATGTTACCAGGTGAACAGTATAAGTGAGGAGAGTGTGTTCCCCTTGTGGTTTAATACAAACAGGACATGTTACCAGGTGAACAGTATAAGTGAGGAGAATGTGTTCCCCTGATGGTTTAATATACACTGGACATATTATCTGGTGAACAGTATAAGTGAGGAGAGTGTGTTCCCCTGATTGTTTAATACTCACTGGACATGTTACCAGGTGAACAGTGTAAGTGAGGAGAGTGTGTTCCCCTGATGGTTTAATATACACTGGACATGTTACCAGGTGAACAGTATAAGTGAGGAGAGTGAGTTCCCTTGATTGTTTAATGCACACGGGACATGTCACCAGGTGAACAGTATAAGTGAGGAGAGTGTGTTCCCCTGATTGTTTAATACACACGGGACATGTCATCGGGTGAACAGTATAAGTGAGGAGAGTGTGTTCCCCTGATTGTTTAATACACACGGGACATGTCACCAGGTGAACAGTATAAGAGAGCAGAATGTTTTCCCCTGATGGTTAAATATGCAAAGGACATGTTACCAGGTGAACAGTATAAGTGAGGAGACTGTGTTCTCCTGATGGTTTAATACTGACGGGACATGTTACCAGATGAACAGTATAAGTGAGGAGAGTGTGTTCCTCTGATGGTTTCATGCACACAGGACATGTTACCAGGTGAACAGTATAAGTGAGGAGAGTGTGTTCCCCTGATGGTTTAATGCACACGGGACATGTTACCAGGTGAACAGTATAAGTGAGGAGAGTGTGTTCCCCTGATTGTTAAATACTGACGGGACATGTCACCAGGTGAACAGTATAAGTGAGGAGAGTGTGTTCCCCTGATGGTTTAATACTGACGGGACATGTTACCAGATGAACAGTATAAGTGAGGAGAGTGTGTTCCTCTGATGGTTTCATGCACACAGGACATGTTACCAGGTGAACAGTATAAGTGAGGAGAGTGTGTTCCCCTGATGGTTTAATATACACGGGACATGTTACCAGGTGAACAGTATAAGCGAGGAGAGTGTGTTCCCCTGATGGTTTAACACGCAGGGGACATGTTACCAGGTGAACAGTATAAGTGAGGAGAGTGTCTTCCCCTGATGGTTTAATATACAAGGGAAATGTTACCAGGTGAACAGTATAATTGAGGAGAGTGTGTTCCCCTGATGGTTTAATACACACAGGACATGTTACCAGGTAAACAGTATAAGTGAGGAGAGTGTGTTCCCCTGATTGTTTAATACACACCGGACATGTTACCAGGTGAACAGTATAAGTGAGGAGACTGTGTTACCCTGATGGTTTAACACGCACGGGACATGTTACCAGGTAAACAGTATAAGTGAGGAGAGTGTGTTCCCCTGATTGTTTAATACACACCGGACATGTTACCAGGTGAACAGTATAAGTGAGGAGAGTGTGTTCCCCTGATGGTTTAATATACGAGGGATATGTTACCAGGTGAACAGTATCAGTGAGGAGAGTGTGTTCCCCTGATTGTTTAATACTCAAGGAACATGTTACCAGGTGAACAGGATAAGTGAGGAGAGTGGGTTACCCTGATGGTTTAACACGCACGGGACATGTTACCAGGTGAACAGTATACGTGAGGAGAATGTGTTCCCCTGATGGTTTAATATGCACTGGACATATTACCAGGTGAACAGTATAAATGAGGAGAGTGTGTTCCCCTGATGGGTTAATATACACGGGACATGTTACCAGATGAACAGTATAAGTGAGGAGAGTGTGTTCCCCTGATGGTTTAACACGCACGGGACATGTTACCAGGTGAACAGTATAAGTGAGGAGAGTGTGTTCCCCTGATGGTTTTATACTCACGGGACATGTTACCAGGTGAACAGTATAAGTGAGGAGAGAGTGTTCCCCTGATGGTTTAACACGCACGGGACATGTCACCAGGTGAACAGTATAAGTGAGGAGAGTGTGTTCCCCTGATTGCTTAATACACACGGGACATGTTACCAGGTGAACAGTATAAGTGAGGAGAGTGTGTTCCCCTGGAGGTTTCATATACACGGGACATGTTACCAGGAGAACAGTATAAGTGAGGGGAGTGCTTTCCCCTGATGGTTTAATATTCACGGGACATGTTACCAGGTGAACAGTATAAGTGAGGAGAGTGTGTTCCCCTGATTGTTTAATACAAACAGGACATGTTACCAGGTAAACAGTATAAGTGAGGAGAATGTGTTCCCCTGATGGTTTAATATACACTGGACATATTATCTGGTGAACAGTATAAGTGAGGAGAGTGTGTTCCCCTGATTGTTTAATACTCACGGGACATGTTACCAGGTGAACAGTATAAGTGAGGAGAGTGTGTTGCCCTGATGGTTTAACACGCACGGGACATGTTACCAGGTGAACAGTATAATTGACGAGAGTGTGTTCCCCTGATTGTTTAATACAGACGGGACATGTCACCAGGTGAACAGTATAAGTGAGGAGAGTGTGTTCCCCTGATGGTTTAATATACACAGGACATGTTACCAGGTGAACAGTATAAGTGAGGAGAGTGTGTTCCTCTGATTGTTTAATACACACGGGACATGTCATCGGGTGAACAGTATAAGTGAGGAGAGTGTGTTCCCCTCATTGTTTAATACACACAGGACATGTTACCAGGTGAACAGTATAAGTGAGGAGAATGTGTTCCCCTGATGGTTTAATATACGAGGGACATGTTACCAGGTGAACAGTATAAGTGAGGAGAGTGTGTTCCCCTGATTGTTTATTACTCACGGGAAATGTTACCAGGTGAATAGTATAAGTGAGGAGAGTGTGTTCCCCTGATGGTTTAACACGCACGGGACATGTTACCAGGTGAATAGTATAAGTGAGGAGAGTGTGTTCCCCTGATTGTTTAATACACACGGGACATGTTACCAGGTGAACAGTATAAGTGAGGCGAGTATGTTCCCCTGATGGTTTAATATACGAGGGAAATGTTAACAGGTGAACAGTATAAGTGAGGAGAGTGTGTTCCCCTGATTGATTAATACACACGGGACATGTTACCAGGTGAACAGTATAAGTGAGGAGAGTGTGTTCCCCTGATGGTTTAACACGCACGGGACATGTTACCAGGTGAACAGTATAAGTGAGGAGAGTGTGTTCCCCTGATTGTTTAATATACCCGGGACATGTCACCAGGTGAAGAGTAGAATTGAGGAGAGTGTGTTCCCCTGATGGTTTAAGGCACACAGGACATGCTACCAGGTGAACAGTATAAGTGAGGAGAGTGTGTTCCTCTGATGGTTTAATGCACACGGGACATGTTACCAGGTGAAGAGTATAAGTGAGGAGAGTGCTTTCCCCTGATGGTTTAATATTCACGGGACATGTCACCAGGTGAACAGTATAAGTGAGGAGAGTGTGTTCCCCTGATTGTTTAATACACACAGGACATGTTACCAGGTGAACAGTATGAGTGAGGAGAGTGTGTTCCCCTGATGGTTTAATATACTCAGGACATGCTTCCAGGAGAACAGTTTTAGTGAGGAGACTGTGTTCCCCTGATGGTTTAATATACACGGGACATGTTACCAGGTGAACAGGAAGGCGAGGAGAGTGTGTTCCCCTGATTGTTCAATTTACACGGGACGTTTTACCAGGTGAACAGTATAAGTGAGGAGATTGTGTTCCCCTGATGGTTTAATATACACGGAACATGTTACCAGGTGAACAGTATCAGTGAGGAGATTGTGTTCCCCTGATGGTTTCAAACACATGGGACATGTCACCAGGCGAACAGTATAAGTGAGGAGATTGTGTTCCCCTGATGGTTTAAGACACACGGGACATGTTAGCAGGCGAACAGTATAAGTGAGGAGAGTGTGTTCCCCTGATGTTTTAATACACACGGGACATGTTACAGGTGACAGTATACGTGAGGAGAGTGTGTTCCCCTAATGTTTTAATAGACACGGGACATGTTACCAGGTGAACAGTATAAGTGAGGAGAGTGTGTTCCCCTGATTGTTTAATACAAACAGGACATGTTACCAGGTGAACAGTATAAGTGAGGAGAATGTGTTCCCCTGATGGTTTAATATGCACTGGACATATTATCTGGTGAACAGTATAAGTGAGGAGAGTGTGTTCCCCTGATTGTTTAATACTCACGGGACATGTTACCAGGTGAACAGTATAAGTGAGGAGAGTGTGTTCCCCTGATGGTTTAACACGCACGGGACATGTTACCAGGTGAACAGTATAATTGACGAGAGTGTGTTCCCCTGATGGTTTAATACTGACGGGACATGTTACCAGATGAACAGTATAAGTGATGAGAGTGTGTTCCTCTGATGGTTTCATGCACACAGGACATGTTACCAGGTGAACAGTATAAGTGAGGAGAGTGTGTTCCCCTGATGGTTTAATATACACGGGACATGTTACCAGGTGAACAGTATAAGCGAGGAGAGTGTGTTCCCCTGATGGTTTAACACGCAGGGGACATGTTACCAGGTGAACAGTATAAGTGAGGAGAGTGTCTTCCCCTGATGGTTTAATATACAAGGGAAATGTTACCAGGTGAACAGTATAATTGAGGAGAGTGTGTTCCCCTGATGCTTTAATACACACAGGACATGTTACCAGGTAAACAGTATAAGTGAGGAGAGTGTGTTCCCCTGATTGTTTAATACACACCGGACATGTTACCAGGTGAACAGTATAAGTGAGGAGAGTGTGTTACCCTGATGGTTTAACACGCACGGGACATGTTACCAGGTAAACAGTATAAGTGAGGAGAGTGTGTTCCCCTGATTGTTTAATACACACCGGACATGTTACCAGGTGAACAGTATAAGTGAGGAGAGTGTGTTCCCCTGATGGTTTAATATACGAGGGATATGTTACCAGGTGAACAGTATCAGTGAGGAGAATGTGTTCCCCTGATTGTTTAATACTCACGGAACATGTTACCAGGTGAACAGTATAAGTGAGGAGAATGTGTTCCCCTGATGGTTTAATATGCACTGGACATACTACCAGGTGAACAGTATAAATGAGGAGAGTGTGTTCCCCTGATGGGTTAATATACACGGGACATGTTAGCAGATGAACAGTATAAGTGAGGAGAGTGTGTTCCCCTGATGGTTTAACACGCACGGGACATGTTACCAGGTGAACAGTATAAGTGAGGAGAGTGTGTTCCCCTGATGGTTTTATACTCACGGGACATGTTACCAGGTGAACAGTATAAGTGAGGAGAGAGTGTTCCCCTGATGGTTTAACACGCACGGGACATGTTACCAGGTGAACAGTATAAGTGAGGAGAGTGTGTTCCCCTGATTGTTTAATGCACACGGGACATGTCACCAGGTGAACAGTATAAGTGAGGAGAGTGTGTTCCCCTGATTGCTTAATACACACGGGACATGTTACCAGGTGAACAGTATAAGTGAGGAGAGTGTGTTCCCCTGGAGGTTTCATATACACGGGACATGTTACCAGGAGAACAGTATAAGTGAGGGGAGTGCTTTCCCCTGATGGTTTAATATTCACGGGACATGTTACCAGGTGAACAGTATAAGTGAGGAGAGTGTGTTCCCCTGATTGTTTAATACAAACAGGACATGTTACCAGGTGAACAGTATAAGTGAGGAGAATGTGTTCCCCTGATGGTTTAATTTACACAGGACATGTTACCAGGTGAACAGTATAAGTGAGGAGAGTGTGTTCCCCTGATGGTTTAACACGCACGGTACATGTTACCAGGTGAACAGTATAATTGACGAGAGTGTGTTCCCCTGATTGTTTAATACTGACGGGACATGTCACCAGGTGAACAGTATAAGTGAGGAGAGTGTGTTCCCCTGATGGTTTAATATACACAGGACATGTTACCAGGTGAACAGTATAAGTGAGGAAAGTGTGTTCCCCTGATTGTTTAATACACACGGGACATGTCATCGGGTGAACAGTATAAGTGAGGAGAGTGTGTTCCCCTGATTGTTTAATACACACAGGACATGTTACCAGGTGAACAGTATAAGTGAGGAGAGTGTGTTCCCCTGATGGTTTAATATACGAGGGAAATGTTACCAGGTGAACAGTATAAGTGAGGAGAGTGTGTTCCCCTGATGGTTTAATATACGAGGGAAATGTTACCAGGTGAACAGTATAAGTGAGGAGAGTGTGTTCCCCTGATTGTTTAATACTCACGGAACATGTTACCAGGTGAACAGTATATGTGAGGAGATTGTGTTCCCCTGATGGTTTAACACGCACGGGACATGTTACCAGGTGAACAGTATAAGTGAGGAGAATGTGTTCCCCTGATGGTTTAATATGCACTGGACATGTTACCAGGTGAACAATATAAGTGAGGAGAGTGTGTTCCCCTGATTGTTTATTACTCACGGGACATGTTACCAGGTGAATAGTATAAGTGAGGAGAGTGTGTTCCCCTGATGGTTTAACACGCACGGGACATGTTACCAGGTGAATAGTATAAGTGAGGAGAGTGTGTTCCCCTGATTGTTTAATACACACGGGACATGTTACCAGGTGAACAGTATAAGTGAGGCGAGTATGTTCCCCTGATGGTTTAATATACGAGGGAAATGTTAACAGGTGAACAGTATAAGTGAGGAGAGTGTGTTCCCCTGATGGTTTAACACGCACGGGACATGTTACCAGCTGAACAGTATAAGTGAGGAGAGTGTGTTCCCCTGATTGTTTAATATACCCGGGACATGTCACCAGGTGAAGAGTAGAATTGAGGAGAGTGTGTTCCCCTGATGGTTTGAGGCACACAGGACATGCTACCAGGTGAACAGTATAAGTGAGGAGAGTGTGTTCCTCTGATGGTTTAATGCACACGGGACATGTTACCAGGTGAAGAGTATAAGTGAGGAGTGTGCTTTCCCCTGATGGTTTAATATTCACGGGACATGTCACCAGATGAACAGTATAAGTGAGGAGAGTGAGTTCCCCTGATTGTTTAATACACACAGGACATGTCACCAGGTGAAGAGTATAAGTGAGGAGAGTGTGTTCCCCTGATTGTTTAATACACACAGGACATGTTACCAGGTGAACAGTATGAGTGAGGAGAGTGTGTTCCCCTGATGGTTTAATATACTCAGGACATGCTTCCAGGAGAACAGTTTTAGTGAGGAGACTGTGTTCCCCTGATGGTTTAATATACACGGGACATGTTACCAGGTGAACAGGAAGGCGAGGAGAGTTTGTTCCCCTGATTGTTCAATTTACACGGGACGTTTTACCAGGTGAACAGGATAAGTGAGGAGAGTGTGTTCCCCTGATGGTTTAATATACACGGAACATGTTACCAGGTGAACAGTATCAGTGAGGAGATTGTGTTCCCCTGATGGTTTCAAACACATGGGACATGTCACCAGGCGAACAGTATAAGTGAGGAGATTCTGTTCCCCTGATGGTTTAAGACACACGGGACATGTTAGCAGGCGAACAGTATAAGTGAGGAGAGTGTGTTCCCCTGATGTTTTAATACACACGGGACATGTTACCAGGTGACAGTATACGTGAGGAGAGTGTGTTCCCCTAATGTTTTAATAGACACGGGACATGTTACCAGGTGAACAGTATAAGTCAGGAGAGTGTGTTTCGCTGATGTTTTAATACACACGGTACATGTTACCAGGTGAACAGTATAAGTGAGCAGAGTGTGTTCCCCTGATTGCTTAATACACACGGGACATGTTACCAGGTGAACAGTATAAGTGAGCAGAGTGTGTTCCCCTGATTGTTTAATACACACTGGACATGTTACCAGGTGAACAGTATAAGTGAGGAGAGTGTTTTCCCCTGATAGTTTAATACACACGGGACATGTTACCAGGTGAACAGTATAAGTGAGGAGAGTGTGTTCCCTGATGGTTTAATACACACGGGACATGTTACCAGGTGAAGAGTATAAGTGAGGAGAGTGTGTTCCCCTGATTGTTTAATACACACAGGACATGTTACCAGGTGAACAGTATAAGTGAGGCGAGTGTGTTCACCTGATGGGTTAATACAGACGGGACATGTCACCAGGTGATCAGTATAAGTGAGGAGAGTATGTTCCCCTGATTGTTTTATACTCACGGGACATGTTACCAGGTGAACAGTATAAGTGAGGAGAGAGTGTTCCCCTGATGGTTTAACACGCACGGGACATGTTACCAGGTGAACAGTATAAGTGAGGAGAGTGTGTTCCCCTGATGGTTTAATGCACACGGGACATGTCACCAGGTGAACAGTATAAGTGAGGAGAGTGTGTTCCCCTGATTGTTTAATGCACACGGGACATGTCACCAGGTGAACAGTATAAGTGAGGAGAGTGTCTTCCCCTGATGGTTTAATATACGAGGGAAATGTTACCAGGTGAACAGTATAAGTGAGGAGAGTGTGTTCCCCTGAAGGTTTCATATACGCGGGACATGTTACCAGGAGAACAGTATAAGTGAGGGGAGTGCTTTCCCCTGATGGTTTAATATTCACGGGACATGTTACCAGGTGAACAGTATAAGTGAGGAGAGTGTGTTCCCCTGATGGTTTAACACGCACGGGACATGTTACCAGGTGAACAATAAAATTGACGAGAGTGTGTTCCCCTGATTGTTTAATACTGACGGGACATGTCACCAGGTGAACAGTATAAGTGAGGAGAATGTGTTCCCCTGATGGTTTAATATACACTGGACATATTATCTGGTGAACAGTATAAGTGAGGAGAGTGTGTTCCCCTGATTGTTTAATACTCACGGGACATGTTACCAGGTGAACAGTATAAGTGAGGAGAGTGTGTTCCCCTGATTGTTTAATACTCACGGGACATGTTACCAGGTGAACAATAAAATTGACGAGAGTGTGTTCCCCTGATTGTTTAATACTGACGGGACATGTCACCAGGTGAACAGTATAAGTGAGGAGAGTGTGTTCCCCTGATTGTTTAATACTGACGGGACACGTCACCAGGTGAACAGTATAAGTGAGGAGAGTGTGTTCCCCTGATGGTTTAATATACACAGGACATGTTACCAGGTGAACAGTATAAGTGAGGAGAGTGTGTTCCCCTGATTGTTTAATACACACGGGACATGTCACCAGGTGAACAGTATAAGTGAGGCGAGTATGTTCCCCTGATGGTTTAATATACGAGGGAAATGTTAACAGGTGAACAGTATAAGTGAGGAGAGTGTGTTCCCCTGATGGTTTAACACGCACGGGACATGTTACCAGCTGAACAGTATAAGTGAGGAGAGTGTGTTCCCCTGATTGTTTAATATACCCGGGACATGTCACCAGGTGAAGAGTAGAATTGAGGGGAGTGTGTTCCCCTGATGTTTTAAGGCACACAGGACATGCTACCAGGTGAACAGTATAAGTGAGGAGAGTGTGTTCCTCTGATGGTTTAATGCACACGGGACATGTTACCAGGTGAAGAGTATAAGTGAGGAGAGTGCTTTCCCCTGATGGTTTAATATTCACGGGACATGTCACCAGGTGAACAGTGTAAGTGAGGAGAGTGAGTTCCCCTGATTGTTTAATACACACAGGACATGTCACCAGGTGAAGAGTATAAGTGAGGAGAGTGTGTTCCCCTGATTGTTTAATACACACAGGACATGTTACCAGGTGAACAGTATGAGTGAGGAGAGTGTGTTCCCCTGATGGTTTAATATACTCAGGACATGCTTCCAGGAGAACAGTTTTAGTGAGGAGACTGTGTTCCCCTGATGGTTTAATATACACGGGACATGTTACCAGGTGAACAGGAAGGCGAGGAGAGTTTGTTCCCCTGATTGTTCAATTTACACGGGACGTTTTACCAGGTGAACAGTATAAGTGAGGAGAGTGTGTTCCCCTGATGGTTTAATATACACGGAACATGTTACCAGGTGAACAGTATCAGTGAGGAGATTGTGTTCCCCTGATGGTTTCAAACACATGGGACATGTCACCAGGCGAACAGTATAAGTGAGGAGAGTGTGTTCCCCTGATGTTTTAATACACACGGGACATGTTACCAGGTGACAGTATACGTGAGGAGAGTGTGTTCCCCTAATGTTTTAATAGACACGGGACATGTTACCAGGTGAACAGTATAAGTCAGGAGAGTGTGTTTCGCTGATGTTTTAATACACACGGTACATGTTACCAGGTGAAGAGTATAAGTGAGGCGAGTGTGTTCCCCAGATTGTTTAATATACACGGGACATGTTACCAGGTGAGCAGTATAAGTGAGCAGAGTGTGTTCCCCTGATTGTTTAATACACACGGGACATGTTACCAGGTGAACAGTATAAGTGAGGCGAGTGTGTTCCCCAGATTGTTTAATATACACGGGACATGTTACCAGGTGAGCAGTATAAGTGAGCAGAGTGTGTTCCCCTGATTGTTTAATACACACTGGACATGTTACCAGGTGAACAGTATAAGTGAGGAGAGTGTTTTCCCCTGATAGTTTAATACACACGGGACATGTTACCAGGTGAACAGTATAAGTGAGGAGAGTGTTTTCCCTGATGGTTTAATACACACGGGACATGTTACCAGGTGAAGAGTATAAGTGAGGAGAGTGTGTTCCCCTGATTGTTTAATACACACAGGACATGTTACCAGGTGAACAGTATAAGTGAGGCGAGTGTGTTCACCTGATGGGTTAATACAGACGGGACATGTCACCAGGTGAACAGTATAAGTGAGGAGAGTATGTTCCCCTGATTGTTTTATACTCACGGGATATGTTACCAGGTGAACAGTATAAGTGAGGAGAGAGTGTTCCCCTGATGGTTTAACACGCACGGGACATGTTACCAGGTGAACAGTATAAGTGAGGAGAGTGTGTTCCCCTGATGGTTTAATGCACACGGGACATGTCACCAGGTGAACAGTATAAGTGAGGAGAGTGTGTTCCCCTGATTGTTTAATGCACACGGGACATGTCACCAGGTGAACAGTATAAGTGAGGAGAGTGTCTTCCCCTGATGGTTTAATATACGAGGGAAATGTTACCAGGTGAACAGTATAAGTGAGGAGAGTGTGTTCCCCTGAAGGTTTCATATACACGGGACATGTTACCAGGAGAACAGTATAAGTGAGGGGAGTGCTTTCCCCTGATGGTTTAATATTCACGGGACATGTTACCAGGTGAACAGTATAAGTCAGGAGAGTGTGTTCCCCTGATTGTTTAATACAAACAGGACATGTTACCAGGTGAACAGTATAAGTGAGGAGAATGTGTTCCCCTGATGGTTTAATATACACTGGACATATTATCTGGTGAACAGTATAAGTGAGGAGAGTGTGTTCCCCTGATTGTTTAATACTCACGGGACATGTTACCAGGTGAACAGTATAAGTGAGGAGAGTGTGTTCCCCTGATTGTTTAATACTCACGGGACATGTCACCAGGTGAACAGTATAAGTGAGGAGAGTGTGTTCCCCTGATGGTTTAATATACACAGGACATGTTACCAGGTGAACAGTATAAGTGAGGAGAGTGTGTTCCCCTGACTGTTTAATACACACGGGACATGTCACCAGGTGAACAGTATAAGTGAGGAGAGTGTGTTCCCCTGATTGTTTAATACACACGGGACATGTCATCGGGTGAACAGTATTAGTGAGGAGAGTCTGTTCCCCTGATTGTTTAATACACACGGGACATGTCACCAGGTGAACAGTATAAGTGAGCAGAATGTTTTCCCCTGATGGTTAAATATGCAAAGGACATGTTACCAGGTGAACAGTATAAGTGAGGAGACTGTGTTCTCCTGATGGTTTAATACTGACGGGACATGTTACCAGATGAACAGTATAAGTGAGGAGAGTGTGTTCCTCTGATGGTTTAATGCACACAGGACATGTTACCAGGTGAACAGTATAATGAGGAGAGTGTCTTCCCCTGATTGTTTAATACACACCGGACATGTTACCAGGTGAACAGTATAAGTGAGGAGAGTGTGTTCCCCTGATTGTTTAATACTCACGGAACATGTTACCAGGTGAACAGGATAAGTGAGGAGAGTGTGTTCCCCTGATGGTTTAACACGCACGGGACATGTTACCAGGTGAACAGTATTAGTGAGGAGAGTCTGTTCCCCTGATTGTTTAATACACACGGGACATGTCACCAGGTGAACAGTATAAGTGAGAAGAATGTGTTCCCCTGATGGTTTAATATACACGGGACATGTTACCAGGTGAACAGTACAAGCGAGGAGAGTGTGTTCCCCTGATGGTTTAATATACACGGGACATGTTACCAGATGAACAGTATAAGTGAGGCGAGTGTGTTCACCTGATGGGTTAATACAGACGGTACATGTCACCAGGTGAACAGTATAAGTGAGGAGAGTATGTTCCTCTGATTGTTTTATACTCACGGGACATGTTGCCAGGTGAACAGTATAAGTGAGGAGAGAGTGTTCCCCTGATGGTTTAACACGCAAGGGACATGTTACCAGGTGAACAGTATAAGTGAGGAGAGTGTGTTCCCCTGATGGTTTAATATACACGGGACATGTCACCAGGTGAACATTATAAGTGAGGAGAGTGAGTTCCCCTGATTGTTTAATACACACAGGCATGTCACCAGGTGAAGAGTATAAGTGAGGAGAGTGTGTTCCCCTGATTGTTTAATACACACAGGACATGTTAACAGGTGAACAGTATGAGTGAGGAGAGTGTGTTCCCCTGATGGTTTAATATACTCAGGGCATGCTTCCAGGAGAACAGTTTTAGTGAGGAGACTGTGTTCCCCTGATGGTTTAATATACACGGGACATGTTACCAGGTGAACAGGAAGGCGAGGAGAGTGTGTTCCCCTGATTGTTTAATACTCACGGAACATGTTACCAGGTGAACAGTATATGTGAGGAGATTGTGTTCCCCTGATGGTTTAACACGCACGGGACATGTTACCAGGTGAACAGTATAAGTGAGGAGAGTGTTTTCCCCTGATTGTTTAATACACACGGGACATGTTACCAGGTGAACAGTATAAGTGAGGAGAGTGTGTTCCCTGATGGTTTAATACACACGGGACATGTTACCAGGTGAAGAGTATAAGTGAGGAGAGTGTGTTCCCCTGATTGTTTAATACACACAGGACATGTTACCAGGTGAACAGTATAAGTGAGGCGAGTGTGTTCACCTGATGGGTTAATACAGACGGGACATGTCACCAGGTGAACAGTATAAGTGAGGAGAGTATGTTCCCCTGATTGTTTTATACTCACGGGACATGTTACCAGGTGAACAGTATAAGTGAGGAGAGAGTGTTCCCCTGATGGTTTAACACGCACGGGACATGTTACCAGGTGAACAGTATAAGTGAGGAGAGTGTGTTCCCCTGATGGTTTAATGCACACGGGACATGTCACCAGGTGAACAGTATAAGTGAGGAGAGTGTGTTCCCCTGATTGTTTAATGCACACGGGACATGTCACCAGGTGAACAGTATAAGTGAGGACAGTGTCTTCCCCTGATGATTTAATATACGAGGGAAATGTTACCAGGTGAACAGTATAAGTGAGGAGAGTGTGTTCCCCTGAAGGTTTCATATACACGGGACATGTTACCAGGAGAACAGTATAAGTGAGGGGAGTGCTTTCCCCTGATGGTTTAATATTCACGGGACATGTTACCAGGTGAACAGTATAAGTGAGGAGAGTGTGTTCCCCTGATTGTTTAATACAAACAGGACATGTTACCAGGTGAACAGTATAAGTGAGGAGAATGTGTTCCCCTGATGGTTTAATATACACTGGACATATTATCTGGTGAACAGTATAAGTGAGGAGAGTGTGTTCCCCTGATTGTTTAATACTCACGGGACATGTTACCAGGTGAACAGTATAAGTGAGGAGAGTGTGTTCCCCTGATTGTTTAATACTCACGGGACATGTCACCAGGTGAACAGTATAAGTGAGGAGAGTGTGTTCCCCTGATGGTTTAATATACACAGGACATGTTACCAGGTGAACAGTATAAGTGAGGAGAGTGTGTTCCCCTGACTGTTTAATACACACGGGACATGTCACCAGGTGAACAGTATAAGTGAGGAGAGTGTGTTCCCCTGATTGTTTAATACACACGGGACATGTCATCGGGTGAACAGTATTAGTGAGGAGAGTCTGTTCCCCTGATTGTTTAATACACACGGGACATGTCACCAGGTGAACAGTATAAGTGAGCAGAATGTTTTCCCCTGATGGTTAAATATGCAAAGGACATGTTACCAGGTGAACAGTATAAGTGAGGAGACTGTGTTCTCCTGATGGTTTAATACTGACGGGACATGTTACCAGATGAACAGTATAAGTGAGGAGAGTGTGTTCCCCTGACTGTTTAATACACACGGGACATGTTACCAGGTGAACAGTATAAGTGAGGAGAGTGTGTTCCCCTGATGGTTTAATATACACAGGACATGTTACCAGGTGAACAGTATAAGTGAGGAGAGTGTGTTCCCCTGACTGTTTAATACACACGGGACATGTCACCAGGTGAACAGTATAAGTGAGGAGAGTGTGTTCCCCTGATTGTTTAATACACACGGGACATGTCATCGGGTGAACAGTATTAGTGAGGAGAGTCTGTTCCCCTGATTGTTTAATACACACGGGACATGTCACCAGGTGAACAGTATAAGTGAGCAGAATGTTTTCCCCTGATGGTTAAATATGCAAAGGACATGTTACCAGGTGAACAGTATAAGTGAGGAGACTGTGTTCTCCTGATGGTTTAATACTGACGGGACATGTTACCAGATGAACAGTATAAGTGAGGAGAGTGTGTTCCTCTGATGGTTTAATGCACACAGGACATGTTACCAGGTGAACAGTATAATGAGGAGAGTGTCTTCCCCTGATTGTTTAATACACACCGGACATGTTACCAGGTGAACAGTATAAGTGAGGAGAGTGTGTTCCCCTGATTGTTTAATACTCACGGAACATGTTACCAGGTGAACAGGATAAGTGAGGAGAGTGCGTTCCCCTGATGGTTTAACACGCACGGGACATGTTACCAGGTGAACAGTATAAGTGAGGAGAGTGTGTTCCCCTGATTGTTTAATACTCACGGGACATGTTACCAGGTGAACAGTATAAGTGAGAAGAATGTGTTCCCCTGATGGTTTAATATACACGGGACATGTTACCAGGTGAACAGTACAAGCGAGGAGAGTGTGTTCCCCTGATGGTTTAATATACACGGGACATGTTACCAGATGAACAGTATAAGTGAGGCGAGTGTGTTCACCTGATGGGTTAATACAGACGGGACATGTCACCAGGTGAACAGTATAAGTGAGGAGAGTATGTTCCTCTGATTGTTTTATACTCACGGGACATGTTGCCAGGTGAACAGTATAAGTGAGGAGAGAGTGTTCCCCTGATGGTTTAACACGCAAGGGACATGTTACCAGGTGAACAGTATAAGTGAGGAGAGTGTGTTCCCCTGATGGTTTAATATACACGGGACATGTCACCAGGTGAACATTATAAGTGAGGAGAGTGAGTTCCCCTGATTGTTTAATACACACAGGCATGTCACCAGGTGAAGAGTATAAGTGAGGAGAGTGTGTTCCCCTGATTGTTTAATACACACAGGACATGTTAACAGGTGAACAGTATGAGTGAGGAGAGTGTGTTCCCCTGATGGTTTAATATACTCAGGGCATGCTTCCAGGAGAACAGTTTTAGTGAGGAGACTGTGTTCCCCTGATGGTTTAATATACACGGGACATGTTACCAGGTGAACAGGAAGGCGAGGAGAGTGTGTTCCCCTGATTGTTTAATACTCACGGAACATGTTACCAGGTGAACAGTATATGTGAGGAGATTGTGTTCCCCTGATGGTTTAACACGCACGGGACATGTTACCAGGTGAACAGTATAAGTGAGGAGAGTGTTTTCCCCTGATTGTTTAATACACACGGGACATGTTACCAGGTGAAGAGTATAAGTGAGGAGAGTGTGTTCCCCTGATTGTTTAATACACACAGGACATGTTACCAGGTGAACAGTATAAGTGAGGCGAGTGTGTTCACCTGATGGGTTAATACAGACGGGACATGTCACCAGGTGAACAGTATAAGTGAGGAGAGTATGTTCCCCTGATTGTTTTATACTCACGGGACATGTTACCAGGTGAACAGTATAAGTGAGGAGAGAGTGTTCCCCTGATGGTTTAACACGCACGGGACATGTTACCAGGTGAACAGTATAAGTGAGGAGAGTGTGTTCCCCTGATGGTTTAATGCACACGGGACATGTCACCAGGTGAACAGTATAAGTGAGGAGAGTGTGTTCCCCTGATTGTTTAATGCACACGGGACATGTCACCAGGTGAACAGTATAAGTGAGGACAGTGTCTTCCCCTGATGATTTAATATACGAGGGAAATGTTACCAGGTGAACAGTATAAGTGAGGAGAGTGTGTTCCCCTGAAGGTTTCATATACACGGGACATGTTACCAGGAGAACAGTATAAGTGAGGGGAGTGCTTTCCCCTGATGGTTTAATATTCACGGGACATGTTACCAGGTGAACAGTATAAGTGAGGAGAGTGTGTTCCCCTGATTGTTTAATACAAACAGGACATGTTACCAGGTGAACAGTATAAGTGAGGAGAATGTGTTCCCCTGATGGTTTAATATACACTGGACATATTATCTGGTGAACAGTATAAGTGAGGAGAGTGTGTTCCCCTGATTGTTTAATACTCACGGGACATGTTACCAGGTGAACAGTATAAGTGAGGAGAGTGTGTTCCCCTGATTGTTTAATACTCACGGGACATGTCACCAGGTGAACAGTATAAGTGAGGAGAGTGTGTTCCCCTGATGGTTTAATATACACAGGACATGTTACCAGGTGAACAGTATAAGTGAGGAGAGTGTGTTCCCCTGACTGTTTAATACACACGGGACATGTCACCAGGTGAACAGTATAAGTGAGGAGAGTCTGTTCCCCTGATTGTTTAATACACACGGGACATGTCATCGGGTGAACAGTATTAGTGAGGAGAGTCTGTTCCCCTGATTGTTTAATACACACGGGACATGTCACCAGGTGAACAGTATAAGTGAGCAGAATGTTTTCCCCTGATGGTTAAATATGCAAAGGACATGTTACCAGGTGAACAGTATAAGTGAGGAGACTGTGTTCTCCTGATGGTTTAATACTGACGGGACATGTTACCAGATGAACAGTATAAGTGAGGAGAGTGTGTTCCTCTGATGGTTTAATGCACACAGGACATGTTACCAGGTGAACAGTATAATGAGGAGAGTGTCTTCCCCTGATTGTTTAATACACACCGGACATGTTACCAGGTGAACAGTATAAGTGAGGAGAGTGTGTTCCCCTGATTGTTTAATACTCACGGAACATGTTACCAGGTGAACAGGATAAGTGAGGAGAGTGTGTTCCCCTGATGGTTTAACACGCACGGGACATGTTACCAGGTGAACAGTATAAGTGAGGAGAGTGTGTTCCCCTGATTGTTTAATACTCACGGGACATGTTACCAGGTGAACAGTATAAGTGAGAAGAATGTGTTCCCCTGATGGTTTAATATACACGGGACATGTTACCAGGTGAACAGTACAAGCGAGGAGAGTGTGTTCCCCTGATGGTTTAATATACACGGGACATGTTACCAGATGAACAGTATAAGTGAGGCGAGTGTGTTCACCTGATGGGTTAATACAGACGGGACATGTCACCAGGTGAACAGTATAAGTGAGGAGAGTATGTTCCTCTGATTGTTTTATACTCACGGGACATGTTGCCAGGTGAACATTATAAGTGAGGAGAGAGTGTTCCCCTGATGGTTTAACACGCAAGGGACATGTTACCAGGTGAACAGTATAAGTGAGGAGAGTGTGTTCCCCTGATGGTTTAATATACACGGGACATGTCACCAGGTGAACATTATAAGTGAGGAGAGTGAGTTCCCCTGATTGTTTAATACAAACAGGCATGTCACCAGGTGAAGAGTATAAGTGAGGAGAGTGTGTTCCCCTGATTGTTTAATACACACAGGACATGTTACCAGGTGAACAGTATGAGTGAGGAGAGTGTGTTCCCCTGATGGTTTAATATACTCAGGACATGCTTCCAGGAGAACAGTTTTAGTGAGGAGACTGTGTTCCCCTGATGGTTTAATATACACGGGACATGTTACCAGGTGAACAGGAAGGCGAGGAGAGTGTGTTCCCCTGATTGTTTAATACTCACGGAACATGTTACCAGGTGAACAGTATATGTGAGGAGATTGTGTTCCCCTGATGGTTTAACACGCACGGGACATGTTACCAGGTGAACAGTATAAGTGAGGAGAATGTGTTCCCCTGATGGTTTAATATGCACTGGACATGTTACCAGGTGAACAATATAAGTGAGGAGAGTGTGTTCCCCTGATTGTTTATTACTCACGGGACATGTTACCAGGTGAATAGTATAAGTGAGGAGAGTGTGTTCCCCTGATGGTTTAACACGCACGGGACATGTTACCAGGTGAATAGTATAAGTGAGGAGAGCGTGTTCCCCTGATTGTTTAATACACACGGGACATGTTACCAGGTGAACAGTATAAGTGAGGCGAGTATGTTCCCCTGATGGTTTAATATACGAGGGAAATGTTAACAGGTGAACAGTATTGGTGAGGAGAGTGTGTTCCCCTGATTGATTAATACACACGGGACATGTTACCAGGTGAACAGTATAAGTGAGGAGAGTGTTTTCCCCTGATGGTTTAATGTACACGGGACATGTTACCAGGTGAACAGTATAAGTGAGGAGTGTGTGTTTCCCTGATGGTTTAATACACACGGGACATCATACCAGGTGAACAGTATAAGTGAGGAGAGTGTCTTCCCCTGATTGTTTAATACTCACGGGACATGTTACCAGGTGAACAGTATAAGTGAGGAGAGTGTGTTCCCCTGATGGTTTAACACGCACGGGACATGTTACCACGTGAACAGTATAAGTGAGGAGAGTGTGTTCCCCTGATTGTTTAATATACCCGGGACATGTCACCAGGTGAAGAGTAGAATTGAGGAGAGTGTGTTCCCCTGATGGTTTAAGGCACACAGGACATGTTACCAGGTGAACATTATGAGTGAGGAGAGTGTGTTCCTCTGATGGTTTAATGCACACGGGACATGTTACCAGGTGAAGAGTATAAGTGAGGAGAGTGCTTTCCCCTGATGGTTTAATATTCACGGGACATGTCACCAGGTGAACAGTATAAGTGAGGAGAGTGAGTTCCCCTGATTGTTTAATACACACAGGACATGTCACCAGGTGAAGAGTATAAGTGAGGAGAGTGTGTTCCCCTGATTGTTTAATACACACAGGACATGTTACCAGGTGAACAGTACTAGTGAGGAGAGTGTGTTCCCCTGATGGTTTAATATACTCAGGACATGTTTCCAGGAGAACAGTTTTAGTGAGGAGACTGTTTTCCCCTGATGGTTTAATATACACGGGACATGTTACCAGGTGAACAGGAAGGCGAGGAGAGTGTGTTCCCCTGATTGTTCAATTTACACGCGACTTTTTACCAGGTGAACAGTATAAGTGAGGAGAGTGTGTTCCCCTGATGGTTTAATATACACGGAACATGTTACCAGGTGAACATTATCAGTGAGGAGATTGTGTTCCCCTGATGGTTTCAAACACATGGGACATGTCACCAGGCGAACAGTATAAGTGAGGAGATTGTGTTCCCCTGATGGTTTAAGACACACGGGACATGTCAAGAGGCGATCAGTATAAGTGAGGAGAGTGTGTTCCCCTGATGTTTTAATACACACGGGACATGTTACCAGGTGAACAGTATACGTGAGGAGAGTGTGTTCCCCTAATGTTTTAATAGACACGGGACATGTTACCAGGTGAACAGTATAAGTCAGGAGAGTGTGTTTCGCTGATGTTTTAATACACACGGTACATGTTACCAGGTGAACAGTATAAGTGAGCAGATTGTGTTCCCCTGATTGTTTAATACACACGGGACATGTTACCAGGTGAACAGTATAAGTGAGGCGAGTGTGTTCCCCAGATTGTTTAATATACACGGGACATGTTACCAGGTGAGCAGTATAAGTGAGGAGAGTGTGTTCCCCTGATTGTTTAATACACACTGGACATGTTACCAGGTGAACAGTATAAGTGAGGAGAGTGTTTTCCCCTGATAGTTTAATACACACGGGACATGTTACCAGGTGAACAGTATAAGTGAGGAGAGTGTGTTCCCTGATGGTTTAATACAAACGGGACATGTTACCAGGTGAAGAGTATAAGTGAGGAGAGTGTGTTCCCCTGATTGTTTAATACACACAGGACATGTTACCAGGTGAACAGTATAAGTGAGGCGAGTGTGTTCACCTGATGGGATAATGCACACGGGACATGTCACCAGGTGAACAGTATAAGTGAGGAGAGTGTGTTCCCCTGATTCTTTAATGCACACGGGACATGTCACCAGGTGAACAGTATAAGTGAGGAGAGTGTGTTCCCCTGATTGTTTAATACACACGGGACATGTTACCAGGTGAACAGTATAAGTGAGGAGAGTGTGTTCCCCTGAAGGTTTCATATACACGGGACATGTTACCAGGAGAACAGTATAAGTGAGGGGAGTGTGTTCCCCTGATTGTTTAATACACACGGGACATGTTACCAGGTGAACAGTATAAGTGAGGAGAGTGTGTTCCCCTGAAGGTTTCATATACACGGGACATGTTACCAGGTGAACAGTATAAGTGAGGAGAGTGTGTTCCCCTGATGGTTTAATATTCACGGGACATGTTACCAGGTGAACAGTATAAGTGAGGAGAGTGTGTTCCCCTGATTGTTTAATACAAACAGGACATGTTACCAGGTGAACAGTACAAGTGAGGAGAATGTGTTCCCCTGATGGTTTAATATACACTGGACATATTATCTGGTGAACAGTATAAGTGAGGAGAGTGTGTTCCCCTGATTGTTTAATACTCACGGGACATGTTACCAGGTGAACAGTATAAGTGAGGAGAGTGTGTTCTCCTGATGGTTTAACACGCACGGGACATGTTACCAGGTGAACAGTATAATTGACGAGAGTGTGTTCCCCTGATTGTTTAATACTGACGGGACATGTCACCAGGTGAACAGTATAAGTGAGGAGAGTGTGTTCCCCTGATGGTTTAATATACACAGGACATGTTACCAGGTGAACAGTATAAGTGAGGAGAGTGTGTTCCCCTGATTGTTTAATACACACGGGACATGTCACCAGGTGAACAGTATAAGTGAGGAGAGTGTGTTCCCCTGATTGTTTAATACACACGGGACATGTCATCGGGTGAACAGTATTAGTGAGGAGAGTGTGTTCCCCTGATTGTTTAATACACACGGGACATGTCACCAGGTGAACAGTATAAGTGAGCAGAATGTTTTCCCCTGATGGTTAAATATGCAAAGGACATGTTACCAGGTGAAAAGTATAAGTGAGGAGACTGTGTTCTCCTGATGGTTTAATACTGACGGGACATGTTACCAGATGAACAGTATAAGTGAGGAGAGTGTGTTCCTCTGATGGTTTAATGCACACAGGACATGTTACCAGGTGAACAGTATAAGTGAGGAGAGTGTCTTCCTCTGATTGCTTAATACACACCGGACATGTTACCAGGTGAACAGTATAAGTGAGGAGAGTGTGTTCCACTGATGTTTTAATATACGAGGGAAATGTTACCAGGTGAACAGTATAAGTGAGGAGAGTGTGTTCCCCTGATTGTTTAATATTCACGGAACATGTTACCAGGTGAACAGGATAAGTGTGAAGAATGTGTTCCCCTGATGGTTTAATATACACGGGACATGTTACCAGGTGAACAGTACAAGCGAGGAGAGTGTGTTCCCCTGATGGTTTAATATACACGGGACATGTTACCAGATGAACAGTATAAGTGAGGCGAGTGTGTTCACCTGATGGGTTCATACAGACGGGACATGTCACCAGGTGAACAGTATAAGTGAGGAGAGTATGTTCCCCTGATTGTTTTATACTCACGGGACATGTTGCCAGGTGAACAGTATAAGTGAGGAGAGAGTGTTCCCCTGATGGTTTAACACGCAAGGGAAATGTTACCAGGTGAACAGTATAAGTGAGGAGAGTGTGTTCCCCTGATGGTTTAATATGCTCTGGACATGTTCCCAGGTGAACAATATAAGTGAGGAGAGTGTGTTCCCCTGATTGTTTATTACTCACGGGACATGTTACCAGGTGAATAGTATAAGTGAGGAGAGTGTGTTCCCCTGATGGTTTAACACGCACGGGTCATGTCACCAGGTGAAGAGTAGAATTGAGGAGAGTGTGTTCCCCTGATGGTTTAAGGCACACAGGACATGCTACCAGGTGAACAGTATAAGTGAGGAGAGTGTGTTCCCCTGATGGTTTAATGCACACGGGACATGTAACCAGGTGAAGAGTATAAGTGAGGAGAGTGCTTTCCCCTGATGGTTTAATATTCACGGGACATGTTACCAGGTGAACAGTATAAGTGAGGAGAGTGTGTTCCCCTGATGGTTTAATATACACGGGACATGTCACCAGGTGAACATTATAAGTGAGGAGAGTGAGTTCCCCTGATTGTTTAATACACACAGGACATGTCACCAGGTGAAGAGTATAAGTGAGGAGAGTGTGTTCCTCTGATGGTTTAATGCACACGGGGCATGTTACCAGGTGAACAGTACTAGTGAGGAGAGTGTGTTCCCCTGATGGTTTAATATACTCAGGACATGTTTCCAGGAGAACAGTTTTAGTGAGGAGACTGTTTTCCCCTGATGGTTTAATATACACGGGACATGTTACCAGGTGAACAGGAAGGCGAGGAGAGTGTGTTCCCCTGATTGTTCAATTTACACGCGACTTTTTACCAGGTGAACAGTATAAGTGAGGAGAGTGTGTTCCCTTGATGGTTTAATATACACGGAACATGTTACCAGGTGAACAGTATCAGTGAGGAGATTGTGTTCCCCTGATGGTTTCAAACACATGGGACATGTCACCAGGCGAACAGTATATGTGAGGAGATTGTGTTCCCCTGATGGTTTAAGACACACGGGACATGTCAAGAGGCGAACAGTATAAGTGAGGAGAGTGTGTTCCCCTGATGTTTTAATACACACGGGACATGTTACCAGGTGAGCAGTATACGTGAGGAGAGTGTGTTCCCCTAATGTTTTAATAGACACGGGACATGTTACCAGGTGAACAGTATAAGTCAGGAGAGTGTGTTTCGCTGATGTTTTAATACACACGGTACATGTTACCAGGTGAACAGTAGAAGTGAGCAGATTGTGTTCCCCTGATTGTTTAATACACACGGGACATGTTACCAGGTGAACAGTATAAGTGAGGCGAGTGTGTTCCCCAGATTGTTTAATATAGACGGGACATGTTACCAGGTGAGCAGTATAAGTGAGGAGAGTGTGTTCCCCTGATTGTTTAATACACACTGGACATGTTACCAGGTGAACAGTATAAGTGAGGAGAGTGTTTTCCCCTGATAGTTTAATACACACGGGACATGTTACCAGGTGAACAGTATAAGTGAGGAGAGTGTGTTCCCTGATGGTTTAATACAAACGGGACATGTTACCAGGTGAAGAGTATAAGAGAGGAGAGTGTGTTCCCCTGATTGTTTAATACACACAGGACATGTTACCAGGTGAACAGTATAAGTGAGGCGAGTGTGTTCACCTGATGGGATAATACAGACGGGACATGTCACCAGGTGAACAGTATAAGTGAGGAGAGTATGTTCCCCTGATTGTTTTATACTCACGGGACATGTTACCAGGTGAACAGTATAAGTGAGGAGAGTGTGTTCCCCTGATGGTTTAATGCACACGGGACATGTCACCAGGTGAACAGAATAAGTGAGGAGAGTGTGTTCCCCTGATTCTTTAATGCACACGGGACATGTCACCAGGTGAACAGTATAAGTGAGGAGAATGTGTTCCCTGATGGTTTAATACACACGGGACATGTTACCAGGTGAAGAGTATAAATGAGGAGAGTGTGTTCCCCTGATTGTTTAATACACACAGGACATGTTACCAGGTGAACAGTATAAGTGAGGCGAGTGTGTTCACCTGATGGGTTAATACAGACGGGACATGTCACCAGGTGAACAGTATAAGTGAGGAGAGAGTGTTCCCCTGATGGTTTAACACGCACGGGACATGTTACCAGGTGAACAGTATAAGTGAGGAGAGTGTGTTCCCCTGATGGTTTAATGCACACGGGACATGTCACCAGGTGAACAGTATAAGTGAGGAGAGTGTGTTCCCCTGATTCTTTAATGCACACGGGACATGTCACCAGGTGAACAGTATAAGTGAGGAGAGTGTGTTCCCCTGATTGTTTAATACACACGGGACATGTTACCAGGTGAACAGTATAAGTGAGGAGAGTGTGTTCCCCTGAAGGTTTCATATACACGGGACATGTTACCAGGAGAACAGTATAAGTGAGGGGAGTGTGTTCCCCTGATTGTTTAATACACACGGGACATGTTACCAGGTGAACAGTATAAGTGAGGAGAGTGTGTTCCCCTGAAGGTTTCATATACACGGGACATGTTACCAGGTGAACAGTATAAGTGAGGAGAGTGTGTTCCCCTGATGGTTTAATATTCACGGGACATGTTACCAGGTGAACAGTATAAGTGAGGAGAGTGTGTTCCCCTGATTGTTTAATACAAACAGGACATGTTACCAGGTGAACAGTACAAGTGAGGAGAATGTGTTCCCCTGATGGTTTAATATACACTGGACATATTATCTGGTGAACAGTATAAGTGAGGAGAGTGTGTTCCCCTGATTGTTTAATACTCACGGGACATGTTACCAGGTGAACAGTATAAGTGAGGAGAGTGTGTTCTCCTGATGGTTTAACACGCACGGGACATGTTACCAGGTGAACAGTATAATTGACGAGAGTGTGTTCCCCTGATTGTTTAATACTGACGGGACATGTCACCAGGTGAACAGTATACGTGAGGAGAGTGTCTTCCCCTAATGTTTTAATAGACACGGGACATGTTACCAGGTGAACAGTATAAGTCAGGAGAGTGTGTTTCGCTGATGTTTTAATACACACGGTACATGTTACCAGGTGAACAGTATAAGTGAGCAGAGTGTGTTCCCCTGATTGTTTAATACACACGGGACATGTTACCAGGTGAACAGTATAAGTGAGGCGAGTGTGTTCCCCAGATTGTTTAATACACACTGGACATGTTACCAGGTGAACAGTATAAGTGAGGAGAGTGTTTTCCCCTGATAGTTTAATACACACGGGACATGTTACCAGGTGAACAGTATAAGTGAGGAGAGTGTGTTCCCTGATGGTTTAATACACACGGGACATGTTACCAGGTGAAGAGTATAAGTGAGGAGAGTGTGTTCCCCTGATTGTTTAATACACACAGGACATGTTACCAGGTGAACAGTATAAGTGAGGCGAGTGTGTTCACCTGATGGGTTAATACAGACGGGACATGTCACCAGGTGAACAGTATAAGTGAGGAGAGTATGTTCCCCTGATTGTTTTATACTCACGGGACATGTTACCAGGTGAACAGTATAAGTGAGGAGAGAGTGTTCCCCTGATGGTTTAACACGCACGGGACATGTTACCAGGTGAACAGTATAAGTGAGGAGAGTGTGTTCCCCTGATGGTTTAATGCACACGGGACATGTCACCAGGTGAACAGTATAAGTGAGGAGAGTGTGTTCCCCTGAAGGTTTCATATACACGGGACATGTTACCAGGTGAACAGTATAAGTGAGGAGAGTGTGGTCCCCTGATGGTTTAATATTCACGGGACATGTTACCAGGTGAACAGTATAAGTGAGGAGAGTGTGTTTCCCTGATGGTTTAATATTCACGGGACATGTCACCAGGTGAACAGTATAAGTGAGGAGAGTGTGTTCCCCTGAAGGTTTCATATACACGGGACATGTTACCAGGTGAACAGTATAAGTGAGGAGAATGTGTTCCCCTGATGGTTTAATATACACTGGACATATTATCTGGTGAACAGTATAAGTGAGGAGAGTGTGTTCCCCTGATTGTTTAATACTCACGGCACATGTTACCAGGTGAACAGTATAAGTGAGGAGAGTGTGTTCCCCTGATGGTTTAACACGCACGGGACATGTTACCAGGTGAACAGTATAAGTGAGGAGAGTGTGTTCCCCTGATTGTTTAATACAAACAGGACATGTTACCAGGTGAACAGTACAAGTGAGGAGAATGTGTTCCCCTGATGGTTTAATATACACTGGACATATTATCTGGTGAACAGTATAAGTGAGGAGAGTGTGTTCCCCTGATTGTTTAATACTCACGGGACATGTTACCAGGTGAACAGTATAAGTGAGGAGAGTGTGTTCTCCTGATGGTTTAACACGCACGGGACATGTTACCAGGTGAACAGTATAATTGACGAGAGTGTGTTCCCCTGATTGTTTAATACTGACGGGACATGTCACCAGGTGAACAGTATACGTGAGGAGAGTGTCTTCCCCTAATGTTTTAATAGACACGGGACATGTTACCAGGTGAACAGTATAAGTCAGGAGAGTGTGTTTCGCTGATGTTTTAATACACACGGTACATGTTACCAGGTGAACAGTATAAGTGAGCAGAGTGTGTTCCCCTGATTGTTTAATACACACGGGACATGTTACCAGGTGAACAGTATAAGTGAGGCGAGTGTGTTCCCCAGATTGTTTAATACACACTGGACATGTTACCAGGTGAACAGTATAAGTGAGGAGAGTGTTTTCCCCTGATAGTTTAATACAAACGGGACATGTTACCAGGTGAACAGTATAAGTGAGGAGAGTGTGTTCCCTGATGGTTTAATACACACGGGACATGTTACCAGGTGAAGAGTATAAGTGAGGAGAGTGTGTTCCCCTGATTGTTTAATACACACAGGACATGTTACCAGGTGAACAGTATAAGTGAGGCGAGTGTGTTCACCTGATGGGTTAATACAGACGGGACATGTCACCAGGTGAACAGTATAAGTGAGGAGAGTATGTTCCCCTGATTGTTTTATACTCACGGGACATGTTACCAGGTGAACAGTATAAGTGAGGAGAGAGTGTTCCCCTGATGGTTTAACACGCACGGGACATGTTACCAGGTGAACAGTATAAGTGAGGAGAGTGTGTTCCCCTGATGGTTTAATGCACACGGGACATGTCACCAGGTGAACAGTATAAGTGAGGAGAGTGTGTTCCCCTGAAGGTTTCATATACACGGGACATGTTACCAGGTGAACAGTATAAGTGAGGAGAGTGTGGTCCCCTGATGGTTTAATATTCACGGGACATGTTACCAGGTGAACAGTATAAGTGAGGAGAGTGTGTTTCCCTGATGGTTTAATATTCACGGGACATGTCACCAGGTGAACAGTATAAGTGAGGAGAGTGTGTTCCCCTGAAGGTTTCATATACACGGGACATGTTACCAGGTGAACAGTATAAGTGAGGAGAATGTGTTCCCCTGATGGTTTAATATACACTGGACATATTATCTGGTGAACAGTATAAGTGAGGAGAGTGTGTTCCCCTGATTGTTTAATACTCACGGCACATGTTACCAGGTGAACAGTATAAGTGAGGAGAGTGTGTTCCCCTGATGGTTTAACACGCACGGGACATGTTACCAGGTGAACAGTATAATTGACGAGAGTGTGTTCCCCTGATTGTTTAATACTGACGGGACATGTCACCAGGTGAACAGTATAAGTGAGGAGAGTGTGTTCCCCTGATGGTTTAATATACACTGGACATGTTACCAGGTGAACAGTATAAATGAGGAGAGTGTGTTCCCCTGATGGTTTAATACACACAGGACATGTTACCAGGTGAACAGTATAAGTGAGGAGAGTGTGTTCCCCTGATTGTTTAATACACACGGGACATGTCACCAGGTGAACAGTATAAGTGAGGAGAGTGTGTTCCCCTGATTGTTTAATACACACGGGACATGTCATCGGGTGAACAGTATAAGTGAGGAGAGTGTGTTCCCCTGATTGTTTAATACACACGGGACATGTCACCAGGTGAACAGTATAAGTGAGCAGAATGTTTTCCCCTGATGCTTAAATATGCAAAGGACATGTTACCAGGTGAACAGTATAAGTGAGGAGACTGTGTTCTCCTGATGGTTTAATACTGACGGGACATGTTACCAGATGAACAGTATAAGTGAGGAGAGTGTGTTCCTCTGATGGTTTAATGCACACCGGACATGTTACCAGGTGAACAGTATAAGTGAGGAGAGTGTCTTCCCCTGATTGTTTAATACACACCGGACATGTTACCAGGTGAACAGTATAAGTGAGGAGAGTGTGTTCCACTGATGGTTTAATATACGAGGGAAATGTTACCAGGTGAACAGTATAAGTGAGGAGAGTGTGTTCCCCTGATTGTTTAATATTCACGGAACATGTTACCAGGTGAACAGGATAAGTGAGAAGAATGTGTTCCCCTGATGGTTTAATATACACGGGACATGTTACCAGGTGAACAGTACTAGCGAGGAGTGTGTGTTCCCCTGATGGTTTAATATACACGGGACATGTTACCAGATGAACAGTATAAGTGAGGCGAGTGTGTTCACCTGATGGGTTAATACAGACGGGACATGTCACCAGGTGAACAGTATAAGTGAGGAGAGTATGTTCCCCTGATTGTTTTATACTCACGGGACATGTTGCCAGGTGAACAGTATAAGTGAGGAGAGAGTGTTCCCCTGATGGTTTAACACGCAAGGGACATGTTACCAGGTGAACAGTATAAGTGAGGAGAGTGTGTTCCCCTGATGGTTTAATATACGAGGGAAATGTTACCAGGTGAACAGTATAAGTGAGGAGAGTGTGTTCCGCTGATGGTTTAATATGCACTGGACATGTTCCCAGGTGAACAATATAAGTGAGGAGAGTGTGTTCCCCTGATTGTTTATTACTCACGGGACATGTTACCAGGTGAATATTATAAGTGAGGAGAGTGTGTTCCCCTGATGGTTTAACACGCACTTGACATGTCACCAGGTGAAGAGTAGAATTGAGGAGAGTGTGTTCCCCTGATGGTTTAAGGCACACAGGACATGCTACCAGGTGAACAGTATAAGTGAGGAGAGTGTGTTCCCCTGATGGTTTAATGCACACGGGACAAGTTACCAGGTGAAGAGTATAAGTGAGGAGAGTGCTTTCCCCTGATGGTTTAATATTCACGGGACATGTTACCAGGTGAACAGTATAAGTGAGGAGAGTGTGTTCCCCTGATGGTTTAATATACACGGGACATGTCACCAGGTGAACATTATAAGTGAGGAGAGTGAGTTCCCCTGATTGTTTAATACACACAGGACATGTCACCAGGTGAAGAGTATAAGTGAGGAGAGTGTGTTCCTCTGATGGTTTAATGCACACGGGACATGTTACCAGGTGAAGAGTATAAGTGAGGAGAGTGCTTTCCCCTGATGGTTTAATATTCACGGGACATGTTACCAAGTGAACAGTATAAGTGAGGAGAGTGTGTTCCCCTGATGGTTTAATATACACGGGACATGTCACCAGGTGAACATTATAAGTGAGGAGAGTGTGTTTCGCTGATGTTTTAATACACACGGTACATGTTACCAGGTGAACAGTATAAGTGGCAGAGTGTGTTCCCCTGATTGTTTAATACACACGGGACATGTTACCAGGTGAACAGTATAAGTGAGGCGAGTGTGTTCCCCAGATTGTTTAATATACACGGGACATGTTACCAGGTGAGCAGTATAAGTGAGGAGAGTGTGTTCCCCTGATTGTTTAATACACACTGGACATGTTACCAGGTGAACAGTATAAGTGAGGAGAGTGTTTTCCCCTGATAGTTTAATACACACGGGACATGTTACCAGGTGAACAGTATAAGTGAGGAGAGTGTGTTCCCTGATGGTTTAATACACACGGGACATGTTACCAGGTGAAGAGTATAAGTGAGGAGAGTGTGTTCCCCTGATTGTTTAATACACACAGGACATGTTACCAGGTGAACAGTATAAGTGAGGCGAGTGTGTTCACCTGATGGGTTAATACAGACGGGACATGTCACCAGGTGAACAGTATAAGTGAGGAGAGTATGTTCCCCTGATTGTTTTATACTCACGGGACATGTTACCAGGTGAACAGTATAAGTGAGGAGAGAGTGTTCCCCTGATGGTTTAACACGCACGGGACATGTTACCAGGTGAACAGTATAAGTGAGGAGAGTGTGTTCCCCTGATGGTTTAATGCACACGGGACATGTCACCAGGTGAACAGTATAAGTGAGGAGAGTGTGTTCCCCTGAAGGTTTCATATACACGGGACATGTTACCAGGTGAACAGTATAAGTGAGGAGAGTGTGGTCCCCTGATGGTTTAATATTCACGGGACATGTTACCAGGTGAACAGTATAAGTGAGGAGAGTGTGTTTCCCTGATGGTTTAATATTCACGGGACATGTCACCAGGTGAACAGTATAAGTGAGGAGAGTGTGTTCCCCTGAAGGTTTCATATACACGGGACATGTTACCAGGTGAACAGTATAAGTGAGGAGAATGTGTTCCCCTGATGGTTTAATATACACTGGACATATTATCTGGTGAACAGTATAAGTGAGGAGAGTGTGTTCCCCTGATTGTTTAATACTCACGGCACATGTTACCAGGTGAACAGTATAAGTGAGGAGAGTATGTTCCCCTGATGGTTTAACACGCACGGGACATGTTACCAGGTGAACAGTATAATTGACGAGAGTGTGTTCCCCTGATTGTTTAATACTGACGGGACATGTCACCAGGTGAACAGTATAAGTGAGGAGAGTGTGTTCCCCTGATGGTTTAATATACACAGGACATGTTACCAGGTGAACAGTATAAGTGAGGAGAGTGTGTTCCCCTGATTGTTTAATACACACGGGACATGTCACCAGGTGAACAGTATAAGTGAGGAGAGTGTGTTCCCCTGATTGTTTAATACACACGGGACATGTCATCGGGTGAACAGTATTAGTGAGGAGAGTGTGTTCCCCTGATTGTTTAATACACACGGGACATGTCACCAGGTGAACAGTATAAGTGAGCAGAATGTTTTCCCCTGATGGTTAAATATGCAAAGGACATGTTACCAGGTGAAAAGTATAAGTGAGGAGACTGTGTTCTCCTGATGGTTTAATACTGACGGGACATGTTACCAGATGAACAGTATAAGTGAGGAGAGTGTGTTCCCCTGATGGTTTAATGCACACGGGACAAGTTACCAGGTGAAGAGTATAAGTGAGGAGAGTGCTTTCCCCTGATGGTTTAATATTCACGGGACATGTTACCAGGTGAACAGTATAAGTGAGGAGAGTGTGTTCCCCTGATGGTTTAATATACACGGGACATGTCACCAGGTGAACATTATAAGTGAGGAGAGTGAGTTCCCCTGATTGTTTAATACACACAGGACATGTCACCAGGTGAAGAGTATAAGTGAGGAGAGTGTGTTCCTCTGATGGTTTAATGCACACGGGACATGTTACCAGGTGAAGAGTATAAGTGAGGAGAGTGCTTTCCCCTGATGGTTTAATACTCACGGGACATGTTACCAAGTGAACAGTATAAGTGAGGAGAGTGTGTTCCCCTGATGGTTTAATATACACGGGACATGTCACCAGGTGAACATTATAAGTGAGGAGAGTGTGTTTCGCTGATGTTTTAATACACACGGTACATGTTACCAGGTGAACAGTATAAGTGGCAGAGTGTGTTCCCCTGATTGTTTAATACACACGGGACATGTTACCAGGTGAACAGTATAAGTGAGGCGAGTGTGTTCCCCAGATTGTTTAATATACACGGGACATGTTACCAGGTGAGCAGTATAAGTGAGGAGAGTGTGTTCCCCTGATTGTTTAATACACACTGGACATGTTACCAGGTGAACAGTATAAGTGAGGAGAGTGTTTTCCCCTGATAGTTTAATACACACGGGACATGTTACCAGGTGAACAGTATAAGTGAGGAGAGTGTGTTCCCTGATGGTTTAATACACACGGGACATGTTACCAGGTGAAGAGTATAAGTGAGGAGAGTGTGTTCCCCTGATTGTTTAATACACACAGGACATGTTACCAGGTGAACAGTATAAGTGAGGCGAGTGTGTTCACCTGATGGGTTAATACAGACGGGACATGTCACCAGGTGAACAGTATAAGTGAGGAGAGTATGTTCCCCTGATTGTTTTATACTCACGGGACATGTTACCAGGTGAACAGTATAAGTGAGGAGAGAGTGTTCCCCTGATGGTTTAACACGCACGGGACATGTTACCAGGTGAACAGTATAAGTGAGGAGAGTGTGTTCCCCTGATGGTTTAATGCACACGGGACATGTCACCAGGTGAACAGTATAAGTGAGGAGAGTGTGTTCCCCTGAAGGTTTCATATACACGGGACATGTTACCAGGTGAACAGTATAAGTGAGGAGAGTGTGGTCCCCTGATGGTTTAATATTCACGGGACATGTTACCAGGTGAACAGTATAAGTGAGGAGAGTGTGTTTCCCTGATGGTTTAATATTCACGGGACATGTCACCAGGTGAACAGTATAAGTGAGGAGAGTGTGTTCCCCTGAAGGTTTCATATACACGGGACATGTTACCAGGTGAACAGTATAAGTGAGGAGAATGTGTTCCCCTGATGGTTTAATATACACTGGACATATTATCTGGTGAACAGTATAAGTGAGGAGAGTGTGTTCCCCTGATTGTTTAATACTCACGGCACATGTTACCAGGTGAACAGTATAAGTGAGGAGAGTATGTTCCCCTGATGGTTTAACACGCACGGGACATGTTACCAGGTGAACAGTATAATTGACGAGAGTGTGTTCCCCTGATTGTTTAATACTGACGGGACATGTCACCAGGTGAACAGTATAAGTGAGGAGAGTGTGTTCCCCTGATGGTTTAATATACACAGGACATGTTACCAGGTGAACAGTATAAGTGAGGAGAGTGTGTTCCCCTGATTGTTTAATACACACGGGACATGTCACCAGGTGAACAGTATAAGTGAGGAGAGTGTGTTCCCCTGATTGTTTAATACACACGGGACATGTCATCGGGTGAACAGTATTAGTGAGGAAGTGTGTTCCCCTGATTGTTTAATACACACGGGACATGTCACCAGGTGAACAGTATAAGTGAGCAGAATGTTTTCCCCTGATGGTTAAATATGCAAAGGACATGTTACCAGGTGAAAAGTATAAGTGAGGAGACTGTGTTCTCCTGATGGTTTAATACTGACGGGACATGTTACCAGATGAACAGTATAAGTGAGGAGAGTGTGTTCCTCTGATGGTTTAATGCACACAGGACATGTTACCAGGTGAACAGTATAAGTGAGGAGAGTGTCTTCCCCTGATTGCTTAATACACACCGGACATGTTACCAGGTGAACAGTATAAGTGAGGAGAGTGTGTTCCACTGATGTTTTAATATACGAGGGAAATGTTACCAGGTGAACAGTATAAGTGAGGAGAGTGTGTTCCCCTGATTGTTTAATATTCACGGAACATGTTACCAGGTGAACAGGATAAGTGAGAAGAATGTGTTCCCCTGATGGTTTAATATACACGGGACATGTTACCAGGTGAACAGTACAAGCGAGGAGAGTGTGTTCCCCTGATGGTTTAATATACACGGGACATGTTACCAGATGAACAGTATAAGTGAGGCGAGTGTGTTCACCTGATGGGTTCATACAGACGGGACATGTCACCAGGTGAACAGTATAAGTGAGGAGAGTATGTTCCCCTGATTGTTTTATACTCACGGGACATGTTGCCAGGTGAACAGTATAAGTGAGGAGAGAGTGTTCCCCTGATGGTTTAACACGCAAGGGAAATGTTACCAGGTGAACAGTATAAGTGAGGAGAGTGTGTTCCCCTGATGGTTTAATATGCACTGGACATGTTCCCAGGTGAACAATATAATTGAGGAGAGTGTGTTCCCCTGATTGTTTATTACTCACGGGACATGTTACCAGGTGAATAGTATAAGTGAGGAGAGTGTGTTCCCCTGATGGTTTAACACGCACGGGTCATGTCACCAGGTGAAGAGTAGAATTGAGGAGAGTGTGTTCCCCTGATGGTTTAAGGCACACAGGACATGCTACCAGGTGAACAGTATAAGTGAGGAGAGTGTGTTCCCCTGATGGTTTAATGCACACGGGACATGTAACCAGGTGAAGAGTATAAGTGAGGAGAGTGCTTTCCCCTGATGGTTTAATATTCACGGGACATGTTACCAGGTGAACAGTATAAGTGAGGAGAGTGTGTTCCCCTGATGGTTTAATATACACGGGACATGTCACCAGGTGAACATTATAAGTGAGGAGAGTGAGTTCCCCTGATTGTTTAATACACACAGGACATGTCACCAGGTGAAGAGTATAAGTGAGGAGAGTGTGTTCCTCTGATGGTTTAATGCACACGGGGCATGTTACCAGGTGAACAGTACTAGTGAGGAGAGTGTGTTCCCCTGATGGTTTAATATACTCAGGACATGTTTCCAGGAGAACAGTTTTAGTGAGGAGACTGTTTTCCCCTGATGGTTTAATATACACGGGACATGTTACCAGGTGAACAGGAAGGCGAGGAGAGTGTGTTCCCCTGATTGTTCAATTTACACGCGACTTTTTACCAGGTGAACAGTATAAGTGAGGAGAGTGTGTTCCCCTGATGGTTTAATATACACGGAACATGTTACCAGGTGAACAGTATCAGTGAGGAGATTGTGTTCCCCTGATGGTTTCAAACACATGGGACATGTCACCAGGCGAACAGTATATGTGAGGAGATTGTGTTCCCCTGATGGTTTAAGACACACGGGACATGTCAAGAGGCGAACAGTATAAGTGAGGAGAGTGTGTTCCCCTGATGTTTTAATACACACGGGACATGTTACCAGGTGAACAGTATACGTGAGGAGAGTGTGTTCCCCTAATGTTTTAATAGACACGGGACATGTTACCAGGTGAACAGTATAAGTCAGGAGAGTGTGTTTCGCTGATGTTTTAATACACACGGTACATGTTACCAGGTGAACAGTAGAAGTGAGCAGATTGTGTTCCCCTGATTGTTTAATACACACGGGACATGTTACCAGGTGAACAGTATAAGTGAGGCGAGTGTGTTCCCCAGATTGTTTAATATACACGGGACATGTTACCAGGTGAGCAGTATAAGTGAGGAGAGTGTGTTCCCCTGATTGTTTAATACACACTGGACATGTTACCAGGTGAACAGTATAAGTGAGGAGAGTGTTTTCCCCTGATAGTTTAATACACACGGGACATGTTACCAGGTGAACAGTATAAGTGAGGAGAGTGTGTTCCCTGATGGTTTAATACAAACGGGACATGTTACCAGGTGAAGAGTATAAGAGAGGAGAGTGTGTTCCCCTGATTGTTTAATACACACAGGACATGTTACCAGGTGAACAGTATAAGTGAGGCGAGTGTGTTCACCTGATGGGATAATACAGACGGGACATGTCACCAGGTGAACAGTATAAGTGAGGAGAGTATGTTCCCCTGATTGTTTTATACTCACGGGACATGTTACCAGGTGAACAGTATAAGTGAGGAGAGTGTGTTCCCCTGATGGTTTAATGCACACGGGACATGTCACCAGGTGAACAGAATAAGTGAGGAGAGTGTGTTCCCCTGATTCTTTAATGCACACGGGACATGTCACCAGGTGAACAGTATAAGTGAGGAGAATGTGTTCCCTGATGGTTTAATACACACGGGACATGTTACCAGGTGAAGAGTATAAATGAGGAGAGTGTGTTCCCCTGATTGTTTAATACACACAGGACATGTTACCAGGTGAACAGTATAAGTGAGGCGAGTGTGTTCACCTGATGGGTTAATACAGACGGGACATGTCACCAGGTGAACAGTATAAGTGAGGAGAGAGTGTTCCCCTGATGGTTTAACACGCACGGGACATGTTACCAGGTGAACAGTATAAGTGAGGAGAGTGTGTTCCCCTGATGGTTTAATGCACACGGGACATGTCACCAGGTGAACAGTATAAGTGAGGAGAGTGTGTTCCCCTGATTCTTTAATGCACACGGGACATGTCACCAGGTGAACAGTATAAGTGAGGAGAGTGTGTTCCCCTGATTGTTTAATACACACGGGACATGTTACCAGGTGAACAGTATAAGTGAGGAGAGTGTGTTCCCCTGAAGGTTTCATATACACGGGACATGTTACCAGGAGAACAGTATAAGTGAGGGGAGTGTGTTCCCCTGATTGTTTAATACACACGGGACATGTTACCAGGTGAACAGTATAAGTGAGGAGAGTGTGTTCCCCTGAAGGTTTCATATACACGGGACATGTTACCAGGTGAACAGTATAAGTGAGGAGAGTGTGTTCCCCTGATGGTTTAATATTCACGGGACATGTTACCAGGTGAACAGTATAAGTGAGGAGAGTGTGTTCCCCTGATTGTTTAATACAAACAGGACATGTTACCAGGTGAACAGTACAAGTGAGGAGAATGTGTTCCCCTGATGGTTTAATATACACTGGACATATTATCTGGTGAACAGTATAAGTGAGGAGAGTGTGTTCCCCTGATTGTTTAATACTCACGGGACATGTTACCAGGTGAACAGTATAAGTGAGGAGAGTGTGTTCTCCTGATGGTTTAACACGCACGGGACATGTTACCAGGTGAACAGTATAATTGACGAGAGTGTGTTCCCCTGATTGTTTAATACTGACGGGACATGTCACCAGGTGAACAGTATACGTGAGGAGAGTGTCTTCCCCTAATGTTTTAATAGACACGGGACATGTTACCAGGTGAACAGTATAAGTCAGGAGAGTGTGTTTCGCTGATGTTTTAATACACACGGTACATGTTACCAGGTGAACAGTATAAGTGAGCAGAGTGTGTTCCCCTGATTGTTTAATACACACGGGACATGTTACCAGGTGAACAGTATAAGTGAGGCGAGTGTGTTCCCCAGATTGTTTAATATACACGGGACATGTTACCAGGTGAGCAGTATAAGTGAGGAGAGTGTGTTCCCCTGATTGTTTAATACACACTGGACATGTTACCAGGTGAACAGTATAAGTGAGGAGAGTGTTTTCCCCTGATAGTTTAATACACACGGGACATGTTACCAGGTGAACAGTATAAGTGAGGAGAGTGTGTTCCCTGATGGTTTAATACACACGGGACATGTTACCAGGTGAAGAGTATAAGTGAGGAGAGTGTGTTCCCCTGATTGTTTAATACACACAGGACATGTTACCAGGTGAACAGTATAAGTGAGGCGAGTGTGTTCACCTGATGGGTTAATACAGACGGGACATGTCACCAGGTGAACAGTATAAGTGAGGAGAGTATGTTCCCCTGATTGTTTTATACTCACGGGACATGTTACCAGGTGAACAGTATAAGTGAGGAGAGAGTGTTCCCCTGATGGTTTAACACGCACGGGACATGTTACCAGGTGAACAGTATAAGTGAGGAGAGTGTGTTCCCCTGATGGTTTAATGCACACGGGACATGTCACCAGGTGAACAGTATAAGTGAGGAGAGTGTGTTCCCCTGAAGGTTTCATATACCCGGGACATGTTACCAGGTGAACAGTATAAGTGAGGAGAGTGTGGTCCCCTGATGGTTTAATATTCACGGGACATGTTACCAGGTGAACAGTATAAGTGAGGAGAGTGTGTTTCCCTGATGGTTTAATATTCACGGGACATGTCACCAGGTGAACAGTATAAGTGAGGAGAGTGTGTTCCCCTGAAGGTTTCATATACACGGGACATGTTACCAGGTGAACAGTATAAGTGAGGAGAATGTGTTCCCCTGATGGTTTAATATACACTGGACATATTATCTGGTGAACAGTATAAGTGAGGAGAGTGTGTTCCCCTGATTGTTTAATACTCACGGCACATGTTACCAGGTGAACAGTATAAGTGAGGAGAGTGTGTTCCCCTGATGGTTTAACACGCACGGGACATGTTACCAGGTGAACAGTATAATTGACGAGAGTGTGTTCCCCTGATTGTTTAATACTGACGGGACATGTCACCAGGTGAACAGTATAAGTGAGGAGAGTGTGTTCCCCTGATGGTTTAATATACACTGGACATGTTACCAGGTGAACAGTATAAATGAGGAGAGTGTGTTCCCCTGATGGTTTAATACACACAGGACATGTTACCAGGTGAACAGTATAAGTGAGGAGAGTGTGTTCCCCTGATTGTTTAATACACACGGGACATGTCACCAGGTGAACAGTATAAGTGAGGAGAGTGTGTTCCCCTGATTGTTTAATACACACGGGACATGTCATCGGGTGAACAGTATAAGTGAGGAGAGTGTGTTCCCCTGATTGTTTAATACACACGGGACATGTCACCAGGTGAACAGTATAAGTGAGCTGAATGTTTTCCCCTGATGCTTAAATATGCAAAGGACATGTTACCAGGTGAACAGTATAAGTGAGGAGACTGTGTTCTCCTGATGGTTTAATACTGACGGGACATGTTACCAGATGAACAGTATAAGTGAGGAGAGTGTGTTCCTCTGATGGTTTAATGCACACCGGACATGTTACCAGGTGAACAGTATAAGTGAGGAGAGTGTCTTCCCCTGATTGTTTAATACACACCGGACATGTTACCAGGTGAACAGTATAAGTGAGGAGAGTGTGTTCCACTGATGGTTTAATATACGAGGGAAATGTTACCAGGTGAACAGTATAAGTGAGGAGAGTGTGTTCCCCTGATTGTTTAATATTCACGGAACATGTTACCAGGTGAACAGGATAAGTGAGAAGAATGTGTTCCCCTGATGGTTTAATATACACGGGACATGTTACCAGGTGAACAGTACTAGCGAGGAGTGTGTGTTCCCCTGATGGTTTAATATACACGGGACATGTTACCAGATGAACAGTATAAGTGAGGCGAGTGTGTTCACCTGATGGGTTAATACAGACGGGACATGTCACCAGGTGAACAGTATAAGTGAGGAGAGTATGTTCCCCTGATTGTTTTATACTCACGGGACATGTTGCCAGGTGAACAGTATAAGTGAGGAGAGAGTGTTCCCCTGATGGTTTAACACGCAAGGGACATGTTACCAGGTGAACAGTATAAGTGAGGAGAGTGTGTTCCCCTGATGGTTTAATATACGAGGGAAATGTTACCAGGTGAACAGTATAAGTGAGGAGAGTGTGTTCCCCTGATGGTTTAATATGCACTGGACATGTTCCCAGGTGAACAATATAAGTGAGGAGAGTGTGTTCCCCTGATTGTTTATTACTCACGGGACATGTTACCAGGTGAATATTATAAGTGAGGAGAGTGTGTTCCCCTGATGGTTTAACTCGCACGGGACATGTCACCAGGTGAAGAGTAGAATTGAGGAGAGTGTGTTCCCCTGATGGTTTAAGGCACACAGGACATGCTACCAGGTGAACAGTATAAGTGAGGAGAGTGTGTTCCCCTGATGGTTTAATGCACACGGGACAAGTTACCAGGTGAAGAGTATAAGTGAGGAGAGTGCTTTCCCCTGATGGTTTAATATTCACGGGACATGTTACCAGGTGAACAGTATAAGTGAGGAGAGTGTGTTCCCCTGATGGTTTAATATACACGGGACATGTCACCAGGTGAACATTATAAGTGAGGAGAGTGAGTTCCCCTGATTGTGTAATACACACAGGACATGTCACCAGGTGAAGAGTATAAGTGAGGAGAGTGTGTTCCTCTGATGGTTTAATGCACACGGGACATGTTACCAGGTGAAGAGTATAAGTGAGGAGAGTGCTTTCCCCTGATGGTTTAATATTCACGGGACATGTTACCAAGTGAACAGTATAAGTGAGGAGAGTGTGTTCCCCTGATGGTTTAATATACACGGGACATGTCACCAGGTGAACATTATAAGTGAGGAGAGTGTGTTTCGCTGATGTTTTAATACACACGGTACATGTTACCAGGTGAACAGTATAAGTGGCAGAGTGTGTTCCCCTGATTGTTTAATACACACGGGACATGTTACCAGGTGAACAGTATAAGTGAGGCGAGTGTGTTCCCCAGATTGTTTAATATACACGGGACATGTTACCAGGTGAGCAGTATAAGTGAGGAGAGTGTGTTCCCCTGATTGTTTAATACACACTGGACATGTTACCAGGTGAACAGTATAAGTGAGGAGAGTGTTTTCCCCTGATAGTTTAATACACACGGGACATGTTACCAGGTGAACAGTATAAGTGAGGAGAGTGTGTTCCCTGATGGTTTAATACACACGGGACATGTTACCAGGTGAAGAGTATAACTGAGGAGAGTGTGTTCCCCTGATTGTTTAATACACACAGGACATGTTACCAGGTGAACAGTATAAGTGAGGCGAGTGTGTTCACCTGATGGGTTAATACAGACGGGACATGTCACCAGGTGAACAGTATAAGTGAGGAGAGTATGTTCCCCTGATTGTTTTATACTCACGGGACATGTTACCAGGTGAACAGTATAAGTGAGGAGAGAGTGTTCCCCTGATGGTTTAACACGCACGGGACATGTTACCAGGTGAACAGTATAAGTGAGGAGAGTGTGTTCCCCTGATGGTTTAATGCACACGGGACATGTCACCAGGTGAACAGTATAAGTGAGGAGAGTGTGTTCCCCTGAAGGTTTCATATACCCGGGACATGTTACCAGGTGAACAGTATAAGTGAGGAGAGTGTGGTCCCCTGATGGTTTAATATTCACGGGACATGTTACCAGGTGAACAGTATAAGTGAGGAGAGTGTGTTTCCCTGATGGTTTAATATTCACGGGACATGTCACCAGGTGAACAGTATAAGTGAGGAGAGTGTGTTCCCCTGAAGGTTTCATATACACGGGACATGTTACCAGGTGAACAGTATAAGTGAGGAGAATGTGTTCCCCTGATGGTTTAATATACACTGGACATATTATCTGGTGAACAGTATAAGTGAGGAGAGTGTGTTCCCCTGATTGTTTAATACTCACGGCACATGTTACCAGGTGAACAGTATAAGTGAGGAGAGTATGTTCCCCTGATGGTTTAACACGCACGGGACATGTTACCAGGTGAACAGTATAATTGACGAGAGTGTGTTCCCCTGATTGTTTAATACTGACGGGACATGTCACCAGGTGAACAGTATAAGTGAGGAGAGTGTGTTCCCCTGATTGTTTAATACTGACGGGACATGTCACCAGGTGAACAGTATAAGTGAGGAGAGTGTGTTCCCCTGATGGTTTAATACACACAGGACATGTTACCAGGTGAACAGTATAAGTGAGGAGAGTGTGTTCCCCTGATTGTTTAATACACACGGGACATGTCACCAGGTGAACAGTATAAGTGAGGAGAGTGTGTTCCCCTGATTGTTTAATACACACGGGACATGTCATCGGGTGAACAGTATAAGTGAGGAGAGTGTGTTCCCCTGATTGTTTAATACACACGGGACATGTCACCAGGTGAACAGTATAAGTGAGCAGAATGTTTTCCCCTGATGGTTAAATATGCAAAGGACATGTTACCAGGTGAACAGTATAAGTGAGGAGACTGTGTTCTCCTGATGGTTTAATACTGACGGGACATGTTACCAGATGAACAGTATAAGTGAGGAGAGTGTGTTCCTCTGATGGTTTAATGCACACCGGACATGTTACCAGGTGAACAGTATAAGTGAGGAGAGAGTCTTCCCCTGATTGTTTAATACACACCGGACATGTTACCAGGTGAACAGTATAAGTGAGGAGAGTGTGTTCCACTGATGGTTTAATATACGAGGGAAATGTTACCAGGTGAACAGTATAAGTGAGGAGAGTGTGTTCCCCTGATTGTTTAATATTCACGGAACATGTTACCAGGTGAACAGGATAAGTGAGAAGAATGTGTTCCCCTGATGGTTTAATATACACGGGACATGTTACCAGGTGAACAGTAATAGCGAGGAGTGTGTGTTCCCCTGATGGTTTAATATACACGGGACATGTTACCAGATGAACAGTATAAGTGAGGCGAGTGTGTTCACCTGATGGGTTAATACAGACGGGACATGTCACCAGGTGAACAGTATAAGTGAGGAGAGTATGTTCCCCTGATTGTTTTATACTCACGGGACATGTTGCCAGGTGAACAGTATAAGTGAGGAGAGAGTGTTCCCCTGATGGTTTAACACGCAAGGGACATGTTACCAGGTGAACAGTATAAGTGAGGAGAGTGTGTTCCCCTGATGGTTTAATATACGAGGGAAATGTTACCAGTTGAACAGTATAAGTGAGGAGAGTGTGTTCCCCTGATGGTTTAATATGCACTGGACATGTTCCCAGGTGAACAATATAAGTGAGGAGAGTGTGTTCCCCTGATTGTTTATTACTCACGGGACATGTTACCAGGTGAATAGTATAAGTGAGGAGAGTGTGTTCCCCTGATGGTTTAACACGCACGGGACATGTCACCAGGTGAAGAGTAGAATTGAGGAGAGTGTGTTCCCCTGATGGTTTAAGGCACACAGGACATGCTACCAGGTGAACAGTATAAGTGAGGAGAGTGTGTTCCCCTGATGGTTTAATGCACACGGGACAAGTTACCAGGTGAAGAGTATAAGTGAGGAGAGTGCTTTCCCCTGATGGTTTAATATTCACGGGACATGTTACCAGGTGAACAGTATAAGTGAGGAGAGTGTGTTCCCCTGATGGTTTAATATACACGGGACATGTCACCAGGTGAACATTATAAGTGAGGAGAGTGAGTTCCCCTGATTGTTTAATACACACAGGACATGTCACCAGGTGAAGAGTATAAGTGAGGAGAGTGTGTTCCTCTGATGGTTTAATGCACACGGGACATGTTACCAGGTGAAGAGTATAAGTGAGGAGAGTGCTTTCCCCTGATGGTTTAATATTCACGGGACATGTTACCAAGTGAACAGTATAAGTGAGGAGAGTGTGTTCCCCTGATGGTTTAATATACACGGGACATGTCACCAGGTGAACATTATAAGTGAGGAGAGTGAGTTCCCCTGATTGTTTAATACACACAGGACATGTCACCAGGTGAAGAGTATAAGTGAGGAGAGTGTGTTCCCCTGATTGTTTAATACACACAGGACATGTTACCAGGTGAACAGTATGAGTGAGGAGAGTGTGTTCCCCTGATGGTTTAATATACTCAGGACGTGCTTCCAGAAGAACAGTTTTAGTGAGGAGACTGTGTTCCCCTGATGGTTTAATATACCCGGGACATGTTACCAGGTGAACAGGAAGGTGAGGAGAGTGTGTTCCCCTGATTGTTCAATTTACACGGGACGTTTTACCAGGTGAACAGTATAAGTGAGGAGAGTGTGTTCCCCTGATGGTTTAATATACACGGAACATGTTACCAGGTGAACAGTATCAGTGAGGAGATTGTGTTCCCCTGATGGTTTCAAACACATGGGACATGTCACCAGGCGAACAGTATAAGTGAGGAGATTGTGTTCCCCTGATGGTTTAAGACACACGGGACTTGTTAGCAGGCAAACAGTATAAGTGAGGAGAGTGTGTTCCCCTGATGTTTTAATACACACGGGACATGTTACCAGGTGAACAGTATACGTGAGGAGAGTGTCTTCCCCTAATGTTTTAATAGACACGGGACATGTTACCAGGTGAACAGTATAAGTCAGGAGAGTGTGTTTCGCTGATGTTTTAATACACACGGTACATGTTACCAGGTGAACAGTATAAGTGAGCAGAGTGTGTTCCCCTGATTGTTTAATACACACGGGACATGTTACCAGGTGAACAGTATAAGTGAGGCGAGTGTGTTCCCCAGATTGTTTAATATACACGGGACATGTTACCAGGTGAGCAGTATAAGTGAGGAGAGTGTGTTCCCCTGATTGTTTAATACACACTGGACATGTTACCAGGTGAACAGTATAAGTGAGGAGAGTGTTTTCCCCTGATAGTTTAGTACACACGGGACATGTTACCAGGTGAACAGTATAAGTGAGGAGAGTGTTTTCCCTGATGGTTTAATACACACGGGACATGTTACCAGGTGAAGAGTATAAGTGAGGAGAGTGTGTTCCCCTGATTGTTTAATACACACAGGACATGTTACCAGGTGAACAGTATAAGTCAGGCGAGTGTGTTCACCTGATGGGTTAATACAGACGGGACATGTCACCAGGTGAACAGTATAAGTGAGGAGAGTATGTTCCCCTGATTGTTTTATACTCACGGGACATGTTACCAGGTGAACAGTATAAGTGAGGAGAGAGTGTTCCCCTGATGGTTTAACACGCACGGGACATGTTACCAGGTGAACAGTATAAGTGAGGAGAGTTTGTTCCCCTGATGCTTTAATGCACACGGGACATGTCACCAGGTGAACAGTATAAGTGAGGAGAGTGTGTTCCCCTGAAGGTTTCATATACACGGGACATGTTACCAGGTGAACAGTATAAGTGAGGAGAGTGTGGTCCCCTGATGGTTTAATATTCACGGGACATGTTACCAGGTGAACAGTATAAGTGAGGAGAGTGTGTTCCCCTGATGGTTTAATATTCACGGGACATGTCACCAGGTGAACAGTATACGTGAGGAGAGTGTGTTCCCCTGAAGGTTTCATATACACGGGACATGTTACCAGGTGAACAGTATAAGTGAGGAGAATGTGTTCCCCTGATGGTTTAATAAACACTGGACATATTATCTGGTGAACAGTATAAGTGAGGAGAGTGTGTTCCCCTGATTGTTTAATACTCACGGGACATGTTACCAGGTGAACAGTATAAGTGAGGAGAGTGTGTTCCCCTGATGGTTTAACACGCACGGGACATGTTACCAGGTGAACAGTATAATTGACGAGAGTGTGTTCCCCTCATTGTTTAATACTGACGGGACATGTCACCAGGTGAACAGTATAAGTGAGGAGAGTGTGTTCCCCTGATTGTTTAATACTGACGGGACATGTCACCAGGTGAACAGTATAAGTGAGGAGAGTGTGTTCCCCTGATGGTTTAATATACACAGGACATGTTACCAGGTGAACAGTATAAGTGAGGAGAGTGTGTTCCCCTGATTGTTTAATACACACGGGACATGTCACCAGGTGAACAGTATAAGTGAGGAGAGTGTGTTCCCCTGATTGTTTAATGCACACGGGACATGTCATCGGGTGAACAGTATAAGTGAGGAGACTGTGTTCCCCTGATTGTTTAATACACACGGGACATGTCACCAGGTGAACAGTATAAGTGAGCAGAATGTTTTCCCCTGATGGTTAAATATGCAAAGGACATGTTACCAGGTGAACAGTATAAGTGAGGAGACTGTGTTCTCCTGATGGTTTAATACTGACGGGACATGTTACCAGATGAACAGTATAAGTGAGGAGAGTGTGTTCCTCTGATGGTTTAATGCACACCGGACATGTTACCAGGTGAACAGTATAAGTGAGGAGAGTGTCTTCCCCTGATTGTTTAATACACACCGGACATGTTACCAGGTGAACAGTATAAGTGAGGAGAGTGTGTTCCCCTGATTGTTTAATATTCACGGAACATGTTACCAGGTGAACAGGATAAGTGAGAAGAATGTGTTCCCCTGATGGTTTAATATACACGGGACATGTTACCAGGTGAACAGTACAAGCGAGGAGAGTGTGTTCCCCTGATGGTTTAATATACACGGGACATGTTACCAGATGAACAGTGTAAGTGAGGCGAGTGTGTTCACCTGATGGGTTAATACAGACGGGACATGTCACCAGGTGAACAGTATAAGTGAGGAGAGTATGTTCCCCTGATTGTTTTATACTCACGGGACATGTTGCCAGGTGAACAGTATAAGTGAGGAGAGAGTGTTCCCCTGATGGTTTAACACGCAAGGGACATGTTACCAGGTGAACAGTATAAGTGAGGAGAGTGTGTTCCTCTGATGGTTTAATATACGAGGGAAATGTTACCAGGTGAACAGTATAAGTGAGGAGAGTGTGTTCCCCTGATGGTTTAATATGCACTGGACATGTTCCCAGGTGAACAATATAAGTGAGGAGAGTGTGTTCCCCTGATTGTTTATTACTCACGGGACATGTTACCAGGTGAATAGTATAAGTGAGGAGAGTGTGTTCCCCTGATGGTTTAACACGCACGGGACATGTTACCAGGTGAATAGTATAAGTGAGGAGAGTGTGTTCCCCTGATTGTTTAATATACCCGGGACATGTCACCAGGTGAAGAGTAGAATTGAGGAGAGTGTGTTCCCCTGATGGTTTAAGGCACACAGGACATGCTACCAGGTGAACAGTATAAGTGAGGAGAGTGTGTTCCTCTGATGGTTTAATGCACACGGGACATGTTACCAGGTGAAGAGTATAAGTGAGGAGAGTGCTTTCCACTGATGGTTTAATATTCACGGGACATGTTACCAGGTGAACAGTATAAGTGAGGAGAGTGTGTTCCCCTGATGGTTTAATATACACGGGACATGTCACCAGGTGAACATTATAAGTGAGGAGAGTGAGTTCCCCTGATTGTTTAATACACACAGGACATGTCACCAGGTGAAGAGTATAAGTGAGGAGAGTGTGTTCCCCTGATTGTTTAATACACACAGGACATGTTACCAGGTGAACAGTATGAGTGAGGAGAGTGTGTTCCCCTGATGGTTTAATATACTCAGGACATGCGTCCAGGAGAATAGTTTTAGTGAGGAGACTGTGTTCCCCTGATGGTTTAATATACCCGGGACATGTTACCAGGTGAACAGGAAGGTGAGGAGAGTGTGTTTCCCTGATTGTTCAATTTACACAGGACGTTTTACCAGGTGAACAGTATAAGTGAGGAGAGTGTGTTCCCCTGATGGTTTAATATACACGGAACATGTTACCAGGTGAACAGTATCAGTGAGGAGATTGTGTTCCCCTGATGGTTTCAAACACATGGGACATGTCACCAGGCAACAGTATAAGTGAGGAGATTGTGTTCCCCTGATGGTTTAAGACACACGGGACATGTTAGCAGGCGAACAGTATAAGTGAGGAGAGTGTGTTCCCCAGATTGTTTAGTACACACGGGACATGTTGCCAGGTGAACAGTACAAGTTAGGAGAGAGTGTTTCCCTGATGTTTTAATAAACACGGGACATGTTCCCAGGTAAACAGTATAAGTGAGGAGAGTGCGTTCCCCAGATTGTTTAATACACACGGGTCATGATACCAGGTAAACAGTACAGGTGAGGAGACTGTGTTCCTTTGATGGTTTAATATACACGGGACATCTTACCAGGTGAACAGTATAAGTGAGCAGAGTGTGTTCCCCTGATGGTTTAAGACACACAGGACATGTTACCAGGTGAAAAGTATGAGTGAGGAGAGTGTGTACCCCTGATGGTTTAATACACACAGGACATGGCTTTAGGTGAACAGTATAAGTGAGGAGAGTGTGCTCCCCTGATGGTTTAATATACATAGGGCATGTTGCCAGGTGAACAGTATAACTGAGGAGAGTGTGTTCCCCTGATGGTTTAAAACACACAGGACATGTTACCAGGTGAACAGTATGAGTGAGGAGAGTGTGTTCTCCTGATGGTTTAATATACTCAGGACATGCTTCCAGGAGAACAGTTTTAGTGAGGAGACTGTGTTCCCCTGATGGTTTAATATACACGGGACATGTTACCAGGTGAACAGGAAGGCGAGGAGAGTGTGTTCCCCTGATTGTTTAATATACACGGGACGTTTTACCAGGTGAACAGTATAAGTGAGGAGAGTGTGTTCCCCTGATGGTTTAATATACACGGAACATGTTACCAGGCGAACAGTATAAGTGAGGAGAGTGTGTTCCCCTGATGGTTTAATATACACGGGACATGTTACCAGGCGAACAGTATAAGTGAGGAGAGTGTGTTCCCCTGATGTTTTAATACACACGGGACATGTTACCAGGTGAACAGTATACGTGAGGAGAGTGTGTTCCCCTAATGTTTTAATAGACACGGGACATGTTACCAGGTGAACAGTATAAGTCAGGAGAGTGTGTTTCGCTGATGTTTTAATACACACGGTACATGTTACCAGGTGAACAGTATAAGTGAGCAGAGTGTGTTCCCCTGATTGTTTAATACACACGGGACATGTTACCAGGTGAACAGTATAAGTGAGGCGAGTGTGTTCCCCAGATTGTTTAATATACGCGGGACATGTTACCAGGTGAGCAGTATAAGTGAGGAGAGTGTGTTCCCCTGATTGTTTAATACACACTGGACATGTTACCAGGTGAAAAGTATAAGTGAGGAGAGTGTGTTCCCCTGATTGCTTAATACACACTGGACATGTTACCAGGTGAACAGTATAAGTGAGGAGAGTGTGTTCCCCTGATGGTTTAATACACACGGGACATGTTACCAGGTGAACAGTATAAGTGAGGAGACTGTGTTCCACTGATGGTTTAATATACACGGGACATCTTCCCAGGTGAACGGTATAAGTGAGGAGAGTGTTTTCCCATGATTGTTTAATACACACGGGACATGTTACCAGATGAACAGTATAAGTGAGGAGAGTGTGTTCCCCTGATTGTTTAATGCACACGGGACATGTTACCAGGTGAACAGTATAAGTGAAGAGAGTGTGTTCCCCTGATGGTTTAATACACACGGGACATGTTACCAGGTGAACAGTATAAGTGAGGAGAGTGTGTTCCCCTGATTGTTGAATACACAAGGGACATGTCACCAGGTGAACAGTATAAGTGAGGAGAGTGTGTTCCCCTGATGGTTTAATATACACGGGACATGTTACCAGATGAACAGTATAAGTGAGGCGAGTGTGTTCACCTGATGGGTTAATACAGACGGGACATGTCACCAGGTGAACAGTATAAGTGAGGAGAGTATGTTCCCCTGATTGTTTTATACTCACGGGACATGTTGCCAGGTGAACAGTATAAGTGAGGAGAGAGTGTTCCCCTGATGGTTTAACACGCAAGGGACATGTTACCAGGTGAACAGTATAAGTGAGGAGAGTGTGTTCCTCTGATGGTTTAATATACGAGGGAAATGTTACCAGGTGAACAGTATAAGTGAGGAGAGTGTGTTCCCCTGATGGTTTAATATGCACTGGACATGTTCCCAGGTGAACAATATAAGTGAGGAGAGTGTGTTCCCCTGATTGTTTATTACTCACGGGACATGTTACCAGGTGAATAGTATAAGTGAGGAGAGTGTGTTCCCCTGATGGTTTAACACGCACGGGACATGTTACCAGGTGAATAGTATAAGTGAGGAGAGTGTGTTCCCCTGATTGTTTAATATACCCGGGACATGTCACCAGGTGAAGAGTAGAATTGAGGAGAGTGTGTTCCCCTGATTGTTTAAGGCACACAGGACATGCTACCAGGTGAACAGTATAAGTGAGGAGAGTGTGTTCCTCTGATGGTTTAATGCACACGGGACATGTTACCAGGTGAAGAGTATAAGTGAGGAGAGTGCTTTCCACTGATGGTTTAATATTCACGGGACATGTTACCAGGTGAACAGTATAAGTGAGGAGAGTGTGTTCCCCTGATGGTTTAATATACACGGGACATGTCACCAGGTGAACATTATAAGTGAGGAGAGTGAGTTCCCCTGATTGTTTAATACACACAGGACATGTCACCAGGTGAAGAGTATAAGTGAGGAGAGTGTGTTCCCCTGATTGTTTAATACACACAGGACATGTTACCAGGTGAACAGTATGAGTGAGGAGAGTGTGTTCCCCTGATGGTTTAATATACTCAGGACATGCGTCCAGGAGAATAGTTTTAGTGAGGAGACTGTGTTCCCCTGATGGTTTAATATACCCGGGACATGTTACCAGGTGAACAGGAAGGTGAGGAGAGTGTGTTCCCCTGATTGTTCAATTTACACAGGACGTTTTACCAGGTGAACAGTATCAGTGAGGAGATTGTTTTCCCCTGATGGTTTCAAACACATGGGACATGTCACCAGGCAACAGTATAAGTGAGGAGATTGTGTTCCCCTGATGGTTTAAGACACACGGGACATGTTAGCAGGCGAACAGTATAAGTGAGGAGAGTGTGTTCCCCAGATTGTTTAGTACACACGGGACATGTTGCCAGGTGAACAGTATAAGTTAGGAGAGAGTGTTTCCCTGATGTTTTAATAAACACGGGACATGTTCCCAGGTAAACAGTATAAGTGAGGAGAGTGCGTTCCCCAGATTGTTTAATACACACGGGTCATGATACCAGGTAAACAGTACAGGTGAGGAGACTGTGTTCCTTTGATGGTTTAATATACACGGGACATGTTACCAGGTGAAGAGTATAAGTGAGGAGAGTGCTTTCCACTGATGGTTTAAACAGTTTAAGTGAGCAGAGTGTGTTCCCCTGATGGTTTAAGACACACAGGACATATTACCAGGTGAAAAGTATGAGTGAGGAGAGTGTGTACCCCTGATGGTTTAATACACACAGGACATGGCTTTAGGTGAACAGTATAAGTGAGGAGAGTGTGTTCCCCTGATGGTTTAATATACATAGGGCATGTTGCCAGGTGAACAGTATAACTGAGGAGAGTGTGTTCCCCTGATGGTTTAAAACACACAGGACATGTTCCCAGGTGAACAGAATGAGTGAGGAGAGTGTGTTCTCCTGATGGTTTAATATACTCAGGACATGCTTCCAGGAGAACAGTTTTAGTGAGGAGACTGTGTTCCCCTGATGGTTTAATATACACGGGACATGTTACCAGGTGAACAGGAAGGCGAGGAGAGTGTGTTCCCCTGATTGTTTAATATACACGGGACGTTTTACCAGGTGAACAGTATAAGTGAGGAGAGTGTGTTCCCCTGATGGTTTCATATACACGGAACATGTTACCAGGCGAACAGTATAAGTGAGGAGAGTGTGTTCCCCTGATGGTTTAATATACACGGGACATGTTACCAGGCGAACAGTATAAGTGAGGAGAGTGTGTTCCCCTGATGTTTTAATACACACGGGACATGTTACCAGGTGAACAGTGTACGTGAGGAGAGTGTGTTCCCCTAATGTTTTAATAGACACGGGACATGTTACCAGGTGAACAGTATAAGTCAGGAGAGTGTGTTTCGCTGATGTTTTAATACACACGGTACATGTTACCAGGTGAACAGTATAAGTGAGCAGAGTGTGTTCCCCTGATTGTTTAATACACACGGGACATGTTACCAGGTGAACAGTATAAGTGAGGCGAGTGTGTTCCCCAGATTGTTTAATATACGCGGGACATGTTACCAGGTGAGCAGTATAAGTGAGGAGAGTGTGTTCCCCTGATTGTTTAATACACACTGGACATGTTACCAGGTGAAAAGTATAAGTGAGGAGAGTGTGTTCCCCTGATTGCTTAATACACACTGGACATGTTACCAGGTGAACAGTATAAGTGAGGAGGGTGTGTTCCCCTGATGGTTTAATACACACGGGACATGTTACCAGGTGAACAGTATAAGTGAGGAGACTGTGTTCCACTGATGGTTTAATATACACGGGACATCTTCCCAGGTGAACGGTATAAGTGAGGAGAGTGTTTTCCCATGATTGTTTAATACACACGGGACATGTTACCAGATGAACAGTATAAGTGAGGAGAGTGTGTTCCCCTGATTGTTTAATGCACACGGGACATGTTACCAGGTGAACAGTATAAGTGAAGAGAGTGTGTTCCCCTGATGGTTTAATACACACGGGACATGTTACCAGGTGAACAGTATAAGTGAGGAGAGTGTGTTCCCCTGATTGTTGAATACACAAGGGACATGTCACCAGGTGAACAGTATAAGTGAGGAGAGTGTGTTCCCCTGATTGTTTAACATACACAGGATATGTTACCATTTGAAAAGTATAAGTGAGGAGAGTGTGTTCCCCTGATGGTTTAATACACACGGGACATGTTACCAGGTGAAGAGTATAACTGAGGAGAGTGTGTTCCCCTGATTGTTTAATGCACACAGGACATGTTACCAGGTGAACAGTATAAGTGAGGAGAATGTGTTTCCTGATGGTTTAATATACACGGGACTTATTACCAGGTGAACAGAATAAGTGAGGAGAGGGCTTTCCCCTGATGGTTTAATACACACGGGACATGTTACCAGGTGAACAGTATAAGTGAGGAGAGTGTGTTCCCCTGATGGTTTAATATACACGAGACATGTCAGCAGGTGAACTGTATAGGTGAGGTGAGGGTGTTCATCTGATGTTTTAATACACACGGGACATGTTACTAGGTGATCAGTATAAGTGAGGAGGGTGTGTTCCCCTGATGGTTTAATATACACAGGGCATGTTACCAGGTGAACAGTATAAGTGTGGAGATTGTGTTCCCCTGATGGTTTAATATACACAGAACATGATCCCAGGTGGACAGTATAAGTGAGGAGAGTGTGTTCCCCTGATGGTTTAATATACACGGGACATGTTCCCAGGTGAACAGTATAAGTGAGGAGAGTGTGTTCCCCTGATGGTTTAATATACACTGGGCATATTACCAGGTGAACAGTATAAGTGAGGAGAGTGTGTTCCCCTTATGGTTTAATACACACGGGACATGTTATCAGGTGAACAGTATAAGTGAGGAGAGTGTGTTCCCCTGATGGTTTAATATAAACTGGGCATATTACCAGGTGAACAGTATAAGTGAGGAGAGTGTGTTCCCCTTATGGTTTAATACACACGGGACATGTTATCAGGTGAACAGTATAAGTGAGGAGAGTGTGTTCCCCTGATGGTTTAATACACACGGGACATGTTACCAGCTGAACAGTATAAGTGAGGAGAGTGTGTTCCCCTGATGGTTTAATATACACTGGGCATATTACCAGGTGAACAGTATAAGTGAGGAGAGTGTGTTCCCCTTATGGTTTAATACACACGGGACATGTTATCAGGTGAACAGTATAAGTGAGGAGAGTGTGTTCCCCTGATGGTTTAATATAAACTGGGCATATTACCAGGTGAACAGTATAAGTGAGGAGAGTGTGTTCCCCTTATGGTTTAATACACACGGGACATGTTATCAGGTGAACAGTATAAGTGAGGAGAGTGTGTTCCCCTGATGGTTTAACACGCACGGGACATGTTACCAGGTGAACAGTATAAGTGAGGAGAGTGTTTTCCCCTGATTGATTAATATACCCGGGACATGGCACCAGGTGAACATTATAAGTGAGGAGAGTGTGTTCCCCTGATGGTTTAATATACACAGGACATGTTACCAGGTGAACAGTATAAGTGAGGAGAGTGTGTTCCCCTGATTGTTTAATACACACGGGACATGTTACCAGGTGAACAGTATAAGTGAGGAGAGTGTGTTCCCCTGATGGTTTAATACACACGGGACATGTTACCAGGTGAAGAGTATAAGTGAGGAGAGTGTGTTCCCCTGATTGTTTAATGCACACAGGACATGTTACCAGGTGAACAGTATAAGTGAGGAGAATGTGTTTCCTGATGGTTTAATATACACGGGACTTATTACCAGGTGAACAGAATAAGTGAGGAGAGGGCTTTCCCCTGATGGTTTAATACACACGGGACATGTTACCAGGTGAACAGTATAAGTGAGGAGAGTGTGTTCCCCTGATGGTTTAATATACACGAGACATGTCAGCAGGTGAACTGTATAGGTGCGGTGAGGGTGTTCATCTGATGTTTTAATACACACGGGACATGTTACCAGGTGATCAGTATAAGTGAGGCGAGTGTGGTCCCCTAATGTTTTAATAGACACGGGACAAGTTACCAGGTGAACAGTATAAGTGAGGAGGGTGTGTTCCCCTGATGGTTTAATATACACAGGGCATGTTACCAGGTGAACAGTATAAGTGTGGAGATTGTGTTCCCCTGATGGTTTAATATACACAGAACATGATCCCAGGTGGACAGTATAAGTGAGGAGAGTGTGTTCCCCTGATGGTTTAATATACACGGGACATGTTCCCAGGTGAACAGTATAAGTGAGGAGAGTGTGTTCCCCTGATGGTTTAATATACACTGGGCATATTACCAGGTGAACAGTATAAGTGAGGAGAGTGTGTTCCCCTTATGGTTTAATACACACGGGACATGTTATCAGGTGAACAGTATAAGTGAGGAGAGTGTGTTCCCCTGATGGTTTAATATAAACTGGGCATATTACCAGGTGAACAGTATAAGTGAGGAGAGTGTGTTCCCCTTATGGTTTAATACACACGGGACATGTTATCAGGTGAACAGTATAAGTGAGGAGAGTGTGTTCCCCTGATGGTTTAATACACACGGGACATGTTACCAGCTGAACAGTATAAGTGAGGAGAGTGTGTTCCCCTGATGGTTTAACACGCACGGGACATGTTACCAGGTGAACAGTATAAGTGAGGAGAGTGTTTTCCCCTGATTGATTAATATACCCGGGACATGGCACCAGGTGAACATTATAAGTGAGGAGAGTGTGTTCCCCTGATGGTTTAATATACACAGGACATGTTACCAGGTGAACAGTATAAGTGAGGAGAGTGTGTTCCCCTGATTGTTTAATACACACGGGACATGTTACCAGGTGAACAGTATAAGTGAGGAGAGTGTGTTCCCCTGATTGTTTAATACACACGGGACATGTCACCAGGTGAACAGTATAAGTGAGCAGAATGTTATCCCCTGATGGTTAATTATGCAAAGGACATGTCACCAGGTGAACAGTATAAGTGAGGAGAGTGTGTTCCCCTGATGGTTTAATACTGACGGGACATGTTACCAGATGTACAGTATAAGTGAGGAGAGTGTGTTCCCCTGATTGTTTAACACACACGGGACATGTCACCAGGTGAACAGTGTAAGTGAGCAGAATGTTTTACCCTGATGGTTAAATATGCAAAGGACATGTTAGCAGGTGAACAGTATAAGTGAGGAGAGTGTGTTCCCCTGATGGTTTAATGCACACAGGACATGTTACCGGGTGAACAGTATCAGTGAGGAGAATGTGTTCCCCTGATGGTTTAATATACACGGGACATGATACCAGGTGAACAGTATAAGTGAGGAGAGTGTGTTCCCATGATTGTTTAATATACACGGGACATGTCACCAGGTGAACAGTATAAGCGAGGAGAGTGTGTTCCCCTGATGGTTTAATATACACGGGACATGTTACCAGATGAACAGTATAAATGAGTCGAGTGTGTTCACCTGATGGTTTAATACGCACGGGACATGTTACCAGGTGAACTGTATAAGTCAGGAGAGTGTGTTCCCCTGATGGTTTAATGCACACAGGACATGTCACCAGGTGAACAGTATAAGTGAGGAGAGTGTGTTCCCCAGATGGTTTAATATATACGGGATATGTTACCAGGTGAACAGTATAAGTGAGGAGATTGTGTTCCCCTGATGGTTTAATATACACGGGACATGTTACCAGGTGAACAGTATAAGTGAGGAGAATGTGTTCCCCTGATGGTTTAATATACACGGGACAGGTGACTCGGTGAACAGTATAAGTGAGGAGAGTGTGTTCCCCTGATGGTTTAATATACACGGGACATTTCATCAAGTGAACAGTATAAGTGAGGAGAATGTGTTCCACTGATGGTTTAATACTGACGGGACATGTTACCAGATGAACAGTATAAGTGAGGAGAGTGTGTTCCCCTGATGGTTTAATACGCACGGGACATGTTACCAGGAGAAAAGTTTAAGTGAGGAGAGTGCTTTCCCCTGATGGTTTAATATACACGGGACATGTTACCAGGTGAACAGTATAAGTGAGGAGAGTGTGTTCCCCTGATGGTTTAATATTCACGGGACATGTTACCAGGTGAACTGTATAAGTGAGGAGAGTGTGTTCCCCTGATGGTTTAATACTGACGGGACATGTTACCAGATGAACAGTGTAAGTGAGGAGAGTGTGTTCCCCTGATGGTTTAATACACACAGGATATGTTACCAGCTGAACAGTATAAGTGAGGAGAGAGTGTTCCCCTGATGGTTTAATATGCACGGGACATGTTACCAGGTGAACAGTATAAGTGAGGAGAGTGTGTTCCCCTGATGGTTTAATACACACGGGACATGTCACCAGGTGAACAGGATACGTGAGTAGAATGTGTTCCCCTGATGGTTTAATATTCACTGGACATGTTACCAGATGAACAGTATAAGGGAGGAGAGTGTGTTCCCTTGTTGGTTTAATATTCACTGGACATGTTACCAGGTGAACAGTATAAGTGAGGAGAATGTGTTCCCCTGATGGTTTAATATTCACTGGACATGTTACCAATTGAACAGTATAAGTGAGGAGAGTGTGTTCCCTTGTTGGTTTAATATTCACTGGACATGTTACCAGGTGAACAGTATAAGTGAGGAGAATGTGTTCCCCTGATGGTTTAATATTCACTGGACATGTTACCAGGTGAACAGTATTAGTGAGGAGAGTGTGTTCCCCTGATGGTTTAATATGCACGGGACATGTTACCAGATGAACAGTATAAGTGATGAGAGTGTGTTCCCCTGATGGTTTAATATTCACTGGACATGTTACCAGATGAACAGTATAAGTGAGGAGAATGTGTTCCCTTGATGGTTTAATATTCACTGGACATGTTAACAGGTGAACAGTATAAGTGAGGAGAGTGTGTTCCCCTGATGGTTTAATATGCACGGGACATGTTACCAGATGAACAGTATAAGTGATGAGAGTGTGTTCCCCTGATGGTTTAATATTCACTGGACATGTTACCAGATGAACAGTATAAGTGAGGAGAGTGAGTTCCCCTGATGGTTTAATATACACGGGACATGTTACCAGGTGAACAGTATCAGTGAGGAGAGTGAGTTCCCCTGATGGTTTAATATACACAGGACATGTTACCAGGTGAACAGTATAAGTGAGGAGAGTGTGATCCCCTGATTGTTTAATACACACGGGACATGTCACCAGGTGAACAGTATAAGTGAGGACAGTGTGTTCCCCTGAATGTTTAATACACACGGGACATGTCACCAGGTGAACAGTATAAGTGAGGAGAGTCTGTTCCCCTGATTGTTTAACACTGACGGGACATGTCACCAGGTGAACAGTATAAGTGAGGAGAGTCTGTTCCCCTGATGGTTTAATGCACACGGGACATGTTACCAGGTGAACAGTATAAGTGAGGAGAGTGTGTTCCCCTGATGGTTTCATATACAAGGGACATGTTACCAGGAGAACAGTATTAGTGAGGGGAGTGCTTTCCCCTGATGGTTTAATATTCACGGGACATGTTGCCAGGTGAACAGTATAAGTAAGGAGAGTGTGTTCCCCTGATGGTTTAATATACACAGGACATGTCACCAGGTGAACAGTATAAGTGAGGAGAGTGTGTTCCCCTGATTGTATAATACACACGGGACATGTCACCAGGTGAACAGTATAATTGAGGAGAGTGTGTTCCCCTGATTGTTTAATACTAACGGGACATGTCACCAGGTGAACAGTATATGTGAGGAGAGTCTGTTCCCCTAATTCTTTAATACTGACGGGACATGTCACCAGGTGAACAGTGTAAGTGAGGAGAGAGTGTTCCCATGATTGTTCAATACACACGGGACATATTACCAGGTGAACAGTATAAGTGAGGAGAGTGTGTTCCCCTGATGGTTTAATGCACACGGGACATGTTACCAGGTGAACAGTATAAGTGAGGAGAGTGTGTTCCCCTGATGGTTTCATATACACGGGACATGTTACCAGGAGAACAGTATAAGTGAGGGGTGTGCTTTCCCCTGATGGTTTAATATTCACGGGACATGTTACCAGGTGAACAGTATAAGTAAGGAGAGTGTGTTCCCCTGATGGTTTAATATACACAGGACATGTTACCAGGTGAACAGTATAAGTGAGGACAGTGTGTTCACCTTGTGGTTTAATACAAACAGGACATGTTACCAGGTGAACAGTATAAGTGAGGAGAATGTGTTCCCCTGATGGTTTAATATACACTGGACATATTATCTGGTGATCAGTATAAGTGAGGAGAGTGTGTTCCCCTGATTGTTTAATACTCACTGGACATGTTACCAGGTGAACAGTATAAGTGAGGAGAGTGTGTTCCCCTGATGGTTTAACACGCACGGGACATGTTACCAGGTGAACGGTATAATTGACGAGAGTGTGTTCCCCTGATTGTTAAATACTGACGGGACATGTCACCAGGTGAACAGTATAAGTGAGGAGAGTGTGTTCCCCTGATGGTTTAATATACACTGGACATGTTACCAGGTGAACAGTATAAGTGAGGAGAGTGAGTTCCCCTGATTGTTTAATACACACGGGACATGTCACCAGGTGAACAGTATAAGTGAGGAGAGTGTGTCCCCTGATTGTTTAATACACACAGGACATGTCACCAGGTGAACAGTATAAGTGAGCAGAATGTTTTCCCCTGATGGTTAAATATGCAAAGGACATGTTACCAGGTGAACAGTATAAGTGAGGAGAGTGTGTTCCCCTGATTGTTTAATACACACGGGACATGTCACCAGGTGAACAGTATAAGTGAGCAGAATGTTTTCCCCTGATGGTTAAATATGCAAAGGACATGTTACCAGGTGAACAGTATAAGTGAGGAGACTGTGTTCTCCTGATGGTTTAATACTGACGGGACATGTTACCAGATGAACAGTATAAGTGAGGAGAGTGTGTTCCTCTGATGGTTTCATGCACACAGGACATGTTACCAGGTGAACAGTATAAGTGAGGAGAGTGTGTTCCCCTGATGGTTTAATGCACACGGGACATGTTACCAGGTGAACAGTATAAGTGAGGAGAGTGTGTTCCCCTGATGGTTTCATATACACGGGACATGTTACCAGGAGAACAGTATAAGTGAGGGGAGTGCTTTCCCCTGATGGTTTAATATTCACGGGACATGTTACCAGGTGAACAGTATAAGTAAGGAGAGTGTGTTCCCCTGATGGTTTAATATTCACAGGACATGTTACCAGGTGAACAGTATAAGTGAGGGTAATATGTTCCCCTGATGGTTTAATATGCACTGGTCATATTATCTGGTGAACAGTATAAGTGAGGAGAGTGTGTTCCCCTGATTGTTTAATACTCACGGGACATGTTACCAGGTGAACAGTATAAGTGAGGAGAGTGTGTTCCCCTGATGGTTTAACACGCACGGGACATGTTACCAGGTGAACAGTATAATTGACGAGAGTGTGTTCCCCTGATTGTTAAATACTGACGGGACATGTCACCAGGTGAACAGTATAAGTGAGGAGAGTGTGTTCCCCTGATGGTTTAATACTGACGGGACATGTTACCAGATGAACAGTATAAGTGAGGAGAGTGTGTTCCTCTGATGGTTTCATGCACACAGGACATGTTACCAGGTGAACAGTATAAGTGAGGAGAGTGTGTTCCCCTGATGGTTTAATATACACGGGACATGTTACCAGTTGAACAGTATAAGCGAGGAGAGTGTGTTCCCCTGATGGTTTAACACGCAGTGGACATGTTACCAGGTGAACAGTATAAGTGAGGAGAGTGTCTTCCCCTGATGGTTTAATATACGAGTGATATGTTACCAGGTGAACAGTATAAGTGAGGAGAGTGTGTTCCCCTGATGGTTTAATACACACAGGACATGTTACCAGGTAAACAGTATAAGTGAGGAGAGTGTGTTCCCCTGATTGTTTAATACACACCGGACATGTTACCAGGTGAACAGCACAAGTGAGGAGAGTTTCTTACCCTGATGGTTTAACACGCACGGGACATGTTACCAGGTAAACATTTTAAGTGAGGAGAGTGTGTTCCCCTGATTGTTTAATACGCACCGGACATGTTACCAGGTGAACAGTATAAGTGAGGAGAGTGTGTTCCCCTTATGGTTTAATATACGAGGGATATGTTACCAGGTGAACAGTATAAGTGAGGAGAGTGTGTTCCCCTGATGGTTTAACACGCACGGGACATGTTACCAGGTGAACAGTATAATTGACGAGAGTGAGTTCCCCTGATTGTTTAATACTGACGGGACATGTCACCAGGTGAACAGTATAAGTGAGGAGAGTGTGTTCCCCTGATGGTTTAATATACACAGGACATGTTACCAGGTGAACAGTATAAGTGAGGAGAGTGTGTTCCCCTGATTGTTTAATACACACGGGACATGTCATCGGGTGAACAGTATAAGTGAGGAGAGTGTGTTCCCCTGATTGTTTAATACACACAGGACATGTTACCAGGTGAACAGTATAAGTGAGGAGAGTGTGTTCCCCTGATGGTTTAATATACGAGGGAAATGTTACCAGGTGAACAGTGTAAGTGAGGAGAGTGTGTTCCCCTGATGGTTTAATATACGAGGGAAATGTTACCAGATGAACAGTATAAGTGAGGAGAGTGTGTTCCCCTGATTGTTTAATACTCACGGAACATGTTACCAGGTGAACAGTATATGTGAGGAGATTGTGTTCCCCTGATGGTTTAACACGCACGGGACATGTTACCAGGTGAACAGTATAAGTGAGGAGAATGTGCTCCCCTGATGGTTTAATATGCACTGGACATGTTACCAGGTGAACAATATAAGTGAGGAGAGTGTGTTCCCCTGATTGTTTATTACTCACGGGACATGATACCAGGTGAATAGTATAAGTGAGGAGAGTGTGTTCCCCTGATGGTTTAACACGCACGGGACATGTTACCAGGTGAATAGTATAAGTGAGGAGAGTGTGTTCCCCTGATTGTTTAATACACACGGGACATGTTACCAGGTGAACAGTGTAAGTGAGGCGAGTATGTTCCCCTGATGGTTTAATATACGAGGGAAATGTTAACAGGTGAACAGTATAAGTGAGGAGAGTGTGTTCCCCTGATTGATTAATACACACGGGACATGTTACCAGGTGAACAGTATAAGTGAGGAGAGTGTGTTCCCCTGATGTTTTAATATACACGGGACATGTTACCAGGTGAACAGTATAATTGAGGAGTGTGTGTTTCCCAGATGGTTTAACACGCACGGGACATGTTACCAGGTGAACAGTATAATTGACGAGAGTGTGTTCCCCTGATTGTTTAATACTGACGGGACATGTCACCAGGTGAACAGTATAAGTGAGGAGAGTGTGTTCCCCTGATGGTTTAATATACACAGGACATGTTACCAGGTGAACAGTATAAGTGAGGAGAGTGTGTTCCCCTGATTGTTTAATACACACGGGACATGTCATCGGGTGAACAGTATAAGTGAGGAGAGTGTGTTCCCCTGATTGTTTAATACACACAGGACATGTTACCAGGTGAACAGTATAAGTGAGGAGAGTGTGTTCCCCTGATGGTTTAATATACGAGGGAAATGTTACCAGGTGAACAGTGTAAGTGAGGAGAGTGTGTTCCCCTGATGGTTTAATATACGAGGGAAATGTTACCAGATGAACAGTATAAGTGAGGAGAGTGTGTTCCCCTGATTGTTTAATACTCACGGAACATGTGACCAGGTGAACAGTATATGTGAGGAGATTGTGTTCCCCTGATGGTTTAACACGCACGGGACATGTTACCAGGTGAACAGTATAAGTGAGGAGAATGTGTTCCCCTGATGGTTTAATATGCACTGGACATGTTACCAGGTGAACAATATAAGTGAGGAGAGTGTGTTCCCCTGATTGTTTATTACTCACGGGACATGTTACCAGGTGAATAGTATAAGTGAGGAGAATGTGTTCCCCTGATGGTTTAACACGCACGGGACATGTTACCAGGTGAATAGTATAAGTGAGGAGAGTGTGTTCCCCTGATTGTTTAATACACACGGGACATGTTACCAGGTGAACAGTGTAAGTGAGGCGAGTATGTTCCCCTGATGGTTTAATATACGAGGGAAATGTTAACAGGTGAACAGTATAAGTGAGGAGAGTGTGTTCCCCTGATTGATTAATACACACGGGACATGTTACCAGGTGAACAGTATCAGTGAGGAGAGTGTGTTCCCCTGATGGTTTAATATACACGGGACATGTTACCAGGTGAACAGTATAATTGAGGAGTGTGTGTTTCCCTGATGGTTTAATACACACGGGACATCGTACCAGGTGAACAGTATAAGTGAGGAGAGTGTGTTCCCCTGATTGTTTAATACTCACGGGACATGTTACCAGGTGAATAGTATAAGTGAGGAGAGTGTGTTCCCCTGATTGTTTAATATACCCGGGACATGTCACCAGGTGAAGAGTAGAATTGAGGAGAGTGTGTTCCCCTGATGGTTTAAGGCACACAGGCCATGCTACCAGGTGAACAGTATAAGTGAGGAGAGTGTGTTCCTCTGATGGTTTAATGCACACGGGACATGTTACCAGGTGAAGAGTATAAGTGAGGAGAGTGCTTTCCCCTGATGGTTTAATATTCACGGGACATGTCACCAGGTGAACAGTATAAGTGAGGAGAGTGACTTCCCCTGATTGTTTAATACACACAGGACATGTTCCCAGGTGAACAGTATGAGTGAGGAGAGTGTGTTCCCCTGATGGTTTAATATACTCAGGACATGCTTCCAGGAGAACAGTTTTAGTGAGGAGACTGTGTTCCCCTGATGGTTTAATATACGAGGGAAATGTTACCAGGTGAACAGTATAAGTGAGGAGAATGTGTTCCCCTGATGATTTAATATGCACGGGACATGTTACCAGGTGAACAATATAAGTGAGGAGAATGTGTTCCCCTGATGGTTTAATATACACGGGACATGTTACCAGGTGAACAATATAAGTGAGGAGAGTGTGTTCCCCTGATTGTTTATTACTCACGGGACATGTTACCAGGTGAATAGTATAAGTGAGGAGAGTGTGTTCCCCTGATGGTTTAACACGCACGGGACATGTTACCAGGTGAATAGTATAAGTGAGGAGAGTGTGTTCCCCTGATTGTTTAATATACCCGGGACATGTCACCAGGTGAAGAGTAGAATTGAGGAGAGTGTGTTCCCCTGATGGTTTAATGCACACGGGACATGTTACCAGGTGAAGAGTATAAGTGAGGAGAGTGTGTTCCCCTGATGGTTTAATATACACGGGACATGTCACCAGGTGAACATTATAAGTGAGGAGAGTGAGTTCCCCTGATTGTTTAATACACACAGGACATGTCACCAGGTGAAGAGTATAAGTGAGGAGAGTGTGTTCCCCTGACTGTTTAATACACACAGGACATGTTACCAGGTGAACAGTATGAGTGAGGAGAGTGTGTTCCCCTGATGGCTTAATATACTCAGGACATGCTTCCAGGAGAACAGTTTTAGTGAGGAGACTGTGTTCCCCTGATGGTTTAATATACACGGGACATGTAACCAGGTGAACAGGAAGGCGAGGAGAGTGTGTTCCCCTGATTGTTCAATTTACACGGGACGTTTTACCAGGTGAACAGTATAAGTGAGGAGAGTGTGTTCCCCTGATGGTTTAATATACACGGAACATGTTACCAGGTGAACAGTATGAGTGAGGAGAGTGTGTTCCCCTGATGGTTTAATATACTCAGGACATGCTTCCAGGAGAACAGTTTTAGTGAGGAGACTGTGTTCCCCTGATGGTTTAATATACACGGGACATGTTACCAGGTGAACAGGAAGGCGAGGAGAGTGTGTTCCCCTGATTGTTAAATTTACACGGGACGTTTTACCAGGTGAACAGTATAAGTGATTAGAGTGTGTTCCCCTGATGGTTTAATATACATGGAACATGTCACCAGGCGAACAGTATAAGTGAGGAGATTGTGTTCCCCTGATGGTTTAAGACACATGGGACATTTTAGCAGGCGAACAGTATAAGTGAGGAGAGTGTGTTCCCCTGATGTTTTAATACACACGGGATATGTTACCAGGTGAACAGTATTCGTGAGGAGAGTGTGTTCCCCTAATGTTTTAATAGACACGGGACATGTTACCAGGTGAACAGTATAAGTCAGGAGAGTGTGTTTCGCTGATGTTTTAATACACACGGTACATGTTACCAGGTGAACAGTATAAGTGAGCAGAGTGTGTTCCCCTGATTGTTTAATACACACGGGACATGTTACCAGGTGAACAGTATAAGTGAGGAGATTGTGTTCCCCTGATTGTTTAATATACACGGGACATGTTACCAGGTGAGCAGTATAAGTGAGGAGAGTGTGTTCCCCTGATTGTTTAATACACACTGGACATGTTACCAGGTGAACAGTATAAGTGAGGAGAGTGTTTTCCCCTGATAGTTTAATACACACGGGACATGTTACCAGGTGAACAGTATAAGTGAGGAGAGTGTGTTCCCTGATGGTTTAATACACACGAGACATGTTACCAGGTGAAGAGTATAAGTGAGGAGAGTGTGTTCCCCTGATTGTTTAATACACACAGGACATGTTACCAGGTGAACAGTATAAGTGAGGAGAGTGTGTTCCCCTGATTGTTTATTACACACAGGACATTTCACCAGGTGAACAGTATAAGTGAGGAGACTGTGTTCCACTGATGGTTGAATACACACGGGACATGTCAGCAGGTGAACAGTATATGTGAGGAGAGTGTGTTCCCCTGATGGTTTAACACGCACGGGACATGTTACTAGGTGAACAGTATAAGTGAGTAGAGTGTGTTCCGCTGATGATTTAATATACCCGGGACATGTCAGCAGGTGAACAGTATAAGTGAGGAGAGTGTGTTCCCCTGATGGTTTAATATACCCGGGACATGTCAGCAGGTGAACAGTATAATTGAGGAGATTGTGTTCCCCTGATTGTTTAATACACACGGGACATGTCACCTGGTGAACAGTATAAGTGAGGAGAGTGTGTTCCCCTGATGGTTTAATACACACGGGACATGTCACCTGGTGAACAGTATAAGTGAGGAGAATGTGTTCCCCTGATTGTTTAATACACACGGGACATGTCACCAGGTGAACAGTATAAGTGAGGAGAGTGTGTTCCCCTGATGGTTTAATACACACGGGACATGTCACCAGGTGAACAGTATAAGTCAGGAGAGTGAGTTCCCCTGATTGCTTAATACACACGGGACATTTCACCAGGTGAACATTATAAGTGAGGAGAGTGTGTTCCCCGGATGGTTTAAAACATACGGGACATGTTACCAGGTGAACAGTATAAGTGAGGAGAGTGTGTTCCCCAGATTGTTTAATACACACGGGTCATGTTACCAGGTTAACATTACAGGTGAGGAGACTGTGTTCCTTTGATGGTTTAATATACAAGGGACATGTTACCAGGTGAACAGTATAAGTGAGGAGAGTGTGTTCCCCAGATTGTTTAGTACACACGGGACATGTTGCCAGGTGAACAGTATAAGTTAGGAGAGTGTGTTCCCCAGATTGTTTAATACACACGGGTCATGTTACCAGGTTAACAGTACAGGTGAGGAGACTGTGTTCCTTTGATGGTTTAATATACAAGGGACATGTTACCAGGTGAACAGTATAAGTGAGCAGAGTGTGTTCCCCTGATGGTTTAAGACACACAGGACATGTTACCAGGTGAAAAGTATGAGTGAGGAGAGTGTGTACCCCTGATGGTTTAATACACACAGGACATGGCTTTAGGTGAACAGTATAAGTGAGGAGAGTGTGTTCCCCTGATGGTTTAATATACACGGGGCATGTTGCCAGGTGAACTGTATAAGTGAGGAGAGTGTGTTCCCCTGATAGTTTAATACACACGGGACATGTTACCAGGTGAACAGTATAAGTGAGGAGAGTGTGTTCCCTGATGGTTTAATAGACACGGGACATCTTCCCAGGTGAACAGTATAAGTGAGCAGAGTGTGTTCCCCTGATTGTTTAATACACAAGGGACAAGTTACCAGGTGAACAGTATAAGTGAGGAGAGTGTTTTCCCCTGATTGTTTAATACACAAGGGACATGTTACCAGGTGAACAGTATAAGTGAGGAGAGTGTGTTCCCCTGATTGTTTTTTATACACAGGACATGTTACCAGGTGAACAGTATAAGGGAGCAGAGTGTGTTCCCCTGATTGTTTAATACACACGGGTCATGTTACCAGGTAAACAGTACAGGTGAGGAGACTGTGTTCCTTTGATGGTTTAATATACACGGGACATCTTACCAGGTGAACAGTATACGTGAGCAGAGTGTGTTCCCCTGATGGTTTAAGACACACGGGACATGTTACCAGGTGAACAGTATGAGTGAGGAGAGTGTGTTCCCCTGATGGTTTAATATAATCAGGACATGCTTCCAGGAGAACAGTTTTAGTGAGGAGACTGTGTTCCCCTGATGGTTTAATATGCACGGGACATGTTACCAGGTGAACAGGAAGGCGAGGAGAGTGTGTTCCGGTGATTGTTTAATATACACGGGACATGTTACCAGGTGAACAGTATAAGTGTGGAGAGTGTGTTCCCCTGATTGTTCAATTTACACGGGACGTTTTACCAGGTGAACAGTATAAGTGAGGAGAGTGTGTTCCCCGGATGGTTTAAAACATACGGGACATGTTACCAGGTGAACAGTATAAGTGAGGAGAGTGTGTTCCCCAGATTGTTTAATACACACGGGTCATGTTACCAGGTAAACAGTACAGGTGAGGAGACTGTGTTGCTTTGATGGTTTAATATACACGGGACATCTTACCAGGTGAACAGTATAAGTGAGGAGAGTGTGTTCCCCAGATTGTTTAATACACACGGGTCATGTTACCAGGTTAACAGTACAGGTGAGGAGACTGTGTTCCTTTGATGGTTTAATATACAAGGGACATGTTACCAGGTGAACAGTATAAGTGAGGAGAGTGTGTTCCCCAGATTGTTTAGTACACACGGGACATGTTGCCAGGTGAACAGTATAAGTTAGGAGAGTGTGTTCCCCAGATTGTTTAATACACACGGGTCATGTTACCAGGTTAACAGTACAGGTGAGGAGACTGTGTTCCTTTGATGGTTTAATATACAAGGGACATGTTACCATGTGAACAGTATAAGTGAGCAGAGTGTGTTCCCCTGATGGTTTAAGACACACAGGACATGTTACCAGGTGAAAAGTATGAGTGAGGAGAGTGTGTACCCCTGATGGTTTAATACACACGGGACATGTTACCAGGTGAACAGTATAAGTGAGGAGATTGTGTTCCCCTGATTGTTTAATATACACGGGACATGTCACCAGGCGAACAGTATAAGTGAGGAGATTGTGTTCCCCTGATGGTTTAAGACACATGGGACATGTTAGCAGGCGAACAGTATAAGTGAGGAGAGTGTGTTCCCCTGATGTTTTAATACACACGGGACATGTTACCAGGTGAACAGTATACGTGAGGAGAGTGTGTTCCCCTAATGTTTTAATAGACACGTGACATGTTACCAGGTGAACAGTATAAGTCAGGAGAGTGTGTTCCCCTGATTGTTTAATACACACGGGACATGTTACCAGGTGAACAGTATAAGTGAGGAGATTGTGTTCCCCTGATTGTTTAATATACACGGGACATGTTACCAGGTGAGCAGTATAAGTGAGAAGAGTGTGTTCCCCTGATTGTTTAATACACACTGGACATGTTACCAGGTGAACAGTATAAGTGAGGAGAGTGTTTTCCCCTAATAGTTTAATACACACGGGACATGTTACCAGGTGAACAGTATAAGTGAGGAGAGTGTGTTCCCTGATGGTTTAATACACACGAGACATGTTACCAGGTGAAGAGTATAAGTGAGGAGAGTGTGTTCCCCTGATTGTTTAATACACACAGGACATGTTACCAGGTGAACAGTATAAGTGAGGAGAGTGTGTTCCCCTGATTGTTTATTACACACAGGACATTTCACCAGGTGAACAGTATAAGTGAGGAGACTGTGTTCCACTGATGGTTGAATACACACGGGACATGTCAGCAGGTGAACAGTATATGTGAGGAGAGTGTGTTCCCCTGATGGTTTAACACGCACGGGACATGTTACTAGGTGAACAGTATAAGTGAGTAGAGTGTGTTCCGCTGATGGTTTAATATACCCGGGACATGTCAGCAGGTGAACAGTATAAGTGAGGAGAGTGCGTTCCCCTGATGGTTTAATATACCCGGGACATGTCAGCAGGTGAACAGTATAATTGAGGAGATTGTGTTCCCCTGATTGTTTAATACACACGGGACATGTCACCTGGTGAACAGTATAAGTGAGGAGAGTGTGTTCCCCTGATGGTTTAATACACACGGGACATGTCACCTGGTGAACAGTATAAGTGAGGAGAATGTGTTCCCCTGATTGTTTAATACACACGGGACATGTCACCAGGTGAACAGTATAAGTGAGGAGAGTGTGCTCCCCTGATGGTTTAATACACACGGGACATGTCACCAGGTGAACAGTATAAGTCAGGAGAGTGAGTTCCCCTGATTGTTTAATACACACGGGACATTTCACCAGGTGAACATTATAAGTGAGGAGAGTGTGTTCCCCGGATGGTTTAAAACATACGGGACATGTTACCAGGTGAACAGTATAAGTGAGGAGAGTGTGTTCCCCAGATTGTTTAATACACACGGGTCATGTTACCAGGTAAACAGTACAGGTGAGGAGACTGTGTTGCTATGATGGTTTAATATACACGGGACATCTTACCAGGTGAACAGTATAAGTGAGGAGAGTGTGTTCCCCAGATTGTTTAATACACACGGGTCATGTTACCAGGTTAACAGTACAGGTGAGGAGACTGTGTTCCTTTGATGGTTTAATATACAAGGGACATGTTACCAGGTGAACAGTATAAGTGAGGAGAGTGTGTTCCCCAGATTGTTTAGTACACACGGGACATGTTGCCAGGTGAACAGTATAAGTTAGGAGAGTGTGTTCCCCAGATTGTTTAATACACACGGGTCATGTTACCAGGTTAACAGTACAGGTGAGGAGACTGTGTTCCTTTGATGGTTTAATATACAAGGGACATGTTACCAGGTGAACAGTATAAGTGAGCAGAGTGTGTTCCCCTGATGGTTTAAGACACACAGGACATGTTACCAGGTGAAAAGTATGAGTGAGGAGAGTGTGTACCCCTGATGGTTTAATACACACAGGACATGGCTTTAGGTGAACAGTATAAGTGAGGAGAGTGTGTTCCCCTGATGGTTTAATATACACGGGGCATGTTGCCAGGTGAACTGTATAAGTGAGGAGAGTGTGTTCCCCTGATAGTTTAATACACACGGGACATGTTACCAGGTGAACAGTATAAGTGAGGAGAGTGTGTTCCCTGATGGTTTAATAGACACGGGACATCTTCCCAGGTGAACAGTATAAGTGAGCAGAGTGTGTTCCCCTGATTGTTTAATACACAAGGGACATGTTACCAGGTGAACAGTATAAGTGAGGAGAGTGTTTTCCCCTGATTGTTTAATACACAAGGGACATGTTACCAGGTGAACAGTATAAGTGAGGAGAGTGTGTTCCCCTGATTGTTTTTTATACACAGGACATGTTACCAGGTGAACAGTATAAGGGAGCAGAGTGTGTTCCCCTGATTGTTTAATACACACGGGTCATGTTACCAGGTAAACAGTACAGGTGAGGAGACTGTGTTCCTTTGATGGTTTAATATACACGGGACATCTTACCAGGTGAACAGTATAAGTGAGCAGAGTGTGTTCCCCTGATGGTTTAAGACACACGGGACATGTTACCAGGTGAACAGTATGAGTGAGGAGAGTGTGTTCCCCTGATGGTTTAATATAATCAGGGCATGCTTCCAGGAGAACAGTTTTAGTGAGGAGACTGTGTTCCCCTGATGGTTTAATATGCACGGGACATGTTACCAGGTGAACAGGAAGGCGAGGAGAGTGTGTTCCGGTGATTGTTTAATATACACGGGACTTGTGACCAGGTGAACAGTATAAGTGTGGAGAGTGTGTTCCCCTGATTGTTCAATTTACACGGGACGTTTTACCAGGTGAACAGTATAAGTGAGGAGAGTGTGTTCCCCGGATGGTTTAAAACATACGGGACATGTTACCAGGTGAACAGTATAAGTGAGGAGAGTGTGTTCCCCAGATTGTTTAATACACACGGGTCATGTTACCAGGTAAACAGTACAGGTGAGGAGACTGTGTTGCTTTGATGGTTTAATATACACGGGACATCTTACCAGGTGAACAGTATAAGTGAGGAGAGTGTGTTCCCCAGATTGTTTAATACACACGGGTCATGTTACCAGGTTAACAGTACAGGTGAGGAGACTGTGTTCCTTTGATGGTTTAATATACAAGGGACATGTTACCAGGTGAAGAGTATAAGTGAGGAGAGTGTGTTCCCCAGATTGTTTAGTACACACGGGACATGTTGCCAGGTGAACAGTATAAGTTAGGAGAGTGTGTTCCCCAGATTGTTTAATACACACGGGTCATGTTACCAGGTTAACAGTACAGGTGAGGAGACTGTGTTCCTTTGATGTTTTAATATACAAGGGACATGTTACCAGGTGAACAGTATAAGTGAGCAGAGTGTGTTCCCCTGATGGTTTAAGACACACAGGACATGTTACCAGGTGAAAAGTATGAGTGAGGAGAGTGTGTACCCCTGATGGTTTAATACACACAGGACATGGCTTTAGGTGAACAGTATAAGTGAGGAGAGTGTGTTCCCCTGATGGTTTAATATACACGAGGCATGTTGCCAGGTGAACTGTATAAGTGAGGAGAGTGTGTTCCCCTGATAGTTTAATACACACGGGACATGTTACCAGGTGAACAGTATAAGTGAGGAGAGTGTGTTCCCTGATGGTTTAATAGACACGGGACATCTTCCCAGGTGAACAGTATAAGTGAGCAGAGTGTGTTCCCCTGATTGTTTAATACACAAGGGACATGTTGCCAGGTGAACAGTATAAGTGAGGAGAGTGTTTTCCCCTGATTGTTTAATACACAAGGGACATGTTACCAGGTGAACAGTATAAGTGAGGAGAGTGTGTTCCTATGATTGTTTTTTATACACAGGACATGTTACCAGGTGAACAGTATAAGGGAGCAGAGTGTGTTCCCCTGATTGTTTAATACACACGGGTCATGTTACCAGGTAAACAGTACAGGTGAGGAGACTGTGTTCCTTTGATGGTTTAATATACACGGGACATCTTACCAGGTGAACAGTATAAGTGAGCAGAGTGTGTTCCCCTGATGGTTTAAGACACACGGGACATGTTACCAGGTGAACAGTATGAGTGAGGAGAGTGTGTTCCCCTGATGGTTTAATATAATCAGGACATGCTTCCAGGAGAACAGTTTTAGTGAGGAGACTGTGTTCCCCTGATGGTTTAATATGCACGGGACATGTTACCAGGTGAACAGGAAGGCGAGGAGAGTGTGTTCCGGTGATTGTTTAATATACACGGGACATGTTACCAGGTGAACAGTATAAGTGTGGAGAGTGTGTTCCCCTGATTGTTCAATTTACACGGGACGTTTTACCAGGTGAACAGTATAAGTGAGGAGAGTGTGTTCCCCTGATGGTTTAATATACACGGAACATGTTACCAGGTGAACAGTATCAGTGAGGAGATTGTGTTCCCCTGATGGTTTCAAACACATGGGAGATGTCACCAGGCGAACAGTATAAGTGAGGAGATTGTGTTCCCCCGATTGTTTAATACACACGGGACATGTCACCAAATGAACTGTATAAGTGAGGAGAGTGTGTTCCCCAGATTGTTTAATACACACGGGTCATGTTACCAGGTTAACAGTACAGGTGAGGAGACTGTGTTCCTTTGATGGTTTAATATACAAGGGACATGTTACCAGGTGAACAGTATAAGTGAGGAGAGTGTGTTCCCCAGATTGTTTAGTACACACGGGACATGTTGCCAGGTGAACAGTATAAGTTAGGAGAGAGTGTTTCCCTGATGTTTTAATAAACACGGGACATGTTCCCAGGTAAACAGTATAAGTGAGGAGAGTGCGTTCCCCAGATTGTTTAATACACACGGGTCATGATACCAGGTAAACAGTACAGGTGAGGAGACTGTGTTCCTTTGATGGTTTAATATACACGGGACATCTTACCAGGTGAACAGTATAAGTGAGCAGAGTGTGTTCCCCTGATTTTTTAAGACACACAGGACATGTTACCAGGTGAAAAGTATGAGTGAGGAGAGTGTGTACCCCTGATGGTTTAATACACACAGGACATGGCTTTAGGTGAACAGTATAAGTGAGGAGAGTGTGTTCCCCTGATGGTTTAATATACACGGGGCATGTTGCCAGGTGAACTGTATAAGTGAGGAGAGTGTGTTCCCCTGATGGTTTAATATACATAGGGCATGTTGCCAGGTGAACAGTATAACTGAGGAGAGTGTGTTCCCCTGATGGTTTAAAACACACAGAACATGTTACCAGGTGAACAGTATGAGTGAGGAGAGTGTGTTCCCCTGATGGTTTAATATACTCAGGACATGCTTCCAGTAGAACAGTTTTAGTGAGGAGACTGTGTTCCCCTGATGGTTTAATATACACGGGACATGTTACCAGGTGAACAGGAAGGCGAGGAGAGTGTGTTCCCCTGATTGTTTAATATGCACGGGACGTTTTACCAGGTGAACAGTATAAGTGATTAGAGTGTGTTCCCCTGATGGTTTAATATACACGGAACATGTTACCAGGTGAACAGTATCAGTGAGGAGATTGTGTTCCCCTGATGGTTTCAAACACATGGGACATGTTACCAGGCGAACAGTATAAGTGAGGAGATTGTGTTCCCCTGATGGTTTAAGACACACGGGACATATTAGCAGGCGAACAGTAAAAGTGAGGAGAGTGTGTTCCCCTGATGTTTTAATACACACGGGACATGTTACCAGCTGAACAGTATACGTGAGGAGAGTGTGTTCCCCTAATGTTTTAATAGACACGGGACATGTTACCAGGTGAACAGTATAAGTCAGGAGAGTGTGTTTCGCTGATGTTTTAATACACACGGTACATGTTACCAGGTGAACAGTATAAGTGAGCAGAGTGTGTTCCCCTGATTGTTTAATACACACGGGACATGTTACCAGGTGAACAGTATAAGTGAGGAGAGTGTGTTCCCCTGATTGTTTAATATACACAGGACATGTTACCAGGTGAAAAGTATAAGTGAGGAGAGTGTGTTCCCCTGATTGCTTAATACACACTGGACATGTTACCAGGTGAACAGTATAAGTGAGGAGAGTGTGTTCCCCTGATGGTTTAATACACACTGGACATGTTACCAGGTGAAAAGTATAAGTGAGGAGAGTGTGTTCCTCTGATTGCTTAATACACACTGGACATGTTACCAGGTGAACAGTATAAGTGAGGAGAGTGTGTTCCCCTGATGGTTTAATACACACGGGACATGTTACCAGGTGAACAGTATAAGTGAGGACATTGTGTTCCCCTGATGGTTTAATACACACGGGACATGTTACCAGTTGAACAGTATAAGTGAGGAGAGTGTGTTCCCCTGATTGTTTAATATACACAGGACATGTTACCAGGTGAACAGCATAAGTGAGGAGATTGTGTTCCCCTGATGGTTTAATACACACGGGACATGTTACCAGGTGAAGAGTATAAGTGAGGAGAGTGTGTTCCCCTGATTGTTTTTATATACACAGGACATGTTACCAGGTGAACAGTATAAGTGAGGAGATTGTGTTCCCCTGATGGTTTAATACACACGGGACATGTTACCAGGTGAACAGTATAAGTGAGGAGACTGTGTTCCACTGATGGTTTAATATACACGGGACATCTTCCCAGGTGAACAGTATAAGTGAGGAGAGTGTTTTCCCCTGATTGTTTAATACACAAGGGACATGTTACCAGGTGAACAGTATAAGTGAGGAGAGTGTGTTCCCCTGATTGTTTAATACACAAGGGACATGTTACCGTGTGAACAGTATAAGTGAGGAGAGTGTGTTCCCCTGATTGTTTTTTATACACAGGACATGTTACCAGGAGAACAGTATCAGTGAGGCGAGTGTGGTCCCCTGATTGTTTAATATACACAGGATATGTTACCATTTGAAAAGTATAAGTGAGGAGAGTGTGTTCCCCTGATGGTTTAATACACACGGGACATGTTACCAGGTGAAGAGTATAAGTGAGGAGAGTGTGTTCCCCTGATTGTTTAATGCACACAGGACATGTTACCAGGTGAACAGTATAAGTGAGGAGAATGTGTTTCCCTGATGGTTTAATATACACGGGACTTATTACCATGTGAACAGAATAAGTGAGGAGAGGGCTTTCCCCTGATGGTTTAATACACACGGGACATGTTACCAGGTGAACAGTATAAGTGAGGAGAGTGTGTTCCCCTGATGGTTTAATATACACGAGACATGTCAGCAGGTGAACGGTATAGGTGAGGTGAGGGTGTTCATCTGATGTTTTAATACACACGGGACATGTTACCAGGTGATCAGTATAAGTGAGGCGAGTGCGGTCCCCTAATGTTTTAATAGACACGGGACAAGTTACCAGGTGAACAGTATAAGTGAGGAGAGTGTGTTCCCCTGATGGTTTAATATACACGAGACATGTTACCAGGTGAACAGTATATGTGAGGAAAGTGTGTTCCCCTGATTGTTTAATACACACGGGACATGTTACCAGGTGAACAGTATAAGTGAGGAGAGTGTGTTCCCCTGATGGTTTAATATACACGAGACATGTTACCAGGTGAACAGTATAAGTGAGCAGAGTGTGTTCCCCTGATTGTTTAATACACACGGGACATGTTGCCAGGTGAACAGTATAAGTGAGGAGAGTGTGTTCCCCAGATTGTTTAATACACACGGGACATGTTACCAGGTGAACAGTCTAAGTGAGGAGAGTGTGTTTCGCTGATGTTTTAATACACACGGGACATGTTACTAGGTGAACAGTATAAGTGAGCAGAGTGTGTTCCCCTGATTGTTTAATACACACGGGACATGTTGCCAGGTGAACAGTATAAGTGAGGAGAGTGTGTTTCGCTGATGTTTTAATACACACGGGACATGTTACCAGGTGAACAGTATAAGTGAGGCGAGTGTGTTCCCCTGATTGTTTAATACACACGGGACATGTTGCCAGGTGAACAGTATAAGTGAGGCGAGTGTGTTCCCCAGATTGTTTAATATACACGGGACATGTTACCAGGTGAACAGTTTAAGTGAGGAGAGTGTGTTCCCCAGATAGTATAATACACACGGGACATGTTGCCAGGTGAGCAGTATAAGTGAGGAGAGTGTGTTCCCCTGATTGTTTAATAAGCACGGGACATGTTACCAGGTGAACAGTGTAAGTGAGGAGAGTGTGTTCCCTTGATGGTTTAATATACACGAGACATGTTACCATGTGAACAGTATAAGTGAGGAGAGTGTGTTCCCCTGATTGTTTAATACACACGGGACATGTTACCAGGTGAACAGTGTAAGTGAGGAGAGTGTGTTCCCCTGATGGTTTAATATACACGAGACATGTTACCAGGTGAACAGTATAAGTGAGGAGAGGGTGTTCCCCTGATGTTTTAATACACACGGGACATGTTACCAGATGAACAGTATAAGTGAGGAGAGTGTGTTCCCCTAATGTTTTAATAGACACGGGACAAGTAACCAGGTGAACAGTATAAGTGAGGCGAGTGTGTTCCCCAGATTGTTTAATATACACAGGACATGTTACCAGGTGAACAGTATAAGTGAGGAGAGTGTTTTTCGCTGATGTTTTAATACACACGGGACATGTTACCAGGTGAACAGTTTAAGTGAGGAGAGTGTGTTTCGCTGATGTTTTAATACACACGGGACATGCTACCAGGTGAACAGTATAAGTGAGGCGAGTGTGTTCCCCAGATTGTTTAATATACACGGGACATGTTACCAGGTGAACCGTATAAGTGAGGAGAGTGTGTTCCCCTGTTTGTTTAATACACACGGGACATGTTACCAGGTGAACAGTGTAAGTGAGCTGAGTGTGTTCCCCTGATGGTTTAATATACACGAGACATTTTACCAGTTGAACAGTATAAGTGAGGAGAGTGTGTTCCCCAGATTGTTTAATACACACGGGACATGTTACCAGGTGAACAGTATAAGTGAGCTGAGTGTGTTCCCCTGATGTTTTAATACACACGGGACATGTTACCAGGTGAACAGCATAAGTGAGGAGACTGTGTTCCACTGATAGTTTAATAGACACGGGACATGTTACCAGGTGAACAGTATAAGTGAGGAAAGGGTGTTCCCCTCATGTTTTAATACACACGGGACATGTTACCAGATGAACAGTATAAGTGAGGAGAGTGTGTTCCCCTAATGTTTTAATAGACACGGGACAAGTTAACAGGTGAACAGTATAAGCGAGGAGAGTGTGTTCCCCTGATGGTTTAATATACACAGGACATGTTCCCAGGTGAGCAGTATAAGTGAAGAGAGTGTGTTCCACTGATTGTTTAATATACACGGGACATGTTACCAGGTGAACAGTTTTAGTGAGGAGAGTGTGTTTCGCTGATGTTTTAATACACACGGGACATGTTACCTGGTGAACAGTGTAAGTGAGGAGAGTGTGTTCCCCTGATGGTTTAATATACACGAGACATGTTACCAGGTGAACAGTATAAGTGAGGAGAGTGTGTTCCTCTGATTGTTTAATATACACGGGACATGTTACCAGGTGAACAGTTTAAGTGAGGAGAGTGTGTTTCGCTGATGTTTTAATACACACGGGACATGTTACCTGGTGAACAGTGTAAGTGAGGAGAGTGTGTTCCCCTGATGGTTTAATATACACGAGACATGTTACCATGTGAACAGTATAAGTGAGGAGAGTGTGTTCCCTGATTGTTTAATACACACGGGACATGTTACCAGGTGAACAGTGTAAGTGAGGAGAGTGTGTTCCCCTGATGGTTTCATATACACGAGACATGTTACCAGGTGAACAGTATAAGTGAGGAGAGTGTGTTCCCCTGATTGTTTAATACACACGGGACATGTTACCAGGTGAACAGTTTAAGTCAGGAGAGTGTGTTCCCCAGATTGTTTAATATACACAGGACATGTTCCCAGGTGAGCAGTATAAGTGAGGAGAGTGTGTTCCTCTGATTGTTTAATATACACGGGACATGTTACCAGGTGAACAGTTTAAGTGAGGAGAGTGTGTTTCGCTGATGTTTTAATACACACGGGACATGTTACCAGGTGAACAGTATAAGTGAGGCGAGTGTGTTCCCCAGATTGTTTAATATACACAGGACATGTTCCCAGGTGAGCAGTATAAGTGAGGAGAGTGTGTTCCTCTGATTGTTTAATATACACGGGACATGTTACCAGGTGAACAGTATAAGTGAGGAGAGTGTGTTTCGCTGATGTTTTAATACACACGGGACATGTTACCAGGTGAAAAGTTTAAGTGAAGAGAGTGTGTTTCGCTGATGTTTTAATACACACGGGACATGTTACCAGGTGAACAGTATAAGTGAGGCGAGCGTGTTCCCCAGATTGTTTAATATACACGGGACATGTTACCAGGTGAACCGTATAAGTGAGGAGAGTGTGTTCCCCTGTTTGTTTAATACACACGGGACATGTTACCAGGTGAACAGTATAAGTGAGCAGAGTGTGTTCCCCTGATGGTTTAATATACACGAGACATGTTACCAGGTGAACAGTATAAGTGAGGAGAGTGTGTTCCCCAGATTGTTTAATACACACGGGACATGTTACCAGGTGAACAGGATAAGTGAGCTGAGTGTGTTCCCCTGATGTTTTAATACACACGGGACATGTTGCCAGGTGAACAGTATAAGTGAGGAGAGTGTGTTCCCCAGATTGTTTAATACACACGGGACATGTTACCAGGTGAACAGTATAGGTGAGGAGACTGTGTTCCACTGATAGTTTAATAGACACGGGACATGTTACCAGGTGAACAGTATAAGTGAGGAGAGTGTGTTTCCCTGATGTTTTAATACACACGGGACATGTTACCAGGTGAACAGGATAAGTGAGGAGAGGGTGCTCCCCTCATGTTTTAATACACACGGGACATGTTACCAGATGAACAGTATAGGTGAGGAGACTGTGTTCCACTGATAGTTTAATAGACACGGGACATGTTACCAGGTGAACAGTACAAGTGAGGAGAGGGTGCTCCCCTCATGTTTTAATACACACGGGACATGTTACCAGGTGAACAGTATAAGTGAGGAGAGTGTGTTGCCCTCATGGTTTAATATACACGAGACATGTTACCAGATGAACAGTATAAGTGAGGAGAGTGTGTTTCCCTGATGTTTTAATACACACGGGACATGTTACCATGTGAACAGTATAAGTGAGGAGAGGGTGTTCCCCTGATGATTTAATACACACGGGACATGTGACCAGATGAACAGTATAAGTGAGGAGAGTGTGTTCCCCTAATGTTTTAATAGACACGGGACATATTACCAGGTTAACAGTATAAGTGAGGAGAGTGTGTTCCCCTGATTGTTTAATACACACGGGACATGTTACCAGGCAAACAGTTTAAGTGAGGAGACTGTGTTCCCCTGATTTTTTAATGCACGCGGGACATTTCACTAGGTGAACTGTATAAGTGAGGAGAGTGTGTTCCCCTGATGGTTTAATATACACGGGACATTTTACCAGGTGAACAGTATAAGTGAGGAGAGTGTGTTCCACTGATGGTTTAATATACACGGGACATGTTACCAGGTGAACAGTAGAAGTGAGGAGAGTTTGTTCCCCTGATTGTTTAATACTGACTGGACATGTTACATGGTGAACAGTATAAGTGAGGAGAGTGTGTTCCCCTGATGGTTTAATATACACGGGACATGTTACCAGGTGAACAGTATAAGTGAGGAGAGTGTGTTCCCCTGATGGTTTAATATGCACAGGGCATGTTACCAGGTGAACAGTGTAAGTGAGGAGAATGTGTTCCCCTGATTGTTTAATACACAAAGGACATGTTACCAGGTGAACAGTATAAGTGAGGAGAGTGTGTTCCCCTGATGGTTTAATATACACAGGGCATGTTACCAGGTGAACAGTGTAAGTGAGGAGAGTGTGTTCCCCTGATTGTTTAATACACAAAGGACATGTTACCAGGTGAAGAGTATAAGTGAGTAGAGTGTGTTCCCCTGATTGTTTAATACTGATGGGACATGTTACCAGGTGAAGTGTATAAGTGAGGAGAGTGTGTTCCCCTGATTGTTTAATACTGACGGGATGGGAGTGGGGGAGGGCAGTGGGGGAGTGGAGTGGGGGAGTGGAGTGGGAGGGGAGTGGGGGAATGGAGTGGGAGGGGAGTGGGGGAGTGCAGTGGGAGGCGAGTGGGAGGGGGAATGGGAGGCGAGTGGGAGGGGTAGTGGGAGGGGAGTGGGAGGGGAGTGGGAGGAGGTAGGGGAGAGGAGGAGGGGAGGGGGGAAGGGGAGGGGTGAGGGTGAGGGGGAGGCGATTGCGATGGGAGGGGGTAGGTGAGCGTTAAGGGGAGTGGGAGAGGGGAGTGAGGGAGTGAGGGAGGGGAGTGGGGAAGTGGCAGGGGTTGGGGAGTGGTAGTGGGAGATGGGTGGCGGACGGGTCTGGGAAGTGGGTGGAGGCGGGGTTGGGAAGGTGAGTGGGGGAGGGGAGTGGGGGAGGGGAGTGGGAAGGGGGTGTTGGAGAGGTTGGGAAGGTTTGTGGGGGAGGGGAGTGGGGAAGGGGGTGGGGGAGGGGAGTGGGGAAGGGGTGGGGGAGGGGAGTGGGGGGGGAGTGGGAGGAGGTAGGGGAGAGGAGGAGGGGAGGGGGGAAGGGGAGGGGTGAGGGTGAGGGGGTGGGGATTGCGATGGGAGGGGGTAGGTGAGCGTTAAGGGGAGTGGGAGAGGGGAGTGAGGGAGTGAGGGAGGGGAGTGGGGAAGTGGCAGGGGTAGGGGAGTGGGAGTGGGAGATGGGTGGCGGACGGGTCTGGGAAGTGGGTGGAGGCGGGGTTGGGAAGGTGAGTGGGGGAGGGGAGTGGGGGAGGGGAGTGGGAAGGGGGTGTTGGAGAGGTTGGGAAGGTTTGTGGGGGAGGGGAGTGGGGAAGGGGGTGGGGCAGGGGAGTGGGGAAGGGGTGGGGGAGGGGAGTGGGGGGGGAGTGGGAGGAGGTAGGGGAGAGGAGGAGGGGAGGGGGGAAGGGGAGGGGTGAGGGTGAGGGGGTGGGGATTGCGATGGGAGGGGGTAGGTGAGCGTTAAGGGGAGTGGGAGAGGGGAGTGAGGGAGTGAGGGAGGGGAGTGGGGAAGTGGCAGGGGTAGGGGAGTGGGAGTGGGAGATGGGTGGCGGACGGGTCTGGGAAGTGGGTGGAGGCGGGGTTAGGAAGGTGAGTGGGGGAGGGGAGTGGGGGAGGGGAGTGGGAAGGGGGTGTTGGAGAGGTTGGGAAGGTTTGTGGGGGAGGGGAGTGGGGAAGGGGGTGGGGGAGGGGGAGTGGGGAAGGGGTGGGGGAGGGGTTGGGAAGGTGATTGGGGGAGGGGAGTGGGGGCGGGTTGTGTGGGAGGGGAGTGGTGGAGGGGTATGCAGGAGGGGATTGGGAGAGGGGAGAGGGGGAGGGAAGTGGGGGATCGGAGTGGGAAGGGGTGGGGGAGGGGTTGGGAAGGTGATTGGGGGAGGGGTCTGGGGGAGGGGTGTGCGGGTGGGGAGGGGGGAATTGATTGGGAAGGGGAGTGGGGGAGGGGAGAGGAGGGGAGTAGGGGTGGCAGTGGGAGAGGGGAGTGGGAAGGGGAGTGGAGTAGGGGAGAGGAGGGTAGGAGGGTAGAGTAGGGGAGGAGGGGGGAGGAGGGTAGAGGAGGGGAGTAGGGGTGGCTGTGGGAGAGGGGAGTGGGAATGGGAGTGGAGGAGGGGAGAGGAGGGGAGGAGGGTAGAGTAGGGGAGGAGGGGAGAGGAGGGGAGTAGGGCGGAGGGGATGGGAGAGGAGAGTGGATAGAGGAGTGGTGGAGGGGAGAGGAGGGGAGTCGGGTAGGCTGTGGGAGAGGGGAATGGGGGAGGGGAGGCTGTGGGAGATTGGAGTGGGAAGGGTAGTGGGGGAGGGAAGAGGTGGGGAGAGGAGGCTGTGAGAGAGGGGAATGGCAAGGGGAGTGTGGAGGGGAGAGGATGGGAATGGGGAGGCTGTGGGAGAGGGGCGTGGTAAGCGGAAGGTGGAGGGGAGCGGAGGGAGGAGAGGGGTAGCGAGTGGGAGTGGCAGAGGGAAGTGTGTGAAGGGAGTGTGGGAGGGTTGAAGGGGAGCGGAGTGGAGGAGGGATGTGGGGGACGGTGAGTGGGTGAGGGGAGTGGGACAGGGGAGTGGGATAGGGTAGTGGGGGAGGGGAGTGGAAGCGGAGTGGGGAGGGGAGTGGAAGGGGAGTGGAAAGGGAGTGGGATAGGGTAGTGGGGGAGAGGAGTGGAAGCGGAGTGGGGAGGGAGTGGAAGGGGAGTGGGGGAGGTGAGTGGAAGGGGAGTGGGGGAGGGAGTGGAAGGGGAGTGGGGGAGGTGAGTGGAAGGGGAGTGGGGGGGAGTGGAGTGGAAGGGGAGTGGGGGAGGGGAGTGGGGGAGGGGAGTGGAAGTGGAGTGGGGAGGGGAGTGGAAGGGGAGTGGGGGAGGTGAGTGGAAGTGGAGTGGGGGAGGGGAGTGGAGGGGAGTGGAGTGGAAGGGGAGTGGGGGGGAGTGGAGTGGAAGGGGAGTGGGGGAGGGGAGTGGGGGAGGGGAGTGGAAGTGGAGTGGGGAGGGGAGTGGAAGGGGAGTGGGGGGGAGTGGAGTGGGAGGGGAGTGGGGGAGGGGAGTGGGGAGGGGAGTGGAAGTGGAGTGGGGAGGGGAGTGGAAGGGGAGTGGGGGGGAGTGGAGTGGAAGGGGAGTGGGGGAGGGGAGGGGAGTGGAAGTGGAGTGGGGAGGGGAGTGGAAGGGGAGTGGGGGAGGGGAGTGGAAGGGGAGTGGGGGGGAGTGGAGTGGAAGGGGAGTGGGGGAGGGGAGTGGGGGAGGGGAGTGGAAGTGGAGTGGGCGAGCAAAGTTGGAAGGACTGTGGGAGGGGAGTTTGAGGGGAGTTGGAAGGGGAGGGGAGTGGGAGAGGGGAGTGGAAGGGGAGTGGGGGAAGGGAGGGGAAGGTGGAGGGGAGGGGTAGAGAGTGGGAGTGGCGGAGGGAAGTGTTTGATGGGAGTGTGGGAGGGTTGAAGGTGAGCGGAGTGGAGGAGGGATGTGGGGGACGGTGAGTGGGTGAGGGGAGTGGGACAGGGGAGTGGAAAGGGAGTGGGAAAGGGTAGTGGGGGAGGGGAGTGGAAGGGGAGTGGGGAGGGAGTGGAAGGGGGGAATGGGAGTGGAGGAGGGGGAGTGGGGGAGGGGGTGTGGGGGAGTGGGGTGGTGGAGGGGAGTGGGGGAGTGGGGGAGGGGAGTGTGGGAGGGGCGTGGGGAGGGGACTGGGGGAGCGAAGTGGAAAGGAGAGTGGGTGAGGGGAGTGGGACAGCAGAGTGGAAGGGGAGTGGGAAAGGGTAGTGGGGGAGGGGAGTGGAAGTGGAGTGGGGAGGGGAGTGGAAGGGGATTTGGGGAGGGGAGTGGAAGGGGATTGGGGGGGAGGGGAATGGAAGGGGAGTGGGGGAGGGGAGTGGAAGGGGATTGGGTGGGAGGGGAATGGAAGGGGAGTGGGGGAGGGGAGTGGGGGAGGGGAGTGGAAGGGGAGTGGGCGAGCAAAGTGGGAAGGAGAGTGGGGGAGGGGAGTGGAGGTGGGATTTTGGGGACTGGAGTGGGGTTGAGGAGTGTGGGAGGGGAGTGATGTAGGGTAGTGGTGGAGGGTGCTTGGGGCAGGGGAGTTGGGGAGGGTCGTGTGTTAGGGGAATGGGGAGGGGGTTTGGGGAGCGGAATGGAGGAGCGAAGTTTGGGAGGCGAGTGGGGAGGGGAGTGGAAGGGGAGTGGGTGAGCGAAGTGGGAAGGAGAGTGGGGGAGGGGTGTGGGAAGGGGAGTGGGGGAGGGGAGTTGGAAGGGGAGTGGGGGAGGGGAGTTGGAAGGGGAGTGGGGGAGGGGAGTGGGGAAGTGGGGGAGCGAAGTGCGAAGGAGAGTGGGGGAGGGGAGTGCGAAGGAGAGTGGGGGAGGGGAATGCGAAGGAGAGTGGGGGAGGGGAGTGCGTAGGGGTGTGGGAAGGGGAGTGAGGGAGGGGAGTGGGAATGGGAGTGGGGGAGGGGAGTGGAAGGGCAGTGGGGTCGGGGAGTGGAGTAGTGGAGAGGAGAGGAGTGCAGAGGAGGAGAGTGGGGTTGTGGAGTTGGGGAGGAGATTGGGAAGGGGAGTGGGGAGGAGAGAGGAGGGGGAGAGGAGAGGGGTAGAGAGTGGGAGTGGTGGAGGGAAGTGGGGGAGGAGAGTGTGGGAGGAGAGAAGGGAAGGGTACTGGGGTAGGGGAGTGGGAGTGGGGTGTGGAGAAGTGGAGTGGGGGTGGGGTGTGGTGCAGGGGCGTGGGTGTGTGGGGGGAGTGGGGTAGGGGAGTTGGTGAGGGGTGTGGAGGAAGGGAGTGGGTGTGTGTAGGGGAGTGGGGTCGGGGAGTGGGTGTGGGGTGTGGAGGAGGGGAGTGGGGGAGGAGATTGGGGAGGGGAGTGGGGGAGGGGAGTGGGGGAGGAGCGTGGAGTAGGGGAGTGGTGGAGGGGAGTGGGGTAGGGGAATGGGGGAGGGGGGTTGGGGAGCGGAGTGCAGTAAGGACGTTTGGGAGGGGAGTGGGGGAGGAGAGTGATTTAGGGGAGTGGTGGAGGGGTGTGGGGTAGGGGAATTGGGGCGGGGAGTGGGCATGGGGAGCTGGGGAGCGCAGTGGTGTAGGGGAGTCGGGGAGTGAGTTTGGGGAGGGGAGTGCGGTAGGGATGTGGGGGTGGAGAGTGGGGGTGAGCGGGGGAGAGGAGAGGGATAGGGGAGTGGGGGATGTGTGTGGGAGGGAGTTGGGCAGGGGAATGGGTGTGGGAAGTTGGGGAGGGGAGTGGGGGATGGGAGTTAGGGAGGGGAGTGGGGGAGGTGAGTGGGAGGGAGTTGGTGGGGGGAGTTGGAAGGGGAGTGGGTGGGGTGTGGGGGAGGGGCGTAGAAGGAATGTGGGGGAGGGGAGTGGAAATGGTGTGGAGGAGGGGAGTGGGGGAGGGGATGTGGGGAGGGGAGTGGGGGAGGGGAGTGCGGGTGGGGAGTGGAAGGGGAGTGGGGGAGGGGAGTAGGAAGGAGAGTGGGGGAGGAGAGTTGGAAGGGGAGAGGGAAGGGGAGTGGAAATGGAGTGGGGTAGGGGGTGGGGGAGGGGTGTGAGTATGGGGAGTAGGGGAGGGGAGTGAAGGAGGAGATTTGGGGACGGGAGTGGGGTTGGGGAGTGGGGGAGGGGTGTGATGTAGAGTAGTGGTGGAGGGGGTTGGGGAGGGGAGTTGGGGAGGGGAGTGGGGTAGGGGAGTGGGGTAGGGGAATGGGGAGGGGGGTTGGGGAGCGGAATGGAGGAGGGAAGTTTATGAGGCGAGTGGGGGAGGGGAGTGGAGAGGAGTGGAGAGGAGGGGAGTGGGGGAGGGGTGTGATGTCGGGTAGTGGTGGAGGGGGGTTGGGGAGGGGAGTTGGGGAGGGGAGTGGGGTAGGGGAATGGGGAGGGGGGTTGGGGAGCGGAATGGAGGAGGGAAGTTTGGGAGGCAAGTGGGGGAGGGGAGTGGAGAGGAGTGGAGAGGAGGGGAGTGGGGGAGGGGATTGGGAAGGGGAGTGGGGAGGAGAGATGAGGGGGAGAGGAGAGGGGTAGAGAGTGGGAGTGGTGGAGGGAAGTGGGGGAGGAGATTGTGGGAGGAGAGAAGGAGAGAGGACTGGGGTAGGCGAGTGGGTGTGGGGAGTCGTGCAGGGGATTGGGTGTGTGGAGGGGAGTGGGGTAGGGGAGTGGGAGTGGAGTGTGGAGGAAGGGAGTGGGTGTGTGGAGGGGAGTGGGGGAGGTGAGTGCGGGAGGGGAGTGGGGGAGGGATTTGGGGGAGGGCAGATGGGGAGGTGAGTGGGGTTGGGGAGTGGGGGAGGGGCATGGGGGAGTGGAGTGGAGGGGAGAGTTTGGGGAGGGGATTTGGGTAGGAGAATGGGGGAGGGTGTTGGGGAGCGGAGTAGGGGAGGGGAGTGGGGGAGGGGAGTGGAGTGGGGGAGGAGATTGGGGGAGGGGAATGAGGGAGGAGTGTGGAGTAGGGGTTTGGGGGAGAGGAGTGGGATAGGGGAAGGGGAGGGGTATTGGAGAACAGGGTGGGGGAGCGGAGTGGAGTAGGGAAGTTTGGGAGGCGAGTGGGGGAGCTGAGTGGGGGAGGGGAGTGATATAGGGGGGTGGGGGAGGGGAGTGGGGTAGGGGAGTTGGGGCGGGGAGTGGGCAAGGGGAGCTGGGGAGCGCAGTGGGGTAGAGGAGTGGGGGTGGAGAGTGGGAGTGAGCGGGGGAGGGGAGTGGTATTGGGGAGTGGGGGAGGTGAGTGGGAGGAAGTTGGTGGGGGGATTTGGGGAGATGAGTGGGGGAGGGAAGTTGGGGAAGTGAGTGGGGTTGGGGTGTGAGGGATGGGAGTTAGGGAGGGGAGTGGGGAGTTGAGTGGGAGGGAGTTAGTGAGGGGAGTTGGGGAGGTGAGGGGGGAGGGGAGTGGGGGAGGGGAGTTAGGGAGGGGAGTTAGGGAGGTGAGTGGGAGGGAGTTAGTGAGGGGAGTTGGGGAGTTGAGTGGGGGAGGGGAGTGGGGGTGCGGAGTTAGGGAGGTGGGTGGGGTAGGGGAGTGGGGTTGGGGAGCGGAATGGAGGAGGGCAGTTTGGGAGGCGAGTGTGGGAGGGGAGTGGAGAGGAGTGGAGAGGAGGGGAGTGGGGGAGGTGAGTGAGAGGGAGTTAGTGAGGGGAGTTGGTGAGGTGAGGGGGAGGGAGTTGGTGAGGGGGATTGGGGAGGTAAGTGGGGTGGGGGAGTGAGGGAGGGGAGTTAGGGAGGGGAGTGGGGTGAGGGAGGGGAGTTAGGGAGGGGAGTGGGGGAGGTGAGTGGGAGGGAGTTAGTGAGGGGAGTTGGGGAGGTGAGGGGGAGGGGAGTGGGGGAGGCGAGTTAGGGAGGGGAGTTAAGGAGGTGAGTGGGAGGGAGTTGGTGAGGGGAGTTGGGGAGGTGAGTAGTGGAGGGGTGTGGGCTTGCGGAGTTAGGGATGTGAGTGGGGTTGGGGTGTGGGGGAGTGGAGTGGGTAAGGGGAGTTGGGGATGGGATTTGGGTAGGGGAATGGGGGAGGGTGTTTGGGGAGCGGAGTGGAGTAGGGAAGTTTGGGAGGCGAGTGGGGGATGGGAGTGGTGTCGGGGAGTGGGGGAGGGGTGTGATATATGCGGGTGGGGGAGGGGAGTGGGGTAGGGGAGTTGGGGCGGGGAGTGGGCAAGGGGAGCTGGGGAGCGCAGTGGGGTGGGGAGTGGGGGTGGAGAATGGGGGTGAGCGGGGGAGGGGAGTGGGATAGGGGAGTGGGTACCATGAGTGGGAGGGAGTTGGGCAGGGGAGTGAGTGAGGGGAGTTGGGGAGGGGTGTGAGGGAGGGGAGTTAGGGAGAGGAGTGGGGGAGGTGAGTGGGAGGGAGTTGGTGGGGAGAGTTGGGGAGATGAGTGGGGGAGGGGAATGGGGGAGGGAAGTTGGTGATCTGAGAGGGGTAGGGGAGTGAGGGAGGGGAGTTAGGGAGGGGAGTGGGGGAGGTGAGTGGGAGGGAGTTAGTGAGTGGAGTTATGGAGGTGAGTGGGAGGGAGTTGGGAAGGTGAATGGGGGAGGGGAGTTGGGGTAGGGGAGTGGGGGAGGGGAGTGGGTAAGGGGTGCTGGGGAGGGGATTTGGGTAGGGGAATGGGGGCGTGTGTTTGGGGAGCGGAGTGGAGTATTGAAGTTTGGGAGGCGAGTGGGGAATGGGAGTGGTGTAGGGGAGGGGGGAGGAGAATGACAGAGGGGAGTGGGGGAAGGGATCTGGTGAGGGGAGTGGGGTAGTGGAGTGGGGGAGGGGTGTGATATAGGGGAGTGTGGGAGGGGAGTGGGGTAGGGGAGTTGGGGCGGGGAGTGGGAAATGGGAGCTGGGGAGTGCAGTGGGGTAGGGGAGTGGGGGTGGAGAGTGGGGGTGAGCGGTGGATTGGAGTGGGATAGGGGAGTGGGGGAGGTGAGTGGGAGGGAGTTGGGCAGGTGAGTGGGTAAGGGGAGTTGGGGAGGGGAGTTAGGGAGGGGAGTGGGGGAGGTGAGTAGGAGGGAGTTGTTGGGGGGAGTTGGGGAGATGTGGGGGAGGGGAGTGAAGGAGGGGAGTTAGGGAGGGGAGTGGGGGAGGTGAGTGGGAGGGAGTTAGTGAGTGGAGTTGTGGAGGTGAGGGGGTGGGGTGTGGGGGAGGGGAGTTATGCAGGTGAGTGGGAGGGAGTTGGGAAGGTGAGTTGGGGAGGGGAGTTGGCGTGCAGAGTTAGGGAGGTGAGTTGCGTCGGGGAGTTGGGGAGGGGAGTTAGGGAGGGGAGTGGGGGAGGTGAGTGGGAGGGAGTTGTTGGGGGGAGTTGGGGAGATGAGTGGGGGAGGGGAGTGGGGGAGGGAAGTTGGTGACGTGAGTGGGGTAGGGGAGTGAGGGAGGGGATTTAGGGAGGGGAGTGGGGGAGGTGAGTGGGAGGACTTAGTGAGGGGAGTTGGGGAGGTGAGGGGGAGAGGAGTGGGGGAGGGGAGTTAGGGATGTGAGTGGGGCAGAGGAGTGGGGGAGGGGAGTGGGTAAGGGGAGCTGGGGAGGGGATATGGGTAGGGGAATAGGGGAGGGGGTTTGGGGAGCGGAGTGGAGTAGGGAAGTTTGGGAGGCGAGTGGGGGAAGGGAGTGGTGTAGGGGAGTGGGGGAGGGGATTGACATAGGGGAGTGGGGGAGGGGAGCTGGAGAGGGGAGTGGGGAGGGGTGTGAGGGAGGGGAATGGTTCAGGGGAGTGGGGGTGGGGAGTGCGGGAGGGGTGTTGGGGAAGGGAGTGGGGGAGGGGAAGAGGGATTGGAGTGGGGGATGTGAGTAGGGGAGGGGAGTTGGGTAGGGGTGTTGGGGATGGGAGTGGGGGAGGGGAGTGATATAGTGATGTGGGGAAGTGGAGTGGGGGAGGGTAGTGGAGGAGAGGAGTGGGGAGGGGAGTGGGGGAGGGGAGTGGGGGAGGTGAGTGGGGGAGGTGAGTGGGGTAGGGGTGTTGGGGAGGGGAGTGGGGGAGGGGAGTGGGGGAGGGAAGATGGTGACGTGAGTGGGGTAGGGGAGTGAGGGATGGGATTTAGGGAGGGGAGTGGGGGAGGTGAGAGGGAGGACTTTGTGAGGGGAGTTGGGGAGTTGAGGGCCAGGGGAGTGGGGGAGGGGAGTGGGGGAGGGGAGTGGGGGAGGTGAGTGGGGTAGGGGTGTTGGGGAGGGGAGTGGGGGAGGGGAGTGGGGGAGGGAAGATGGTGACGTGAGTGGGGTAGGGGAGTGAGGGAGGGGATTTAGGGAGGGGAGTGGGGGAGGTGAGAGGGAGGACTTTGTGAGGGGAGTTGGGGAGTTGAGGGCGAGGGGAGTGAGGGAGGGGATTTAGGGAGGGGAGTGGGGGAGGTGAGTGGGAGGACTTAGTGAGGGGAGTTGGGGAGGTGAGGGGGAGGGGAGTGGGGGAGGGGAGTTAGGGATGTGAGTGGGGCAGGGGAGTGGGGGAGGGGAGTGGGTAACGGGAGCTGGGGAGGGGTTATGGGTAGGGGAATAGGGGAGGGGGTTTGGGGAGCGGAGTGGAGTAGGGAAGTTTGGGAGGCGAGTAGGGGATGGGAGTGGTGTAGGGGAGTGGGGGAGGGGATTGACATAGGGGAGTGGGGGAGGGGAGTGGGTAAGGGGAGCTGGGGAGGGGATATGGGTAGGGGAATAGGGGAGGGGGTTTGGGGAGCGGAGTGGAGTCGGGAAGTTTGGGAGGCGAGTAGGGGACGGGAGTGGTGTAGGGGAGTGGGGGATGGGATTGACATAGGGGAGTGGGGGAGGGGAGCTGGAGAGGGGAGTGGAGTAAGGGAGTGGGGGAGGGGTGTGATGGAGGGAGTTTGGGGAGGGGTGTGGGGGAGGGGAGCGGGGGAGGGCTGTGGGGTAGGGGAGTGGTGATGGGGAATGGGGGATTGGAGTGGGGGAGGGGAGTGGGGGAGGGGAGTGGGGTAGGGGTGTTGGGAGTGGGGGAGGGGAGTGGGGGAGAGGAGTGGGGGAGGGGAGTGGGGTAGGGGTGTTGGGGAGGGGAGTGGGGGAGGGGAGTGGGGGAGGGGAGTGAGGGAGGGGAGTGGGGAGGGGAGTGGGGTAGGGGTGTTGGGGAGGGGAGTGGGGGAGGGGAGTGGGGGAGGGAGTTTGGGGAGGGGAGTGGGGGAGGTGAGTGGGGGAGGGGAGTGGGGTAGGGGTGTTGGGGAGGGGAGTGGGGGAGAGGAGTGGGGGAGGGGAGTGGGGGAGGAAGTTTGGGGAGGGGAGTGGGGGAGGGGAGTGGGGGAGGGAGTTTGGGGAGGGGAGTGGGGGAGGGGAGTGGGGTAGGGGTGTTGGGGAGGGGAGTGGGGGAGGGGAGTGGGGGAGGGGAGTGAGGGAGGGGAGTGGGGGAGGGGAGTCGGGTAGGGGTGTTGGGAAGGGGAGTGGGGGAGGGGAGTGGGGGAGGGAGTTTGGGGAGGGGAGTGGGGGAGGGGAGTGGGGGAGGGAGTTTGGGGAGGGGAGTGGGGGAGGGGAGTGGGGGAGGGGAGTGGGGTAGGGGTGTTGGGGAGGGGAGTGGGGGAGGGGAGTGGTGGCGGAGAGTGGGGGAGGGGAGTGGGGGAGGGAGTTTGGGGAGGGGAGTGGGGGAGGGAGTTTGGGGAGGGGAGTGGGGGAGGGGAGTGGGGGAGGGGAGTGGGGTAGGGGTGTTGGGGAGGGGAGTGGGGGAGGGGAGTGGTGGAGAGGAGTGGGGGAAGGGAGTGGGGGAGGGGAGTGGGGTAGGGGTGTTGGGGAGGGGAGTAGGGGAGGGGAGTGGGGGAGGGGAGTGGGGGAGGGGAGTTTGGGGAGGGGAGTGGGGGAGGGGAGTGGGGGAGGGGTGTTGGGGAGGGGAGTGGTGGAAAGGTGTGCCTTGGAACATGTACTGACATTAATGGTGCTATATAAATACAAGTTGTTGTTGTGTTGGACATATATCACCTTTCCTTCATCATGACTGGGTGAAAATGCTGTAACTCCTTCTCCAACACCATTGTGAGATGACCTTCACCACACAGACTGCAGAGGTTCAAGGTAATGGACCAGCATCACCTTCTCAATGGACAACTGGGGATGGACAATATCTGCTGGTCTAGTGACAGACACATCCTAACAATGAAGACAAATATCTGTCTGTGTAAAATGGATGAAAAGTCTTTACACAAAGAGAATCATAGAGAGATACTGCACTGAAACAGACCCTTTGGCCCATCGAGTATGTGCTGACCAACAGCCACCCATTTATATATCCGACATTAATCCCATATTTCCTACCACATCCCCACCATCCTCCAACCACCTAACGAGACTAGGGACATTTACAATGGCCAATTTATCAATCAAACTGCAAGTCTTTGTCTGTGGGAGGAAACCAGAGCACCCGGCAGAAACCCACATGGTCACAGGGAAAACTTGCAAACTCCACACAGGCAGCACCCAGAACAGAACCCGGGACACTGGAGCTGTGAGACTGTGGCAGTAAACAGAACTGAACCCGGGACACTGGAGCTGTGAGACTGTGGCAGTCCCCAGAACCGAACCCAGGACACTGGAGCTGTGAGACTGTGGCAGTACGCAGAACCGAACCCAGGTCACTGGAGCTGTGAGACTGTGGCAGTAAACAGAACCGAACCCAGGTCACTGGAGCTGTGAGGCTGTGGCAGTAAACAGAACCGAACCCGGGTCACTGGAGCTGTGAGACTGTGGCAGTAAACAGAACCGAACCCAGGTCACTGGAGCAGTGAGACTGTGGCAGTAAACAGAACCGAACCCAGGTCACTGGAGCAGTGAGACTGTGGCAGTAAACAGAACCGAACCCAGGTTACTGGAGCTGTGAGGCTGTGGCAGTGAACAGAACCGAACCCGGGACACTGGAGCTGTGAGGCTGTGGCAGTAAACAGAACCGAACCCGGGTCACTGGAGCAGTGAGACTGTGGCAGTAAACAGAACCGAACCCGGGTCACTGGAGCAGTGAGACTGTGGCAGTAAACAGAACCGAACCCGGGTCACTGGAGCAGTGAGACTGTGGCAGTAAACAGAACCGAACCCGGGTCACTGGAGCAGTGAGACTGTGGCAGTAAACAGAACCGAACCCGGGTCACTGGAGCTGTGAGACTGTGGCAGTAAACAGAACCGAACCCGGGTCACTGGAGCTGTGAGGCTGTGGCAGTACGCAGAACCGAACCCAGGTCACTGAAGCTGTGAGACTGTGGCAGTAAACAGAACCGAACCCAGGTCACTGGAGCTGTGAGACTGGCAGTAAACAGAACCGAACCCAGGTCACTGGAGCTGTGAGACTGGCAGTAAACAGAACCGAACCCAGGTCACTGGAGCTGTGAGACTGTGGCAGTAAACAGAACCGAACCTGGGACACTGGAGCTGTGAGACTGTGGCAGTAAACAGAACCGAACCCAGGTCACTGGAGCTGTGAGGCTGTGGCAGTAAACAGAACCGAACCCAGGTCACTGGAGCTGTGAGACTGTGGCAGTAAACTGAACCGAACCCGGGTCACTGGAGCTGTGAGACTGTGGCAGTAAACAGAACCGAACCCAGGTCACTGGAGCTGTGAGACTGTGGCAGTAAACAGAACCGAACCCGGGTCACTGGAGCTGTGAGACTGTGGCAGTAAACAGAACCGGACCCGGGTCACTGGAGCTGTGAGACTGTGGCAGTAAACAGAACCGAACCCGGGTCACTGGAGCGGTGAGGCTGTGGCAGTAAACAGAACCGAACCCGGGACACTGGAGCTGTGAGACTGTGACAGTAAACAGAACCGAACCCAGGTCACTGGAGCTGTGAGACTGTGGCAGTAAACAGAACCGAACCCGGGTCACTGGAGCTGTGAGACTGTGGCACTAATACTTGTTACAAAAACAATACTCTGTTACATTGAGAGGCTGATTGACAGCGTCTCCAGACAGAGTTCATAAAAACAGAGAGTGCTGGAAATATTCAGCAGGTCGGGCAACATCTGTGGAGAGAAAAACAGAGTTAATAAAAACAGAGAGTGCTGGAAATATTCAGCAGGTCGGGCAACATCTGTGGAGAGAGAAACAGAGTTAATAAAAACAGCGAGTGCTGGAAATACTCAGCAGGTCGGGCAACATCTGTGGAGAGAGAAACAGAGTTAATAAAAACAGAGTGCTGGAAATATTCAGCAGGTCGGGCAACATCTGTGGAGAGAGAAACAGAGTTAATAAAAACAGAGAGTGCTGGAAATATTCAGCAGGTCGGGTAACATCTGTGGAGAGAGAAACAGAGTTAATAAAAACAGAGAGTGCTGGAAATACTCAGCAGGTCGGGCAACATCTGTGGAGAGAGAAACAGAGTTTTTAAAAACAGAGAGTGCTGGAAATACTCAGCAGGTCGGGCAACATCTGTGGAGAGAGAAACAGAGTTAATAAAAACAGCGAGTGCTGGAAATATTCAGCAGGTCGGGCAACATCTGTGGAGAGAGAAACAGAGTTAATAAAAACAGCGAGTGCTGGAAATATTCAGCAGGTCGGGCAACATCTGTGGAGAGAGAAACAGAGTTTTTAAAAACAGAGAGTGCTGGAAATATTCAGCAGGTCGGGCAACATCTGTGGAGAGAAAAACAGAGTTAATAAAAACAGAGAGTGCTGGAAATACTCAGCAGGTCGGGCAACATCTGTGGAGAGAGAAACGGAGTTAATAAAAACAGAGAGTGCTGGAAATACTCAGCAGGTCGGGCAGCATCTGTGGAGAGAAAAACAGAGTTAATAAAAACAGAGAGTGCTGGAAATACTCAGCAGGTCGGGCAACATCTGTGGAGAGAGAAACGGAGTTAACGTTTCAGGTCTGTGACCCTTCATCAGAACTAACAGATATAAGAAATGTAAAAGATTTTAAGCAAGTAAAGCGGGGGTGGGGTAAGAGATAACAAAAGAGAAGGTGTTGATAGGACAAGGTCACAGACTAACAGACCAGAAGGTCATGGAGCAAAGACAAACAATATGTTAATGTTTTGCTGAAAGACACTTTAATGTAAAGCTCTGTTATCTTGTACCTCCTGGAAGCAGACACTCTGCTCTCTGACCCATGGTGACTGCACTGTGACCCAGAATATGGTGACTTCACATCTTCTTTCTTTCAGTAGGAGATATTCAATTCAGGAATGTTTTAGCATGGTATAGGATGTGTTCATTTGACACCTGTTAGCTTTGACCATTTGTCCTTTGTCCTTGTCAGACAGTTTCAACACACAAAGACCAAGATTTGTTTTCTTTCAATGCCATTTTGGATACATTGTTCATTTTGTAAATTAAAGGCTGATTTTTTTTTCCTTAAAGACAAAGATGGTTTCTGGAGCTCTTTGGAGTTATTTTCACGATTGTTGTATTATCACAGCTGTGGTTTGTGTGACAACTCCATGTGGATGTTAAACTGCAAGGATGATTGCACTGTCAAAGGCCTCTCCAGTCCTTAAACTGTCATTGTATCCTGCATTGCAAGGTGCTGTCACCGTGCAAGAGGTGATTGAATTACAAAGGACTATTAAACTGTCAGTGTATCCTGCATTGCAAGGTGCTGTCACCGTGCAAGAGGTGATTGAATTACAAAGGACTATTAAACTGTCATTGTATCCTGCATTGCAAGGTGCTGTCACCGTGCAAGAGGTGATTGAATTACAAAGGACTATTAAACTGTCAGTGTATCCTGCATTGCAAGGTGCTGTCACCGTGCAAGAGGTGATTGAATTACAAAGGACTATTAAACTGTCAGTGTATCCTGCATTGCAAGGTGCTGTCACCGTGCAAGAGGTGATTGAATTACAAAGGACTATTAAACTGTCAGTGTATCCTGCATTGCAAGGTGCTGTCACCGTGCAAGAGGTGATTGAATTACAAAGGACTATTAAACTGTCATTGTATCCTGCATTGCAAGGTGCTGTCACCGTGGAAGAGGTGATTGAATTACAAAGGACTATTAAACTGTCAGTGTATCCTGCATTGCAAGGTGCTGTCACCGTGGAAGAGGTGATTGAATTACAAAGGACTATTAAACTGTCAGTGTATCCTGCATTGCAAGGTGCTGTCACCGTGCAAGAGGTGATTGAATTACAAAGGACTATTAAACTGTCAGTGTATCCTGCATTGCAAGGTGCTGTCACCGTGCAAGAGGTGATTGAATTACAAAGGACTATTAAACTGTCATTGTATCCTGCATTGCAAGGCGCTGTCACCGTGCAAGAGGTGATTGAATTACAAAGGACTATTAAACTGTCAGTGTATCCTGCATTGCAAGGTGCTGTCACCGTGCAAGAGGTGATTGAATTATAAAGGACTATTAAACTGTCAGTGTATCCTGCATTGCAAGGTGCTGTCACCGTGCAAGAGGTGATTGAATTATAAAGGACTATTAAACTGTCAGTGTATCCTGCATTGCAAGGTGCTGTCACCGTGCAAGAGGTGATTGAATTACAAAGGACTATTAAACTGTCAGTGTATCCTGCATTGCAAGGTGCTGTCACCGTGCAAGAGGTGATTGAATTACAAAGGACTATTAAACTGTCAGTGTATCCTGCATTGCAAGGTGCTGTCACCGTGCAAGAGGTGATTGAATTACAAAGGACTATTAAACTGTCAGTGTATCCTGCATTGCAAGGTGCTGTCACCGTGCAAGAGGTGATTGAATTACAAAGGACTATTAAACTGTCAGTGTATCCTGCATTGCAAGGTGCTGTCACCGTGCAAGAGGTGATTGAATTACAAAGGACTATTAAACTGTCAGTGTATCCTGCATTGCAAGGTGCTGTCACCGTGCAAGAGGTGATTGAATTACAAAGGACTATTAAACTGTCAGTGTATCCTGCATTGCAAGGTGCTGTCACCGTGCAAGAGGTGATTGAATTATAAAGGACTATTAAACTGTCAGTGTATCCTGCATTGCAAGGTGCTGTCACCGTGCAAGAGGTGATTGAATTATAAAGGACTATTAAACTGTCAGTGTATCCTGCATTGCAAGGTGCTGTCACCGTGCAAGAGGTGATTGAATTACAAAGGGTATTTCTTTGCAAGAGGCTTCTGCTTTCCAGCACGTAGCTATTGAACTGCAAGAGTGTTCACACTACAAGAAGATATTACAGTGTAAGAGGCCATTGTAATGCAAAGTGTTATTGTATTAATTATGGATACTGTATTGTAAGCCCCCAATGTACTGCTTCAGGTTATTGCATTGCAAAGGGCAATTGCACTCCGATGAGCTATTGCTCTGTAAAAGTCCATTACTTTGCCAGTGTGCAATGTTATCAATGGGCGATTGCATGACTTAGCCCTATTGCATTGCAAGTAGTTGTTTCAGTGCATTGCCAAACATTCTTGGTTTTCTTGCGTTGCATGTGGATGTTGTATTGAAAGGGGCCATTGCATTGAAAGGGGCTCTGACATTGCAAGGATAATAGTCTGCAAGGGAGGGACTGTTGGACTGCAAGCGCTATTGCAATGAAATGCGTGTTGCATTGCTGGAGTTTTTGCTCTGCAAATAGTTCTTGTATTGCAAGGTGCCTTTGCATTTTCATTGCAAGTGGATGTTGCACACCATGCTCCATTGCAAACTCAAAGACCTTTGCATTGGAAGGAGTTATTGCACTACCAAAGGTCCCTGCATTGCAAGCTACTATTGCACTGCAAGAGGCTATTGCAATGCAAGGATCATACACACTAATGGTTCCATTACATTGCAACTGGATGTTACATGGCAAGTGTCTATTGTATTGAAAGTCACAATTGCAAACCAAATAGCTATTGCACTGCCGGGAAATTTTGTATTGCGAGATGGTTTCCATTGTGAGAGAATATTATATTTCAATAGGGTATCAAAAGGCAATTTGCTCTTGGACTGCACCTGGCTTTTGTACCATAAGCATGTTATGCAAAGCATAGAACTGTTGCACTGTAAGGGGAAAATACATTTTCAGGGTCTATTGCACACCAAAGAGCTTTTGCACTGCAAGAGGCTATTGAATTATCATGGTCTGTTGTGTTCAAAAGGCTAGAGCATTTCTTCACGTTATTGCTATGTCACTCTTAGAGACTATTACATTGCATGTTGTTTCTACACTGTGAGTGGAGATTGCACTGCATGGGGCTATTGCTTTGTTAGTGGATGTTGTACTGCAAAGGCTATTGTACCACAAGTTTTTGTGTTGCATTGTAAGGGTCTAGTGCACCATAACTTCAATGGGATTTCAAATGCTTGCTGCATTGCAACATTCTATGACATCTCAAGGTGCTTTTTGCACTACAAGGGGCTGCAGCACTGCATGGGAAATTTGCATTACAATTGGATTTTACATAGCAAGTCCCATTGCATTACATGGGCAAATGCACAGGAAAGGCCTCTGCATTGCAAGATGCTATTGTGCTGCTAGAGGTTCCTGCACTGCGAGGGACAATTACCCTGTCAGAGGTTCCTGCACTGCGAGGTACAATTACCCTGTCAGAGGTTCCTGTACTGCGAGGTACAATTACCCTGTCAGAGGTTCCTGCACTGCGAGGTACAATTACCCTGTCAGAGGTTCCTGCACTGCGAGGGACAATTACCCTGTCAGAGGTTCCTGCACTGCGAGGTACAATTACCCTGTCAGAGGTTCCTGTACTGCGAGGTACAATTACCCTGTCAGAGGTTCCTGCACTGCGAGGTACAATTACCCTGTCAGAGGTTCCTGCACTGCGAGGTACAATTACCCTGTCAGAGGTTCCTGTACTGCGAGGTACAATTACCCTGTCAGAGGTTCCTGTACTGCGAGGTACAATTACCCTGTCAGAGGTTCCTGTACTGCGAGGTACAATTACCCTGTCAGAGGTTCCTGTACTGCGAGGTACAATTACCCTGTCAGAGGTTCCTGTACTGCGAGGTACAATTACCCTGTCAGAGGTTCCTGTACTGTGAGGTACAATTACCCTGTCAGAAGTTCCTGTACTGCGAGGTACAATTACCCTGTCAGAGGTTCCTGCACTGCGAGGTACAATTACCCTGTCAGAGGTTCCTGTACTGCGAGGTACAATTACCCTGTCAGAGGTTCCTGCACTGCGAGGTACAATTACCCTGTCAGAGGTTCCTGTACTGCGAGGTACTATTATCCTGTCAGAGGTTCCTGTACTGCGAGGTACAATTACCCTGTCAGAGGTTCCTGTACTGCGAGGTACAATTACCCTGTCAGAGGTTCCTGCACTGCGAGGTACAATTACCCTGTCAGAGGTTCCTGTACTGCGAGGTACAATTACCCTGTCAGAGGTTCCTGTACTGCGAGGTACAATTACCCTGTCAGAGGTTCCTGCACTGCGAGGTACAATTGCCCTGTCAGAGGCTCCTGCTCTGCGAGGTACAATTACCCTGTCAGAGGTTCCTGCACTGCGAGGTACAATTACCCTGTCAGAGGTTCCTGCACTGCGAGGTACAATTACACTGTCAGAGGTTCCTGCACTGCGAGTTACAATTACCCTGTCAGAGGTTCCTGTACTGCGAGGTACAATTACCCTGTCAGAGGTTCCTGTACTGCGAGGTACAATTACCCTGTCAGAGGTTCCTGTACTGTGAGGTACAATTACCCTGTCAGAGGTTCCTGTACTGCGAGGTACAATTACCCTGTCAGAGGTTCCTGTACTGCGAGGTACAATTACCCTGTCAGAGGTTCCTGTACTGCGAGGTACAATTACCCTGTCAGAGGTTCCTGTACTGCGAGGTACAATTACCCTGTCAGAGGTTCCTGCACTGCGAGGTACAATTACCCTGTCAGAGGTTCCTGTACTGCGAGGGACAATTACCCTGTCAGAGGTTCCTGTACTGCGAGGTACAATTACCCTGTCAGAGGTTCCTGTACTGCGAGGTACAATTACCCTGTCAGAGGTTCCTGCACTGCGAGGTACAATTACCCTGTCAGAGGTTCCTGTACTGCGAGGTACAATTACCCTGTCAGAGGTTCCTGTACTGCGAGGTACAATTACCCTGTCAGAGGTTCCTGTACTGCGAGGTACAATTGCCCTGTCAGAGGTTCCTGTACTGCGAGGTACAATTACCCTGTCAGAGGTTCCTGCACTGCGAGGTACAATTACCCGGTCAGAGGTTCCTGTACTGCGAGGTACAATTACCCTGTCAGAGGTTCCTGTACTGCGAGGTACAATTACCCTGTCAGAGGTTCCTGTACTGCGAGGTACAATTACCCTGTCAGAGGTTCCTGTACTGTGAGGTACAATTACCCTGTCAGAGGTTCCTGTACTGCGAGGTACAATTACCCTGTCAGAGGATCCTGTACTGTGAGGTACAATTACCCTGTCAGAGGTTCCTGCACTGCGAGGTACTATTACCCTGTCAGAGGTTCCTGTACTGCGAGGTACAATTACCCTGTCAGAGGTTCCTGTACTGCGAGGTACAATTACCCTGTCAGAGGTTCCTGCACTGCGAGGTACAATTACCCTGTCAGAGGTTCCTGTACTGCGAGGTACAATTACCCTGTCAGAGGTTCCTGTACTGCGAGGTACAATTACCCTGTCAGAGGTTCCTGCACTGCGAGGTACAATTGCCCTGTCAGAGGCTCCTGCTCTGCGAGGTACAATTACCCTGTCAGAGGTTCCTGCACTGCGAGGTACAATTACCCTGTCAGAGGTTCCTGCACTGCGAGGTACAATTACACTGTCAGAGGTTCCTGCACTGCGAGTTACAATTACCCTGTCAGAGGTTCCTGTACTGCGAGGTACAATTACCCTGTCAGAGGTTCCTGTACTGCGAGGTACAATTACCCTGTCAGAGGTTCCTGTACTGTGAGGTACAATTACCCTGTCAGAGGTTCCTGTACTGCGAGGTACAATTACCCTGTCAGAGATTCCTGTACTGCGAGGTACAATTACCCTGTCAGAGGTTCCTGTACTGCGAGGTACAATTACCCTGTCAGAGGTTCCTGTACTGCGAGGTACAATTACCCTGTCAGAGGTTCCTGCACTGCGAGGTACAATTACCCTGTCAGAGGTTCCTGTACTGCGAGGTACAATTACCCTGTCAGAGGTTCCTGTACTGCGAGGTACAATTACCCTGTCAGAGGTTCCTGTACTGCGAGGTACAATTACCCTGTCAGAGGTTCCTGCACTGCGAGGTACAATTACCCTGTCAGAGGTTCCTGTACTGCGAGGTACAATTACCCTGTCAGAGGTTCCTGTAAAGCGAGGTACAATTACACTGTCAGAGGTTCCTGTACTGCGAGGTACAATTACCCTGTCAGAGGTTCCTGTACTGCGAGGTACAATTACCCTGTCAGAAGTTCCTGTACTGCGAGGTACAATTACCCGGTCAGAGGTTCCTGTACTGCGAGGTACAATTACCCTGTCAGAGGTTCCTGTACTGCGAGGTACAATTACCCTGTCAGAGGTTCCTGTACTGCGAGGTACAATTACCCTGTCAGAGGTTCCTGTACTGTGAGGTACAATTACCCTGTCAGAGGTTCCTGTACTGCGAGGTACAATTACCCTGTCAGAGGATCCTGTACTCTGAGGTACAATTACCCTGTCAGAGGTTCCTGCACTGCGAGGTACAATTACCGTGTCAGAGGTTCCTGCACTGCGAGGTACAATTACCCTGTCAGAGGTGCCTGTACTGCGAGGTACAATTACCCTGTCAGAGGTTCCTGTACTGCGAGGTACAATTACCCTGTCAGAGGTTCCTGTACTGCGAGGTACAATTACCCTGTCAGAGGTTCCTGTACTGCGAGGTACAATTACCCTGTCAGAGGTTCCTGCACTGCGAGGTACAATTACCCTGTCAGAGGTTCCTGTACTGCGAGGTACAATTACCCTGTCAGAGGTTCCTGTACTGCGAGGTACAATTACCCTGTCAGAGGTTCCTGTACTGCGAGGTACAATTACCCTGTCAGAGGTTCCTGTACTGCGAGGTACAATTACCCTGTCAGAGGTTCCTGCACTGCGAGGTACAATTACCCGGTCAGAGGTTCCTGTACTGCGAGGTACAATTACCCTGTCAGAGGTTCCTGTACTGCGAGGTACAATTACCCTGTCAGAGGTTCCTGTACTGTGAGGTACAATTACCCTGTCAGAGGTTCCTGTACTGCGAGGTACAATTACCCTGTCAGAGGTTCCTGTACTGCGAGGTACAATTACCCTGTCAGACGTTCCTGCACTGCGAGGTACAATTACCCTGTCAGAGGTTCCTGCACTGCGAGGTACAATTACCCTGTCAGAGGTTCCTGTACTGCGAGGTACAATTACCCTGTCAGAGGTTCCTGTACTGCGACGTACAATTACCCTGTCAGAGGTTCCTGTACTGCGAGGTACAATTACACTGTCAGAGGTTCCTGTACTGCGAGGTACAATTACCCTGTCAGAGGTTCCTGTACTGCGAGGTACAATTACCCTGTCAGAGGTTCCTGCACTGCGAGGTACAATTACCCTGTCAGAGGTTCCTGTACTGCGAGGTACAATTACCCTGTCAGAGGTTCCTGTACTGCGAGGTACAATTACCCTGTCAGAGGTTCCTGCACTGCGAGGTACAATTACCCTGTCAGAGGTTCCTGTACTGCGAGGGACAATTACCCTGTCAGAGGTTCCTGTACTGCGAGGTACAATTACACTGCAATAGGCCTTTGCATTCCAATAGTCAAGCATGCTAAAAAGGTCCACGGCATTGTAAGTGAATGGTGTGTTAAACGTTTCTATTACTTTGCACTTATAAATGTCGATGGCACTGCCAGAGTGAGCGTGTTAACATTAATCTGTGTTCTCTGTCAGTGTGTTAATATTATTGAGGACAGTGGGGGTGTTTTACACTTCACAGGGTGTATCTGACTGTGGGTCATGATATACACAGTGTGTCAGTGAGTGTGTTAATATTAATCTGTGTTCTCTGTCAGTGTGTTAAGATTACTGAGGACAGTGGGGGTGTTTTACACTTCACAGGGTGTATCTGACTGTGGGTCATGATATACACAGTGTGTCAGTGAGTGTGTTAATATTAATCTGTGTTCTCTGTCAGTGTGTTAATATTACTGAGGACAGTGGGGGTGTTTTACACTTCACAGGGTTTATCTGACTGTGGGTCATGATGTACACAGTGTGTCAGTGACTGTGTTAATATTAATCTGTGTTCTCTGTCAGTGTGTTAATATTACTGAGGAAAGTGGGGGTGTTTTACACTTCACAGGGTGTATCTGACTGTGGGTCATGATGTACACAGTGTGTCAGTGAGTGTGTTAATATTAATCTGTGTTCTCTGTCAATGTGTTAATATTACTGAGGACAGTGGGATGTTTTACACTTCACAGGGTGTATCTGACTGTGGGTCATGATATACACAGTGTGTCAGTGAGTGTGTTAATATTAATCTGTGTTCTCTGTCAGTGTGTTAATATTACTGAGGACAGTGGGGGTGTTTTACACTTCACCGGGTGTATCTGACTGTGGGTCATGATATACACAGTGTGTCAGTGAGTGTGTTAATATTAATCTGTGTTCTCTGTCAGTGTGTTAATATTCCTGAGGACAGTGGGGGTGTTTTACACTTCACAGGGTTTATCTGACTGTGGGTCATGATATACACAGTGTGTCAGTGAGTGTGTTAATATTAATCTGTGTTCTCTGTCAGTGTGTTAATATTACTGAGGACAGTGGGGGTGTTTTACACTTCACAGGGTGTATCTGACTGTGGGTCATGATATACACAGTGTGTCAGTGTGTGTGTCAATATTAATCTGTGTTCTCTGTCAGTGTGTTAATATTCCTGAGGACAGTGGGGGTGTTTTACACTTCACAGGGTGTATCTGACTGTGGGTCATGATATACACAGTGTGTCAGTGAGTGTGTCAATATTAATCTGTGTTCTCTGTCAGTGTGTTAATATTACTGAGGACAGTGGGGGTGTTTTACACTTCACAGGGTGTATCTGACTGTGGGTCATGATATACACAGTGTGTCAGTGAATGTGTTAATATTAATCTGTGTTCTCTAGCAGTGTGTTAATATTCCTGAGGACAGTGGGGGTGTTTTACACTTCACAGGGTGTATCTGACTGTGGGTCATGATATACACAGTGTGTCAGTGAGTGTGTTAATATTAATCTGTGTTCTCTGTCAGTGTGCTAATATTACTGAGGACAGTGGCAATGTTTTACACTTCACAGGGTGTATCTGACTGTGGGTCATGATATACACAGTGTGTCAGTGAGTGTGTTAATATTAATCTGTGTTCTCTGTCAGTGTGTTAATATTACAGAGGACAGTGGGGGTGTTTTACACTTCACCGGGTGTATCTGACTGTGGGTCATGATATACACAGTGTGTCAGTGAGTGTGTTAATATTAATCTGTGTTCTCTGTCAGTGTGTTAATATTACTGAGGACAGTGGGGGTGTTTTACACTTCACAGGGTTTATCTGACTGTGGGTCATGATATACACAGTGTGTCAGTGAGTGTGTTAATATTAATCTGTGTTCTCTGTCAGTGTGTTAATATTACTGAGGACAGTGGGGGTGTTTTACACTTCACAGGGTGTATCTGACTGTGGGTCATGATATACACAGTGTGTCAGTGAGTGTGTTAATATTAATCTGTGTTCTCTGTCAGTGTGTTAATATTCCTGAGGACAGTTTGGGTGTTTTACACTTCACAGGGTGTATCTGACTGTGGGTCATGATATACACAGTGTGTCAGTGAGTGTGTTAATATTAATCTGTGTTCTCTGTCAGTGTGTTAATATTACTGAGGACAGTGGGGGTGTTTTACACTTCACAGGGTTTATCTGACTGTGGGTCATGATATACACAGTGTGTCAGTGAGTGTTTTAATATTAATCTGTGTTCTCTGTCAGTGTGTTAATATTACTGAGGACAGTGGGGGTGTTTTACACTTCACAGGGTGTATCTGACTGTCGGTCATGATATACACAGTGTGTCAGTGAGTGTGTTAATATTAATCTGTGTTCTCTGTCAGTGTGTTAATATTACTGAGGACAGTGGGGATGTTTTACACTTCACAGGGTGTATCTGACTGTGGGTCATGATATACACAGTGTGTCAGTGAGTGTGTTAATATTAATCTGTGTTCTCTGTCAGTGTGTTAATATTACTGAGGACAGTGGGGGTGTTTTACACTTCACAGGGTGTATCTGACTGTGGGTCATGATATACACAGTGTGTCAGTGAGTGTGTTAATATTAATCTGTGTTCTCTGTCAGTGTGTTAATATTCCTGAGGACAGTGGGGGTGTTTTACACTTCACAGGGTGTATCTGACTGTGGGTCATGATGTACACAGTGTGTCAGTGAGTGTGTTAATATTAATCTGTGTTCTCTGTCAGTGTGCTAATATTACTGAGGACAGTGGGGGTGTTTTACACTTCACAGGGTGTATCTGACTGTGGGTCATGATGTACACAGTGTGTCAGTGAGTGTGTTAATATTAGTCTGTGATCTCTGTCAGTGTGTTAATATTACTGAGGACAGTGGGCGTGTTTTACACTTCACAGGGTTTATCTGACTGTGGGTCATGATATACATAGTGTGTCAGTGAGTGTGTTAATATTAATCTGTGTTCTCTGTCAGTGTGTTAATATTCCTGAGGACAGTGGGGGTGTTTTACACTTCACAGGGTGTATCTGACTGTGGGTCATGATGTACACAGTGTGTCAGTGAGTGTGTTAATATTAATCTGTGTTCTCTGTCAGTGTGTTAATATTACTGAGGACAGTGGGGGTGTTTTACACTTCACAGGGTTTATCTGACTGTGGGTCATGATACACACAGTGTGTCAGTGAGTGTTTTAATATTAATCTGTGTTCTCTGTCAGTGTGTTAATATTACTGAGCACAGTGGGGGTGTTTTACACTTCACAGGGTGTATCTGACTGTGGGTCATGATGTACACAGTGTGTCAGTGAGTGTGTTAATATTAATCTGTGTTCTCTAGCAGTGTGCTAATATTCCTGAGGACAGTGGGGGTGTTTTACACTTCACAGGGTGTATCTGACTGTGGGTCATGATATACACAGTGTGTCAGTGAGTGTGTTAACATTAATCTGTGTTCTCTGTCAGTGTGCTAATATTACTGAGGACAGTGGGAATGTTTTACACTTCACAGGGTGTATCTGACTGTGGGTCATGATATACACAGTGTGTCAGTGAGTGTGTTAATATTAATCTGTGTTCTCTGTCAGTGTGTTAATATTACTGAGGACAGTGGGGGTGTTTTACACTTCACCGGGTGTATCTGACTGTGGGTCATGATATACACAGTGTGTCAGTGAGAGTGTTAATATTAATCTGTGTTCTCTGTCAGTGTGTTAATATTACTGAGGACAGTGGGGGTGTTTTACACTTCACCGGGTGTAACTGACTGTGGGTCATGATATACACAGTATGTCAGTGAGTGTGTTAATATTAATCTGTGTTCTCTGTCAGTGTGTTAATATTACTGAGGACAGTGGGGGTGTTTTACACTTCACAGGGTGTATCTGACTCTGGGTCATGATATACACAGTGTGTCAGTGAGTGTGTTAATATTAATCTGTGTTCTCTGTCAGTGTGTTAATATTACTGAGGACAGTGGGGGTGTTTTACACTTCACAGGGTTTATCTGACTGTGGGTCATGATATACACAGTGTGTCAGTGAGTGTTTTAATATTAATCTGTGTTCTCTGTCAGTGTGTTAATATTACTGAGGACAGTGGGGGTGTTTTACACTTCACAGGGTGTATCTGACTGTGGGTCATGATATACACAGTGTGTCAGTGAGTGTGTTAATATTAATCTGTGTTCTCTGTCAGTGTGTTAATATTACTGAGGACAGTGGGGATGTTTTACACTTCACAGGGTGTATCTGACTGTGGGTCATGATATACACAGTGTGTCAGTGAGTGTGTTAATATTAATCTGTGTTCTCTGTCAGTGTGTTAATATTACTGAGGACAGTGGGGGTGTTTTACACTTCACAGGGTGTATCTGACTGTGGGTCATGATATACACAGTGTGTCAGTGAGTGTGTTAATATTAATCTGTGTTCTCTGTCAGTGTGTTAATATTCCTGAGGACAGTGGGGGTGTTTTACACTTCACAGGGTGTATCTGACTGTGGGTCATGATGTACACAGTGTGTCAGTGAGTGTGCTAATATTAATCTGTGTTCTCTGTCAGTGTGCTAATATTACTGAGGACAGTGGGGGTGTTTTACACTTGACAGGGTGTATCTGACTGTGGGTCATGATGTACACAGTGTGTCAGTGAGTGTGTTAATATTAATCTGTGTTCTCTGTCAGTGTGTTAATATTACTGAGGACAGTGGGGGTGTTTTACACTTCACAGGGTGTATCTGACTGTGGGTCATGATATACACAGTGTGTCAGTGAGTGTGTTAATATTAGTCTGTGTTCTCTGTCAGTGTGTTAATATTACTGAGGACAGTGGGCGTGTTTTACACTTCACAGGGTTTATCTGACTGTGGGTCATGATATACATAGTGTGTCAGTGAGTGTGTTAATATTAATCTGTGTTCTCTGTCAGTGTGTTAATATTCCTGAGGACAGTGGGGGTGTTTTACACTTCACAGGGTGTATCTGACTGTGGGTCATGATGTACACAGTGTGTCAGTGAGTGTGTTAATATTAATCTGTGTTCTCTGTCAGTGTGTTAATATTACTGAGGACAGTGGGGGTGTTTTACACTTCACAGGGTTTATCTGACTGTGGGTCATGATACACACAGTGTGTCAGTGAGTGTGTTAATATTAATCTGTGTTCTCTGTCAGTGTGTTAATATTACTGAGCACAGTGGGGGTGTTTTACACTTCACAGGGTGTATCTGACTGTGGGTCATGATGTACACAGTGTGTCAGTGAGTGTGTTAATATTAATCTGTGTTCTCTGTCAGTGTGTTAATATTCCTGAGGACAGTGGGGGCGTTTTACACTTCACAGGGTGTATCTGACTGTGGGTCATGATATACACAGTGTGTCAGTGAGTGTGTTAATATTAATCTGTGTTCTCTGTCAGTGTGTTAATATTCCTGAGGAGAGTGGGGGTGTTTTACACTTCACAGGGTGTATCTGACTGTGGGTCATGATATACACAGTGTGTCAGTGAGTGTGTTAATATTAATCTGTGTTCTCTGTCAGTGTGTTAATATTCCTGAGGACAGTGGGGGTGTTTTACACTTCACAGGGTTTATCTGACTGTGGGTCATGATATACACAGTGTGTCAGTGAGTGTGTTAATATTAATCTGTGTTCTCTGTCAGTGTGTTAATATTACTGAGGACAGTGGGGGTGTTTTACACTTCACAGGGTGTATCTGACTGTGGGTCATGATATACACAGTGTGTCAGTGAGTGTGTCAATATTAATCTGTGTTCTCTGTCAGTGTGTTAATATTACTGAGGACAGTGGGGGTGTTTTACACTTCACAGGGTGTATCTGACTGTGGGTCATGATATACACAGTGTGTCAGTGAGTGTGTCAATATTAATCTGTGTTCTCTGTCAGTGTGTTAACATTACTGAGGACAGTGGGGGTGTTTTACACTTCACAGGGTGTATCTGACTGTGGGTCATGATATACACAGTGTGTCAGTGAATGTGTTAATATTAATCTGTGTTCTCTAGCAGTGTGTTAATATTCCTGAGGACAGTGGGGGTGTTTTACACTTCACAGGGTGTATCTGACTGTGGGTCATGATATACACAGTGTGTCAGTGAGTGTGTTAATATTAATCTGTGTTCTGTGTCAGTGTGCTAATATTACTGAGGACAGTGGGAATGTTTTACACCACACAGGGTGTATCTGACTGTGGGTCATGATATACACAGTGTGTCAGTGAGTGTGTTAATATTAATCTGTGTTCTCTGTCAGTGTGTTAATATTACTGAGGACAGTGGGGGTGTTTTACACATCACCGGGTGTATCTGACTGTGGGTCATGATATACACAGTGTGTCATTGAGAGTGTTAACATTAATCTGTGTTCTCTGTCAGTGTGTTAATATTACTGAGGACAGTGGGGGTGTTTTACACTTCACAGGGTTTATCTGACTGTGGGTCATGATACACACAGTGTGTCAGTGAGTGTGTTAATATTAATCTGTGTTCTCTGTCAGTGTGTTAATATTCCTGAGGACAGTGGGGGTGTTTTACACTTCACAGGGTGTATCTGACTGTGGGTCATGATATACACAGTGTGTCAGTGAGTGTGTTAATATTAATCTGTGTTCTCTGTCAGTGTGTTAATATTACTGAGGACAGTGGGGGTGTTTTACACTTCACAGGGTGTATCTGACTGTGGGTCATGATATACACAGTGTGTCAGTGAGTGTGTTAATATTAATCTGTGTTCTCTGTCAGTGTGTTAATATTACTGAGGACAGTGGGGGTGTTTTACACTTCACAGGGTGTATCTGACTGTGGGTCATGATATACACAGTGTGTCAGTGAGTGTGTTAATATTAATCTGTGTTCTCTGTCAGTGTGTTAATATTCCTGAGGACAGTTTGGGTGTTTTACACTTCACAGGGTGTATCTGACTGTGGGTCATGATATACACAGTGTGTCAGTGAGTGTGTTAATATTAATCTGTGTTCTCTGTCAGTGTGTTAATATTACTGAGGACAGTGGGGGTGTTTTACACTTCACAGGGTTTATCTGACTGTGGGTCATGATATACACAGTGTGTCAGTGAGTGTTTTAATATTAATCTGTGTTCTCTGTCAGTGTGTTAATATTACTGAGGACAGTGGGGGTGTTTTACACTTCACAGGGTGTATCTGACTGTCGGTCATGATATACACAGTGTGTCAGTGAGTGTGTTAATATTAATCTGTTTTCTCTGTCAGTGTGTTAATATTCCTGAGGACAGTGGGGGTGTTTTACACTTCACAGGGTGTATCTGACTGTGGGTCATGATATACACAGTGTGTCAGTGAGTGTGTTAATATTAATCTGTGTTCTCTGTCAGTGTGTTAATATTACTGAGGACAGTGGGGGTGTTTTACACTTCACAGGGTTTATCTGACTGTGGGTCATGATATACACAGTGTGTCAGTGAGTGTGTTAATATTAATCTGTGTTCTCTGTCAGTGTGTTAATATTACTGAGGACAGTGGGGGTGTTTTACACTTCACAGGGTGTATCTGACTGTGGGTCATGATATACACAGTGTGTCAGTGAGTGTGTTAATATTAATCTGTGTTCTCTGTCAGTGTGTTAATATTCCTGAGGACAGTTTGGGTGTTTTACACTTCACAGGGTGTATCTGACTGTGGGTCATGATATACACAGTGTGTCAGTGAGTGTGTTAATATTAATCTGTGTTCTCTGTCAGTGTGTTAATATTACTGAGGACAGTGGGGGTGTTTTACACTTCACAGGGTTTATCTGACTGTGGGTCATGATATACACAGTGTGTCAGTGAGTGTTTTAATATTAATCTGTGTTCTCTGTCAGTGTGTTAATATTACTGAGGACAGTGGGGGTGTTTTACACTTCACAGGGTGTATCTGACTGTCGGTCATGATATACACAGTGTGTCAGTGAGTGTGTTAATATTAATCTGTGTTCTCTGTCAGTGTGTTAATATTACTGAGGACAGTGGGGATGTTTTACACTTCACAGGGTGTATCTGACTGTGGGTCATGATATACACAGTGTGTCAGTGAGTGTGTTAATATTAATCTGTGTTCTCTGTCAGTGTGTTAATATTACTGAGGACAGTGGGGGTGTTTTACACTTCACAGGGTGTATCTGACTGTGGGTCATGATATACACAGTGTGTCAGTGAGTGTGTTAATATTAATCTGTGTTCTCTGTCAGTGTGTTAATATTCCTGAGGACAGTGGGGGTGTTTTACACTTCACAGGGTGTATCTGACTGTGGGTCATGATGTACACAGTGTGTCAGTGAGTGTGTTAATATTAATCTGTGTTCTCTGTCAGTGTGCTAATATTACTGAGGACAGTGGGGGTGTTTTACACTTCACAGGGTGTATCTGACTGTGGGTCATGATGTACACAGTGTGTCAGTGAGTGTGTTAATATTAGTCTGTGTTCTCTGTCAGTGTGTTAATATTACTGAGGACAGTGGGCGTGTTTTACACTTCACAGGGTTTATCTGACTGTGGGTCATGATATACATAGTGTGTCAGTGAGTGTGTTAATATTAATCTGTGTTCTCTGTCAGTGTGTTAATATTCCTGAGGACAGTGGGGGTGTTTTACACTTCACAGGGTGTATCTGACTGTGGGTCATGATGTACACAGTGTGTCAGTGAGTGTGTTAATATTAATCTGTGTTCTCTGTCAGTGTGTTAATATTACTGAGGACAGTGGGGGTGTTTTACACTTCACAGGGTTTATCTGACTGTGGGTCATGATACACACAGTGTGTCAGTGAGTGTTTTAATATTAATCTGTGTTCTCTGTCAGTGTGGTAATATTACTGAGCACAGTGGGGGTGTTTTACACTTCACAGGGTGTATCTGACTGTGGGTCATGATGTACACAGTGTGTCAGTGAGTGTGTTAATATTAATCTGTGTTCTCTAGCAGTGTGCTAATATTCCTGAGGACAGTGGGGGTGTTTTACACTTCACAGGGTGTATCTGACTGTGGGTCATGATATACACAGTGTGTCAGTGAGTGTGTTAACATTAATCTGTGTTCTCTGTCAGTGTGCTAATATTACTGAGGACAGTGGGAATGTTTTACACTTCACAGGGTGTATCTGACTGTGGGTCATGATATACACAGTGTGTCAGTGAGTGTGTTAATATTAATCTGTGTTCTCTGTCAGTGTGTTAATATTACTGAGGACAGTGGGGGTGTTTTACACTTCACCGGGTGTATCTGACTGTGGTTCATGATATACACAGTGTGTCAGTGAGAGTGTTAATATTAATCTGTGTTCTCTGTCAGTGTGTTAATATTACTGAGGACAGTGGGGGTGTTTTACACTTCACCGGGTGTAACTGACTGTGGGTCATGATATACACAGTATGTCAGTGAGTGTGTTAATATTAATCTGTGTTCTCTGTCAGTGTGTTAATATTACTGAGGACAGTGGGGGTGTTTTACACTTCACAGGGTGTATCTGACTCTGGGTCATGATATACACAGTGTGTCAGTGAGTGTGTTAATATTAATCTGTGTTCTCTGTCAGTGTGTTAATATTACTGAGGACAGTGGGGGTGTTTTACACTTCACAGGGTTTATCTGACTGTGGGTCATGATATACACAGTGTGTCAGTGAGTGTTTTAATATTAATCTGTGTTCTCTGTCAGTGTGTTAATATTACTGAGGACAGTGGGGGTGTTTTACACTTCACAGGGTGTATCTGACTGTGGGTCATGATATACACAGTGTGTCAGTGAGTGTGTTAATATTAATCTGTGTTCTCTGTCAGTGTGTTAATATTACTGAGGACAGTGGGGATGTTTTACACTTCACAGGGTGTATCTGACTGTGGGTCATGATATACACAGTGTGTCAGTGAGTGTGTTAATATTAATCTGTGTTCTCTGTCAGTGTGTTAATATTACTGAGGACAGTGGGGGTGTTTTACACTTCACAGGGTGTATCTGACTGTGGGTCATGATATACACAGTGTGTCAGTGAGTGTGTTAATATTAATCTGTGTTCTCTGCCAGTGTGTTAATATTCCTGAGGACAGTGGGGGTGTTTTACACTTCACAGGGTGTATCTGACTGTGGGTCATGATGTACACAGTGTGTCAGTGAGTGTGTTAATATTAATCTGTGTTCTCTGTCAGTGTGCTAATATTACTGAGGACAGTGGGGGTGTTTTACACTTGACAGGGTGTATCTGACTGTGGGTCATGATGTACACAGTGTGTCAGTGAGTGTGTTAATATTAATCTGTGTTCTCTGTCAGTGTGTTAATATTACTGAGGACAGTGGGGGTGTTTTACACTTCACAGGGTGTATCTGACTGTGGGTCATGATATACACAGTGTGTCAGTGAGTGTGTTAATATTAGTCTGTGTTCTCTGTCAGTGTGTTAATATTACTGAGGACAGTGGGCGTGTTTTACACTTCACAGGGTATATCTGACTGTGGGTCATGATATACATAGTGTGTCAGTGAGCGTGTTAATATTAATCTGTGTTCTCTGTCAGTGTGTTAATATTCCTGAGGACAGTGGGGGTGTTTTACACTTCACAGGGTGTATCTGACTGTGGGTCATGATGTACACAGTGTGTCAGTGAGTGTGTTAATATTAATCTGTGTTCTCTGTCAGTGTGTTAATATTACTGAGGACAGTGGGGGTGTTTTACACTTCACAGGGTTTATCTGACTGTGGGTCATGATACACACAGTGTGTCAGTGAGTGTGTTAATATTAATCTGTGTTCTCTGTCAGTGTGTTAATATTACTGAGCACAGTGGGGGTGTTTTACACTTCACAGGGTGTATCTGACTGTGGGTCATGATGTACACAGTGTGTCAGTGAGTGTGTTAATATTAATCTGTGTTCTCTGTCAGTGTGTTAATATTCCTGAGGACAGTGGGGGCGTTTTACACTTCACAGGGTGTATCTGACTGTGGGTCATGATATACACAGTGTGTCAGTGAGTGTGTTAATATTAATCTGTGTTCTCTGTCAGTGTGTTAATATTCCTGAGGAGAGTGGGGGTGTTTTACACTTCACAGGGTGTATCTGACTGTGGGTCATGATATACACAGTGTGTCAGTGAGTGTGTTAATATTAATCTGTGTTCTCTGTCAGTGTGTTAATATTCCTGAGGACAGTGGGGGTGTTTTACACTTCACAGGGTTTATCTGACTGTGGGTCATGATATACACAGTGTGTCAGTGAGTGTGTTAATATTAATCTGTGTTCTCTGTCAGTGTGTTAATATTACTGAGGACAGTGGGGGTGTTTTACACTTCACAGGGTGTATCTGACTGTGGGTCATGATATACACAGTGTGTCAGTGAGTGTGTCAATATTAATCTGTGTTCTCTGTCAGTGTGTTAATATTACTGAGGACAGTGGGGGTGTTTTACACTTCACAGGGTGTATCTGACTGTGGGTCATGATATACACAGTGTGTCAGTGAGTGTGTCAATATTAATCTGTGTTCTCTGTCAGTGTGTTAATATTACTGAGGACAGTGGGGGTGTTTTACACTTCACAGGGTGTATCTGACTGTGGGTCATGATATACACAGTGTGTCAGTGAATGTGTTAATATTAATCTGTGTTCTCTAGCAGTGTGTTAATATTCCTGAGGACAGTGGGGGTGTTTTACACTTCACAGGGTGTATCTGACTGTGGGTCATGATATACACAGTGTGTCAGTGAGTGTGTTAATATTAATCTGTGTTCTCTGTCAGTGTGCTAATATTACTGAGGACAGTGGGAATGTTTTACACTTCACAGGGTGTATCTGACTGTGGGTCATGATATACACAGTGTGTCAGTGAGTGTGTTAATATTAATCTGTGTTCTCTGTCAGTGTGTTAATATTACAGAGGACAGTGGGGGTGTTTTACACATCACCGGGTGTATCTGACTGTGGGTCATGATATACACAGTGTGTCAGTGAGAGTGTTAACATTAATCTGTGTTCTCTGTCAGTGTGTTAATATTACTGAGGACAGAGGGGGTGTTTTACACTTCACCGGGTGTATCTGACTGTGGGTCATGATATACACAGTGTGTCAGTGAGTGTGTTAATATTAATCTGTGTTCTCTGTCAGTGTGTTAATATTACCGAGGACAGTGGGGGTGTTTTACACTTCACAGGGTGTATCTGACTGTTGGTCATGATGTACACAGTGCGTCAGTGAGTGTGTTAATATTAATCTGTGTTCTCTGTCAGTGTGTTAATATTCCTGAGGACAGTGGGGGTGTTTTACACTTCACAGGGTTTATCTGGCTGTGGGTCATGATACACACAGTGTGTCAGTGAGTGTGTTAATATTAATCTGTGTTCTCTGTCAGTGTGTTAATATTCCTGAGGACAGTGGGGGTGTTTTACACTTCACAGGGTGTATCTGACTGTGGGTCATGATGTACACAGTGTGTCAGTGAGTGTGTTAATATTAATCTGTGTTCTCTGTCAGTGTGTTAATATTACTGAGGACAGTGGGGGTGTTTTACACTTCACAGGGTTTATCTGACTGTGGGTCATGATACACACAGTGTGTCAGTGAGTGTGTTAATATTAATCTGTGTTCTCTGTCAGTGTGTTAATATTCCTGAGGACAGTGGGGGTGTTTTACACTTCACAGGGTGTATCTGACTGTGGGTCATGATATACACAGTGTGTCAGTGAGTGTGTTAATATTAATCTGTGTTCTCTGTCAGTGTGTTAATATTACTGAGGACAGTGGGGGTGTTTTACACTTCACAGGGTGCATCTGACTGTGGGTCATGATATACACAGTGTGTCAGTGAGAGTGTTAATATTAATCTGTGTTCTCTGTCAGTGTGTTAATATTACTGAGGACAGTGGGGGTGTTTTACACTTCACAGAGTGTATCTGACTGTGGGTCATGATATACACAGTGTGTCAGTGAGTGTGTTAATATTAATCTGTGTTCTCTGTCAGTGTGATAATATTACAGAGGACAGTGGGGGTGTTTTACACTTCACAGGGTGTATCTGACTGTTGGTCATGATGTACACAGTGTGTCAGTGAGTGTGTTAATATTAATCTGTGTTCTCTGTCAGTGTGTTAATATTCCTGAGGACAGTGGGGGTGTTTTACACTTCACTGGGTGTATCTGACTGAGGGTCATGATATACACAGTGTGTCAGTGAGTGTGTTAATATTAATCTGTGTTCTCTGTCAGTGTGTTAATATTACTGAGGACAGTGGGGGTGTTTTACACTTCACGGGGTGTATCTGACTGTGAGTCATGATATACACAGTGTGTCAGTGAGTGTGTTAATATTAATCTGTGTTCTCTGTCAGTGTGTTAATATTGCTGAGGACAGTGGGGGTGTTTTACACTTCACAGGGTGTATCTGACTGTGGGTCATGATATACACAGTATGTCAGTGAGTGTGTTAATATTAATCTGTGTTCTCTGTCAGTGTGATAATATTACAGAGGACAGTGGGGGTGTTTTACACTTCACAGGGTGTATCTGGCTGTTGGTCATGATGTACACAGTGTGTCAGTGAGTGTGTTAATATTAATCTGTGTTCTCTGTCAGTGTGTTAATATTCCTGAGGACAGTGGGGGTGTTTTACACTTCACAGGGTTTATCTGACTGTGGGTCATGATACACACAGTGTGTCAGTGAGTGTGTTAATATTAATCTGTGTTCTCTGTCAGTGTGTTAATATTGCTGAGGACAGTGGGGGTGTTTTACACTTCACTGGGTGTATCTGACTGAGGGTCATGATATACACAGTGTGTCAGTGAGTGTGTTAATATTAATCTGTGTTCTCTGTCAGTGTGTTAATATTACTGAGGACAGTGGGGGTGTTTTACACTTCACGGGGTGTATCTGACTGTGAGTCATGATATACACAGTGTGTCAGTGAGTGTGTTAATATTAATCTGTGTTCTCTGTCAGTGTGTTAATATTGCTGAGGACAGTGGGGGTGTTTTACACTTCACAGGGTGTATCTGACTGTGGGTCATGATATACACAGTATGTCAGTGAGTGTGTTAATATTAATCTGTGTTCTCTGTCAGTGTGATAATATTACAGAGGACAGTGGGGGTGTTTTACACTTCACAGGGTGTATCTGGCTGTTGGTCATGATGTACACAGTGTGTCAGTGAGTGTGTTAATATTAATCTGTGTTCTCTGTCAGTGTGTTAATATTCCTGAGGACAGTGGGGGTGCTTTACACTTCACAGGGTTTATCTGACTGTGGGTCATGATACACACAGTGTGTCAGTGAGTGTGTTAATATTAATCTGTGTTCTCTGTCAGTGTGTTAATATTGCTGAGGACAGTGGGGGTGTTTTACACTTCACAGGGTGTATCTGACTGTGGGTCATGATATACACAGTGTGTCAGTGAGTGTGTTAATATTAATCTGTGTTCTCTGTCAGTGTGATAATATTACAGAGGACAGTGGGGGTGTTTTACACTTCACAGGGTGTATCTGACTGTTGGTCATGATGTACACAGTGTGTCAGTGAGTGTGTTAATATTAATCTGTGTTCTCTGTCAGTGTGTTAATATTCCTGAGGACAGTGGGGGTGTTTTACACTTCACAGGGTTTATCTGACTGTGGGTCATGATACACACAGTGTGTCAGTGAGTGTGTTAATATTAATCTGTGTACTCTGTCAGTGTGTTAATATTCCTGAGGACAGTGGGGGTGTTTTACACTTCACAGGGTGTATCTGACTGTGGGTCATGATATACACAGTGTGTCAGTGAGTGTGTTAATATTAATCTGTGTTCTCTGTCAGTGTGTTAATATTACTGAGGACAGTGGGGGTGTTTTACACTTCACAGGGTTTATCTGACTGTGGGTCATGATACACACAGTGTGTCAGTGAGTGTGTTAATATTAATCTGTGTTCTCTGTCAGTGTGTTAATATTCCTGAGGACAGTGGGGGTGTTTTACACTTCACAGGGTGTATCTGACTGTGGGTCATGATATACACAGTGTGTCAGTGAGTGTGTTAATATTAATCTGTGTTCTCTGTCAGTGTGTTAATATTACTGAGGACAGTGGGGGTGTTTTACACTTCACAGGGTGCATCTGACTGTGGGTCATGATATACACAGTGTGTCAGTGAGTGTGTTAATATTAATCTGTGTTCTCTGTCAGTGTGTTAATATTACTGAGGACAGTGGGGGTGTTTTACACTTCACAGAGTGTATCTGACTGTGGGTCATGATATACACAGTGTGTCAGTGAGTGTGTTAATATTAATCTGTGTTCTCTGTCAGGTGTTAATATTACCGAGGACAGTGGGGTGTTTTACACTTCACAGGGTGTATCTGACTGTGGGTCATGATGTACACAGTGTGTCAGTGAGTGTGTTAATATTAATCTGTGTTCTCTGTCAGTGTGTTAATATTCCTGAGGACAGTGGGGGTGTTTTACACTTCACAGGGTGTATCTGACTGTGGGTCATGATATACACAGTGTGTCAGTGAGTGTGTTAATATTAATCTGTGTTCTCTGTCAGTGTGTTAATATTGCTGAGGACAGTGGGGGTGTTTTACACTTCACAGGGTTTATCTGACTGTGGGTCATGATGTACACAGTGTGTCAGTGAGTGTGTTAATATTAATCTGTGTTCTCTGTCAGTGTGTTAATATTACTGAGGACAGTGGGGGTGTTTTACACTTCACAGGGTGTATCTGACTGTGGGTCATGATGTACACAGTGTGTCAGTGAGTGTGTTAATATTAATCTGTGTTCTCTGTCAGTGTGTTAATATTCCTGAGGACAGTGGGGGTGTTTTACACTTCACAGGGTGTATCTGACTCTGGGTCATGATATACACAGTGTGTCAGTGAGTGTGTTAATATTAATCTGTGTTCTGTGTCAGTGTGTTAATATTCCTGAGGACAGTGGGGGTGTTTTACACTTCACAGGGTGTATCTGGCTGTGGGTCATGATATACACAGTGTGTCAGTGAGAGTGTTAATATTAATCTGTGTTCTCTGTCAGTGTGTTAATATTACTGAGGACAGTGGGGATGTTTTACACTTCACAGGGTGTATCTGACTGTGGGTCATGATGTACATAGTGTGTCAGTGAGTGTGTTAATATTAATCTGTATTCTCTGTCAGTGTGTTAATATTCCTGAGGACAGTGGGGATGTTTTACACTTCACAGGGTGTATCTGACTGTGGGTCATGATATACACAGTGTGTCAGTGAGTGTGTCAATATTAATCTGTGTTCTCTGTCAGTGTGTTAATATTACTGAGGACAGTGGGGGTGTTTTACACTTCACAGGGTTTATCTGACTGTGGGTCATGATACACACAGTGTGTCAGTGAGTGTGTTAATATTAATCTGTGTTCTCTGTCAGTGTGTTAATATTCCTGAGGACAGTGGGGGTGTTTTACACTTCACAGGGTGTATCTGACTGTGGGTCATGATGTACACAGTGTGTCAGTGAGTGTGTTAATATTAATCTGTGTTCTCTGTCAGTGTGTTAATATTCCTGAGGACAGTGGGGGTGGTTTACACTTCACAGGGTGTATCTGACTGTGGGTCATGATATACACAGTGTGTCAGTGAGTGTGTTAATATTAATCTGTGTTCTCTGTCAGTGTGTTAATATTGCTGAGGACAGTGGGGGTGTTTTACACTTCACAGGGTTTATCTGACTGTGGGTCATGATGTACACAGTGTGTCAGTGAGTGTGTTAATATTAATCTGTGTTCTCTGTCAGTGTGTTAATATTACTGAGGACAGTGGGGGTGTTTTACACTTCACAGGGTGTATCTGACTGTGGGTCATGATGTACACAGTGTGTCAGTGAGTGTGTTAATATTAATCTGTGTTCTCTGTCAGTGTGTTAATATTCCTGAGGACAGTGGGGGTGTTTTACACTTCACAGGGTGTATCTGACTCTGGGTCATGATATACACAGTGTGTCAGTGAGTGTGTTAATATTAATCTGTGTTCTGTGTCAGTGTGTTAATATTCCTGAGGACAGTGGGGGTGTTTTACACTTCACAGGGTGTATCTGGCTGTGGGTCATGATATACACAGTGTGTAAGTGAGAGTGTTAATATTAATCTGTGTTCTCTGTCAGTGTGTTAATAATACTGAGGACAGTGGGGATGTTTTACACTTCACAGGGTGTATCTGACTGTGGGTCATGATGTACATAGTGTGTCAGTGAGTGTGTTAATATTAATCTGTGTTCTCTGTCAGTGTGTTAATATTCCTGAGGACAGTGGGGATGTTTTACACTTCACAGGGTGTATCTGACTGTGGGTCATGATATACACAGTGTGTCAGTGAGTGTGTCAATATTAATCTGTGTTCTCTGTCAGTGTGTTAATATTACTGAGGACAGTGGGGGTGTTTTACACTTCACAGGGTGTATCTGACTGTGGGTCATGATATACACAGTGTGTCAGTGAGAGTGTTAATATTAATCTGTGTTCTCTGTCAGTGTGTTAATATTCCTGAGTAAAGTGGGGGTGTTTTACACTTCACAGGGTGTATGTGACTGTGGGTCATGATATACACAGTGTGTCAGTGAGTGTGTTAATATTAATCTGTGTTCTCTGTCAGTGTGTTAATATTACTGAGGACAGTGGGGGTGTTTTACACTTCACAGGGTGTATCTGACTGTGGGTCATGATATACACAGTGTGTCAGTGAGTGTGTTAATATTAATCTGTGTTCTCTGTCAATGTGTTAATATTACTGAGGACAGTGGGGGTGTTTTACACTTCACAGGGTGTATCTGACTGTGGATCATGATGTACACAGTGTGTCAGTGAGTGTGTTAATATTAATCTGTGTTCTCTGTCAGTGTGTTAATATTACTGAGGACAGTGGGGGTGTTTTACACTTCACAGGGTGTATCTGACTGTGGGTCATGATGTACACAGTGTGTCAGTGAGTGTGTTAATATTAATCTGTGTTCTCTGTCAGTGTGTTAATATTACTGAGGACAGTGGGGGTGTTTTACACTTCACAGGGTGTATCTGACTCTGGGTCATGATATGCACAGTGTGTCAGTGAGTGTGTTAATATTAATCTGTGTTCTCTGTCAGTGTGTTAATATTACTGAGGACAGTGGGGGTGTTTTACACTTCACAGGGTGTATCTGACTATGGGTCATGATGTACAAAGTGTGTCAGTGAGTGTGTTAATATTAATCTGTGTTCTCTGTTCGTGTGTTAATATTACTGAGGACAGTGGGGCTGTTTTACACTTCACAGGGTGTATCTGACAATGGGTCAAGATGTACAAAGTGTGTCAGTGATTGTGTTAATATTAATCTGTGTTCTCAGTCAGTGTGTTAATATTACTGAGGACAGTGGGGGTGTTTTACACTTCACAGGGTGTATCTGACTGTGGGTCATGATATACACAGTGTGTCAGTGAGTGTGTTAATATTAATCTGTGTTCTCTGTCAATGTGTTAATATTACTGAGGACAGTGGGGGTGTTTTACACTTCACAGGGTGTATCTGACTGTGGATCATGATGTACACAGTGTGTCAGTGAGTGTGTTAATATTAATCTGTGTTCTCTGTCAGTGTGTTAATATTACTGAGGACAGTGGGGGTGTTTTACACTTCACAGGGTGTATCTGACTGTGGGTCATGATATACACAGTGTGTCAGTGAGTGTGTTAATATTAATCTGTGTTCTCTGTCAGTGTGTTAATATTACTGAGGACAGTGGGGGTGTTTTACACTTCACAGGGTGTATCTGACTCTGGGTCATGATATGCACAGTGTGTCAGTGAGTGTGTTAATATTAATCTGTGTTCTCTGTCAGTGTGTTAATATTACTGAGGACAGTGGGGGTGTTTTACACTTCACAGGGTGTATCTGACTATGGGTCATGATGTACAAAGTGTGTCAGTGAGTGTGTTAATATTAATCTGTGTTCTCTGTTCGTGTGTTAATATTACTGAGGAAAGTGGGGCTGTTTTACACTTCACAGGGTGTATCTGACAATGGGTCAAGATGTACAAAGTGTGTCAGTGATTGTGTTAATATTAATCTGTGTTCTCTGTCAGTGTGTTAATATTACTGAGGACAGTGGGGGTGTTTTACACTTCACAGGGTGTATCTGACTGTGGGTCATGATATACACAGTGTGTCTGTGAGTGTGTTAATATTAATCTGTGTTCTCTGTCAGTGTGTTAATATTCCTGAGGACAGTGGGGGTATTTTACACTTCACAGGGTGTATCTGACTGTGGGTCATGATTTACACAGTGTGTCAGTGAGTGTGTTAATATTAATCTGTGTTCTCTGTCAGTGTGTTAATATTACTGAGGACAGTGGGGGTGTTTTACACTTCACAGGGTGTATCTGACTGTGGGTTATGATTTACACAGTGTGTCAGTGAGTGTGTTAATATTAATCTGTGTTCTCTGTCAGTGTGTTAATATTACTGAGCACAGTGGGGGTGTTTTACACTTCACAGGGTGTATCTGACTGTGGGTCATGATATACACAGTGTGTCAGTGAGTGTGTTAATATTAATAGTGTTCTCTGTCAGTGTGTTAATATTCCTGAGGACAGTGGGGGTGTTTTACACTTCACAGTGTGTATCTGACTGTGGGTCATGGTGTACACAGTGTGTCAGTGAGTTTGTTAATATTAATCTGTGTTCTCTGTCAGTGTGTTAATATTACTCAGGACAGTGGGGGTGTTTTACACTTCACAGGGTGTATCTGACTGTGAGTCATGATATACATAGTGTGTCAGTGAGTGTGTTAATATTAATCTGTGTTCTCTGTCAGTGTGTTAATATTCCTGAGGACAGTGGGGGTGTTTTACACTTCACAGGGTGTATCTGACTATGGGTCATGATGTACAAAGTGTGTCAGTGAGTGTGTTAATATTAATCTGTGTTCTCTGTCAGTGTGTTAATATTACTGAGGACAGTGGGGGTGTTTTACACTTCACAGGGTGTATCTGACTGTGAGTCATGATATACACAGTGTGTCAGTGAGTGTGTTAATATTAATCTGTGTTCTTTGTCAGTGTGTTAATATTCCTGAGGACAGTGGGGGTGTTTTACACTTCACAGGGTGTATCTGACTGTGGGACATGATATACACAGTGTGTCAGTGAGTGTGTTAATATTAATCTGTGTTCTCTGTAAGTGTGTTAATATTACTGCGGACAGTGGGGGTGTTTTACACTTCACAGGGTGTATCTGACTGTGGGTCATGATATACACAGTGTGTCAGTGAGTGTGTTAATATTAATCTGTGTTCTCTGTCAGTGTGTTAATATTACTGAGGACAGTGGGGGTGTTTTACACTTCACAGGGTTTATCTGACTGTGAGTCATGATATACACAGTGTGTCAGTGAGTGTGTTAATATTAATCTGTGTTCTCTGTCAGTGTGTTAATATTACTGAGGACAGTGGGGGTGTTTTACACTTCACAGGGTGTATCTGACTGTGGGTCATGATATACACAGTGTGTCAGTGAGTGTGTTAATATTAATCTGTGTTCTCTGTCAGTGTGTTAATATTACTGAGGACAGTGGGGGTGTTTTACACTTCACAGGGTGTATCTGACTGTGGGTTATGATGTACACAGTGTGTCAGTGAGTGTGTTAATATTAATCTGTGTTCTCTGTCAGTGTGTTAATATTACTGAGGACAGTGGGGGTGTTTTACACTTCACAGGGTGTATCTGACTGTGGGTCATGATGTACACAGTGTGTCAGTGAGTGTGTTAAAATTAATCTGTGTTCTCTGTCAGTGTGTTAATATTCCTGAGGACAGCGGGGGTGTTTTACACTTCACAGGGTGTATCTGACTGTGAGTCATGATATACACAGTGTGTCAGTGAGAGTGTTAATATTAATCTGTGTTCTCTTTCAGTGTGTTAATATTACTGAGGACAGTGGGGGTGTTTTACACTTCACAGGGTTTATCTGACTGTGGGTCATGATTAATACAGTGTGTCAGTGAGTGTGTTAATATTAATCTGTGTTCTCTGTCAGTGTGTTAATATTCCTGATGACAGTGGGGGTGTTTTACACTTCACAGGGTGTATCTGAATGTGGGTCATGATGTACATAGTGTGTCAGTGGGTGTGTTAATATTAATCTGTGTTCTCTGTCAGTGTGTTAATATTCCTGAGGACAGTGGGGGTGTTTTACACTTCACAGGGTGTATCTGTCTGTGGGTCATGATATACACAGTGTGTCAGTGAGTGTGTTAATATTAATCTGAGTTCTCTGTCAGTGTGTTAATATTCCTGAGGACAGTGGGGATGTTTTACACTTCACAGGGTGTATCAGAATGTGGGTCATGATATACACAGTGTGTCAGTGAGTGTGTTAATATTAATCTGTGTTCTCTGTCAGTGTGTTAATATTCCTGAGGACAGTGGGGGTGTTTTACACTTCACAGGGTGTATCTGACTGTGGGACATGATATACACAGTGTGTCAGTGAGTGTGTTAATATTAATCTGTGTTCTCTGTCAGTGTGTTAATATTCCTGAGGACAGTGGGGGTGTTTTACACTTCACAGGGTGTATCTGACTGTGAGTCATGATATACACAGTGTGTCAGTGAGTGTGTTAATATTAATCTGTGTTCTCTGTCAGTGTGTTAATATTCCTGAGGACAGTGGGGATGTTTTACACTTCACAGGGTGTATCTGAATGTGGGTCATGATATACACAGCGTGTCAGTGAGTGTGTAAATATTAATCTGTGTTCTCTGTCAGTGTGTTAATATTCCTGAGGACAGTGGGGGTGTTTTACACTTCACAGGGTGTATCTGACTGTGGGTCATGATATACACAGTGTGTCAGTGAGTGTGTTAATATTAATCTGTGTTCTCTGTCAGTGTGTTAATATTACTGAGGACAGCGGGGGTGTTTTACACTTCACTGGGTGTATCTGGCTGTGGGTCATGATATACACAGTGTGTCAGTGAGTGTGTTAATATTAATCTGTGTTCTCTGTCAGTGTGTTAATATTACTGAGGACAGCGGGGGTGTTTTACACTTCACAGGGTTTATCTGACTGTGGGTCATGATATACACAGTGTGTCAGTGAGTGTGTTAATATTAATCTGTGTTCTCTGTCAGTGTGTTAATATTACTGAGGACAGTGGGGGTGTTTTACACTTCACAGGGTTTATCTGGCTGTGGGTCATGATATACACAGTGTGTCAGTGTGATTGTTGATATTAATCTGTGTTCTCTGTCAGTGTGTTAATATTACTGAGGACAGTGGGGATGTTTTACACTTCACAGGGTGTATCTGACTGTGGGTCATGATGTACACAGTGTGTCAGTGAGTGTGTTAATATTAATCTGTGTTCTCTGTCAGTGTGTTAATATTACTGGGGACAGTGGGGGTGTTTTACACTTCACAGGGTGTATCTGACTGTGGGTCATGATATACACAGTGTGCAGTGAGTGTGTTAATATTAATCTGTGTTCTCTGTCATTGTGTTAATATTACTGAGGACAGTGCGGGTGTTTTACACTTCACAGGGTGTATCTGACTGTGGGACATGATATACACAGTGTGTCAGTGAGTGTGTTAATATTAATCTGTGTTCTCTGTCAGTGTGTTAATATTACTGAGGACAGTGGGGGTGTTTTACACTTCACAGGGTTTATCTGACTGTGGGTCATGATGTACTCAGTGTGTCAGTGAGTGTGTTAATATTAATCTGTGTTCTCTGTCAGTGTGTTAATATTACTGAGGACAGTGGGGGTGTTTTACACTTCACATGGTTTATCTGACTGTGGGTCATGATGTACACAGTGTGTCAGTGAGTGTGTTAATATTAATCTGTGTTCTCTGTCAGTGTGTTAATATTACTGAGGACAGTGGGGGTGTTTTACACATCACAGGGCGTATCTGACTGTGGGTCATGATGTGCACAGTGTGTCAGTGAGTGTGTTAATATTAATCTGTGTTCTCTGTCAGTGTGTTAATATTACTGAGGACAGTGGGGGTGTTTTACACTTCACAGGGTGTATCTGACTGTGGGTCATGATGTGCACAGTGTGTCAGTGAGTGTGTTAATATTAATCTGTGTTCTCTGTCAGTGTGTTAATATTACTGAGGACAGTGGGGGTGTTTTACACTTCACAGGGTGTATCTGACTGTGGGTCATGATATACACAGTGTGTCAGTGAGAGTGTTAATATTAATCTGTGTTCTCTGTCAGTGTGTTAATATTACTGAGGACAGTGGGGGTGTTTTACACTTCACAGGGTGTATCTGACTGTGGGTCATGATGTACACAGTGTGTCAGTGAGAGTGTTAATATTAATCTGTGTTCTCTGTCAGTGTGTTAATATTCCTGAGGACAGTGGGGGTGTTTTACACTTCACAGGGTTTATCTGACTGTGGGTCATGATATACATAGTGTGTCAGTGAGAGTGTTAATATTAATCTGTGTTCTCTGTCAGTGTGTTAATATTACTGAGGACAGTGGGGGTGTTTTACTCGTCACAGGGTGTATCTGACTGTGGGTCATGATATACACAGTGTGTCAGTGAGAGTGTTAATATTAATCTGTGTTCTCTGTCAGTGTGCTAATATTACTGAGGACAGTGGGGGTGTTTTACACTTCACAGGGTGTATCTGGCTGTGAGTCATGATGTACACAGTGTGTCAGTGAGTGTGTTAATATTAATCTGTGTTCTCTGTCAGTGTGTTAATATTACTGAGGACAGTGGGGTGTTTTACACTTCACAGGGTGTATCTGACTGTGGGTCATGATGTACACAGTGTGTCAGTGAGTGTGTTAATATTAATCTGTGTTCTCTGTCAGTGTGTTAATATTACTGAGGACAGTGCGGGTGTTTTACACTTCACAGGGTGTATCTGACTGTGGGTCATGATATACACAGTGTGTCAGTGAGTGTGTTAATATTAATCTGTGTTCTCTGTCAGTGTGTTAATATTACTGAGGACAGTGGGAATGTTTTACACTTCACAGGGTGTATCTGACTGTGGGTCATGATATACACAGTGTGTCAGTGAGTGTGTTAATATTAATCTGTGTTCTCTGTCAGTGTGTTAATATTCCTGAGGACAGTGGGGGTGTTTTACACTTCACAGGGTGTATCTGACTATGGGTCATGATGTGCAAAGTGTGTCAGTGAGTGTGTTAATATTAATCTGTGTTCTCTGTCAGTGTGTTAATATTACTCAGGACAGTGGGGGTGTTTTACACTTCACAGGGTGTATCTGACTGTGAGTCATGATATACACAGTGTGTCAGTGAGTGTGTTAATATTAATCTGTGTTCTCTGTCAGTGTGTTAATATTACTGAGGACAGTGGGGGTGTTTTACACTTCACAGGGTGTATCTGACTGTGGATCATGATATACTCAGAGTGTCAGTGAGTGTGTTAATATTAATCTGTGTTCTCTGTCAGTGTGTTACTATTGCTGAGGACAGTGGGGGTGTTTTACACTTCACAGGGTTTATCTGACTGTGGGTCATGATATACACAGTGTGTCAGTGAGTCTGTTAATATTAATCTGTGTTCTCTGTCAGTGTGTTAATATTACTGAGGACAGTGGGGGTGTTTTACACTTCGCAGGGTGTATCTGACTGTGGGTCATGATATACACAGTGTGTCAGTGAGTGTGTTAATATTAATCTGTGTTCTCTGTCAGTGTGTTAATATTCCTGAGGACAGTGGGGGTGTTTTACACTTCACAGGGTGTATCTGACTGTGGGTCATGATGTACACAGTGTGTCAGTGAGTGTGTTAATATTAATCTGTGTTCTCTGTCAGTGTGTTAATATTACTGAGGGCAGTGGGGATGTTTTACACTTCACAGGGTGTATCTGACTGTGGGTCATGATGTACACAGTGTGTCAGTGAGTGTGTTAATATTAATCTGTGTTCTCTGTCAGTGTGTTAATATTACTGAGGACAGTGGGGGTGTTTTACACTTCACAGGGTGTATCTGACTGTGGGTCATGATGTACACAGTGTGTCAGTGAGTGTGTTAATATTAATCTGTGTTCTCTGTCAGTGTGTTAATATTCCTGAGGGCAGTGGGGATGTTTTACACTTCACAGGGTGTATCTGACTGTGGGTCATGATGTACACAGTGTGTCAGTGAGTGTGTTAATATTAATCTGTGTTCTCTGTCAGTGTGTTAATATTACTGAGGACAGTGGGGGTGTTTTACACTTCACAGGGTGTATCTGACTGTGAGTCATGATATACACAGTGTGTCAGTGAGTGTGTTAATATTAATCTGTGTTCTCTGTCAATGTGTTAATATTCCTGAGGACAGTGGGGGTGTTTTACACTTCACAGGGTGTATCTGACTGTGGGTCATGATGTACACAGTGTGTCAGTGAGTGTGTTAATATTAATCTGTGTTCTCTGTCAATGTGTTAATATTCCTGAGGACAGTGGGGGTGTTTTACACTTCACAGGGTGTATCTGACTGTGGGTCATGATGTACACAGTGTGTCAGTGAGTGTGTTAATATTAATCTGTGTTCTCTGTCAGTGTGTTAATATTACTGAGGACAGTGGGGGTGTTTTACACTTCACAGGGCGTATCTGACTGCGGGTCATGATATACACAGTGTGTCAGTGAGTCTGTTAATATTAATCTGTGTTCTCTGTCAGTGTGTTAATATTACTGAGGACAGTGGGGGTGTTTTACACTTCACAGGGTGTATCTGACTGTGGGTCATGATATACACAGTGTGTCAGTGAGTGTGTTAATATTAATCTGTGTTCTCTGTCAGTGTGTTAATATTCCTGAGGACAGTGGGGGTGTTTTACACTTCACAGGGTGTATCTGACTGTGGGTCATGATGTGCACAGTGTGTCAGTGAGTGTGTTAATATTAATCTGTGTTCTCTGTCAGTGTGTTAATATTACTGAGGACAGTGGGGGTGTTTTACACTTCACAGGGTGTATCTGACTGTGGGTCATGATGTGCACAGTGTGTCAGTGAGTGTGTTAATATTAATCTGTGTTCTCTGTCAGTGTGTTAATATTACTGAGGACAGTGGGGGTGTTTTACACTTCACAGGGTGTATCTGAAAGTGGGTCATGATATACACAGTGTGTCAGTGAGAGTGTTAATATTAATCTGTGTTCTCTGTCAGTGTGTTAATATTACTGAGGACAGTGGGGGTGTTTTACACTTCACAGGGTGTATCTGACTGTGGGTCATGATGTACACAGTGTGTCAGTGAGAGTGTTAATATTAATCTGTGTTCTCTGTCAGTGTGTTAATATTCCTGAGGACAGTGGGGGTGTTTTACACTTCACAGGGTTTATCTGACTGTGGGTCATGATATACATAGTGTGTCAGTGAGAGTGTTAATATTAATCTGTGTTCTCTGTCAGTGTGTTAATATTACTGTGGACAGTGGGGGTGTTTTACTCTTCACAGGGTGTATCTGACTGTGGGTCATGATATACACAGTGTGTCAGTGAGAGTGTTAATATTAATCTGTGTTCTCTGTCAGTGTGCTAATATTACTGAGGACAGTGGGGGTGTTTTACACTTCACAGGGTGTATCTGGCTGTGAGTCATGATGTACACAGTGTGTCAGTGAGTGTGTTAATATTAATCTGTGTTCTCTGTCAGTGTGTTAATATTACTGAGGACAGTGGGGTGTTTTACACTTCACAGGGTGTATCTGACTGTGGGTCATGATATACACAGTGTGTCTCTGAGTGTGTTAATATTAATCTGTGTTCTCTGTCAGTGTGTTAATATTACTGAGGACAGTGGGGATGTTTTACACTTCACAGGGTGTATCTGACTGTGGGTCATGATGTACACAGTGTGTCAGTGAGTGTGTTAATATTAATCTGTGTTCTCTGTCAGTGTGTTAATATTACTGAGGACAGTGGGGGTGTTTTACACTTCACAGGGTGTATCTGACTGTGGGTCATGATATACACAGTGTGTCAGTCAGTGTGTTAATATTAATCTGTGTTCTCTGTCAGTGTGTTAATATTACTGAGGACAGTGGGAATGTTTTACACTTCACAGGGTGTATCTGACTGTGGGTCATGATATACACAGTGTGTCAGTGAGTGTGTTAATATTAATCTGTGTTCTCTGTCAGTGTGTTAATATTCCTGAGGACAGTGGGGGTGTTTTACACTTCACAGGGTGTATCTGACTATGGGTCATGATGTGCAAAGTGTGTCAGTGAGTGTGTTAATATTAATCTGTGTTCTCTGTCAGTGTGTTAATATTACTCAGGACAGTGGGGGTGTTTTACACTTCACAGGGTGTATCTGACTGTGAGTCATGATATACACAGTGTGTCAGTGAGTGTGTTAATATTAATCTGTGTTCTCTGTCAGTGTGTTAATATTACTGAGGACAGTGGGGGTGTTTTACACTTCACAGGGTGTATCTGACTGTGGATCATGATATACACAGAGTGTCAGTGAGTGTGTTAATATTAATCTGTGTTCTCTGTCAGTGTGTTAATATTGCTGAGGACAGTGGGGGTGTTTTACACTTCACAGGGTGTATCTGACTGTGGGTCATGATATACACAGTGTGTCAGTGAGTCTGTTAATATTAATCTGTGTTCTCTGTCAGTGTGTTAATATTACTGAGGACAGTGGGGGTGTTTTACACTTCGCAGGGTGTATCTGACTGTGGGTCATGATATACACAGTGTGTCAGTGAGTGTGTTAATATTAATCTGTGTTCTCTGTCAGTGTGTTAATATTCCTGAGGACAGTGGGGGTGTTCTACACTTCACAGGGTGTATCTGACTGTTGGTCATGATGTACACAGTGTGTCAGTGAATGTGTTAATGTTAATCTGTGTTCTCTGTCAGTGTGTTAATATTACTGAGGACAGTGGGGGTGTTTTACACTTCACAGGGTGTATCTGACTGTGGGTCATGATGTACACAGTGTGTCAGTGAGTGTGTTAATATTAATCTGTGTTCTCTGTCAGTGTGTTAATATTACTGAGGACAGTGGGGGTGTTTTACACTTCACAGGGTGTATCTGACTCTGGGTCATGATATGCACAGTGTGTCAGTGAGTGTGTTAATATTAATCTGTGTTCTCTGTTCGTGTGTTAATATTACTGAGGACAGTGGGGGTGTTTTACACTTCACAGGGTGTATCTGACAATGGGTCAAGATGTACAAAGTGTGTCAGTGATTGTGTTAATATTAATCTGTGTTCTCTGTCAGTGTGTTAATATTACTGAGGACAGTGGGGGTGTTTTACACTTCACAGGGTGTATCTGACTGTGAGTCATGATATTCACAGTGTGTCAGTGAGAGTGTTAATATTAATCTGTGTTCTCTGTCAGTGTGTTAATATTCCTGATGACAGTGGGGGTGTTTTACACTTCACAGTGTGTATCTGACTGTGGGTCATGGTGTACACAGTGTGTCAGTGAGTTTGTTAATATTAATCTGTGTTCTCTGTCAGTGTGTTAATATTACTCAGGACAGTGGGGGTGTTTTACACTTCACAGGGTGTATCTGACTGTGAGTCATGATATACATAGTGTGTCAGTGAGTGTGTTAATATTAATCTGTGTTCTCTGTCAGTGTGTTAATATTCCTGAGGACAGTGGGGGTGTTTTACACTTCACAGGGTGTATCTGACTATGGGTCATGATGTACAAAGTGTGTCAGTGAGTGTGTTAATATTAATCTGTGTTCTCTGTCAGTGTGTTAATATTACTGAGGACAGTGGGGGTGTTTTACACTTCACAGGGTGTATCTGACTGTGAGTCATGATATACACAGTGTGTCAGTGAGTGTGTTAATATTAATCTGTGTTCTTTGTCAGTGTGTTAATATTACTGAGGACAGTGGGGGTGTATTACACTTCACAGGGTGTATCTGACTGTGGGACATGATATACACAGTGTGTCAGTGAGTGTGTTAATATTAATCTGTGTTCTCTGTCAGTGTGTTAATATTACTGCGGACAGTGGGGGTGTTTTACACTTCACAGGGTGTATCTGACTGTGGGTCATGATATACACAGTGTGTCAGTGAGTGTGTTAATATTAATCTGTGTTCTCTGTCAGTGTGTTAATTTTACTGAGGACAGTGGGGGTGTTTTACACTTCACAGGGTTTATCTGACTGTGAGTCATGATATACACAGTGTGTCAGTGAGTGTGTTAATATTAATCTGTGTTCTCTGTCAGTGTGTTAATATTACTGAGGACAGTGGGGGTGTTTTACACTTCACAGGGTGTATCTGACTGTGGGTCATGATATACACAGTGTGTCAGTGAGTGTGTTAATATTAATCTGTGTTCTCTGTCAGTGTGTTAATATTACTGAGGACAGTGGGGGTGTTTTACACTTCACAGGGTGTATCTGACTGTGGGTCATGATGTACACAGTGTGTCAGTGAGTGTGTTAATATTAATCTGTGTTCTCTGTCAGTGTGTTAATATTACTGAGGACAGTGGGGGTGTTTTACACTTCACAGGGTGTATCTGACTGTGGGTCATGATGTACACAGTGTGTCAGTGAGTGTGTTAATATTAATCTGTGTTCTCTGTCAGTGTGTTAATATTCCTGAGGACAGCGGGGGTGTTTTACACTTCACAGGGTGTATCTGACTGTGAGTCATGATATACACAGTGTGTCAGTGAGAGTGTTAATATTAATCTGTGTTCTCTGTCAGTGTGTTAATATTACTGAGGACAGTGGGGGTGTTTTACACTTCACAGGGTTTATCTGACGTTGGGTCATGATTAATACAGTGTGTCAGTGAGTGTGTTAATATTAATCTGTGTTCTCTGTCAGTGTGTTAATATTCCTGATGACAGTGGGGGTGTTTTACACTTCACAGGGTGTATCTGAATGTGGGTCATGATGTACATAGTGTGTCAGTGAGTGTGTTAATATTAATCTGTGTTCTCTGTCAGTGTGTTAATATTCCTGAGGACAGTGGGGGTGTTTTACACTTCACAGGGTGTATCTGACTGTGGGTCATGATATACACAGTGTGTCAGTGAGTGTGTTAATATTAATCTGAGTTCTCTGTCAGTGTGTTAATATTCCTGAGGACAGTGGGGATGTTTTACACTTCACAGGGTGTATCAGAATGTGGGTCATGATATACACAGTGTGTCAGTGAGTGTGTTAATATTAATCTGTGTTCTCTGTCAGTGTGTTAATATTCCTGAGGACAGTGGGGGTGTTTTACACTTCACATGGTGTATCTGACTGTGGGACATGATATACACAGTGTGTCAGTGAGTGTGTTAATATTAATCTGTGTTCTCTGTCAGTGTGTTAATATTCCTGAGGACAGTGGGGGTGTTTTACACTTCACAGGGTGTATCTGACTGTGGGTCATGATATACACAGTGTGTCAGTGAGTGTGTTAATATTAATCTGTGTTCTCTGTCAGTGTGTTAATATTCCTGAGGACAGTGGGGATGTTTTACACTTCACAGGGTGTATCTGAATGTGGGTCATGATATACACAGTGTGTCAGTGAGTGTGTAAATATTAATCTGTGTTCTCTGTCAGTGTGTTAATATTCCTGAGGACAGTGGGGGTGTTTTACACTTCACAGGGTGTATCTGGCTGTGGGTCATGATATACACAGTGTGTCAGTGAGTGTGTTAATATTAATCTGTGTTCTCTGTCAGTGTGTTAATATTACTGAGGACAGCGGGGGTGTTTTACACTTCACTGGGTGTATCTGGCTGTGGGTCATGATATACACAGTGTGTCAGTGAGTGTGTTAATATTAATCTGTGTTCTCTGTCAGTGTGTTAATATTACTGAGGACAGCGGGGGTGTTTTACACTTCACAGGGTTTATCTGACTGTGGGTCATGATATACACAGTGTGTCAGTGAGTGTGTTAATATTAATCTGTGTTCTCTGTCAGTGTGTTAATATTACTGAGGACAGTGGGGGTGTTTTACACTTCACAGGGTTTATCTGGCTGTGGGTAATGATATACACAGTGTGTCAGTGAGAGTGTTGATATTAATCTGTGTTCTCTGTCAATGTGTTAATATTACTGAGGACAGTGGGGATGTTTTACACTTCACAGGGTGTATCTGACTGTGGGTCATGATGTACACAGTGTGTCAGTGAGTGTGTTAATATTAATCTGTGTTCTCTGTCAGTGTGTTAATATTACTGAGGACAGTGGGGGTGTTTTACACTTCACAGGGTGTATCTGACTGTGGGTCATGATATACACAGTGTGTCAGTGAGTGTGTTAATATTAATCTGTGTTCTCTGTCAGTGTGTTAATATTACTGAGGACAGTGCGGGTGTTTTACACTTCACAGGGTGTATCTGACTGTGGGCCATGATATACACAGTGTGTCAGTGAGTGTGTTAATATTAATCTGTGTTCTCTGTCAGTGTGTTAATATTACTGAGGACAGTGGGGGTGTTTTACACTTCACAGGGTTTATCTGACTGTGGGTCATGATGTACTCAGTGTGTCAGTGAGTGTGTTAATATTAATCTGTGTTCTCTGTCAGTGTGTTAATATTACTGAGGACAGTGGGGGTGTTTTACACTTCACAGGGTGTATCTGACTGTGAGTCATGATATACACAGTGTGTCAGTGAGTGTGTTAATATTAATCTGTGTTCTTTGTCAGTGTGTTAATATTACTGAGGACAGTGGGGGTGTTTTACACTTCACAGGGTGTATCTGACTGTGGGACATGATATACACAGTGTGTCAGTGAGTGTGTTAATATTAATCTGTGTTCTCTGTCAGTGTGTTAATATTACTGCGGACAGTGGGGGTGTTTTACACTTCACAGGGTGTATCTGACTGTGGGTCATGATATACACAGTGTGTCAGTGAGTGTGTTAATATTAATCTGTGTTCTCTGTCAGTGTGTTAATATTACTGAGGACAGTGGGGGTGTTTTACACTTCACAGGGTGTATCTGACTGTGGGTCATGATATACACAGTGTGTCAGTGAGTGTGTTAATATTAATCTGTGTTCTCTGTCAGTGTGTTAATATTCCTGAGGACAGTGGGGGTGTTTTACACTTCACAGGGTGTATCTGACTGTGGGACATGATATACACAGTGTGTCAGTGAGTGTGTTAATATTAATCTGTGTTCTCTGTCAGTGTGTTAATATTCCTGAGGACAGTGGGTGTGTTTTACACTTCACAGGGTGTATCTGACTGTGGGTCATGATATACACAGTGTGTCAGTGAGTGTGTTAATATTAATCTGTGTTCTCTGTCAGTGTGTTAATATTCCTGAGGACAGTGGGGATGTTTTACACTTCACAGGGTGTATCTGAATGTGGGTCATGAAATACACAGTGTGTCAGTGAGTGTGTAAATATTAATCTGTGTTCTCTGTCAGTGTGTTAATATTCCTGAGGACAGTGGGGGTGTTTTACACTTCACAGGGCGTATCTGGCTGTGGGTCATGATATACACAGTGTGTCAGTGAGTGTGTTAATATTAATCTGTGTTCTCTGTCAGTGTGTTAATATTACTGAGGACAGCGGGGGTGTTTTACACTTCACTGGGTGTATCTGGCTGTGGGTCATGATATACACAGTGTGTCAGTGAGTGTGTTAATATTAATCTGTGTTCTCTGTCAGTGTGTTAATATTACTGAGGACAGCGGGGGTGTTTTACACTTCACAGGGTTTATCTGACTGTGGGTCATGATATACACAGTGTGTCAGTGAGTGTGTTAATATTAATCTGTGTTCTCTGTCAGTGTGTTAATATTACTGAGGACAGTGGGGGTGTTTTACACTTCACAGGGTTTATCTGGCTGTGGGTCATGATATACACAGTGTGTCAGTGAGAGTGTTGATATTAATCTGTGTTCTCTGTCAGTGTGTTAATATTACTGAGGACAGTGGGGATGTTTTACACTTCACAGGGTGTATCTGACTGTGGGTCATGATGTACACAGTGTGTCAGTGAGTGTGTTAATATTAATCTGTGTTCTCTGTCAGTGTGTTAATATTACTGAGGACAGTGGGGGTGTTTTACACTTCACAGGGTGTATCTGACTGTGGGTCATGATATACACAGTGTGTCAGTGAGTGTGTTAATATTAATCTGTGTTCTCTGTCAGTGTGTTAATATTACTGAGGACAGTGCGGGTGTTTTAGACTTCACAGGGTGTATCTGACTGTGGGCCATGATATACACAGTGTGTCAGTGAGTGTGTTAATATTAATCTGTGTTCTCTGTCAGTGTGTTAATATTACTGAGGACAGTGGGGGTGTTTTACACTTCACAGGGTTTATCTGACTGTGGGTCATGATGTACTCAGTGTGTCAGTGAGTGTGTTAATATTAATCTGTGTTCTCTGTCAGTGTGTTAATATTACTGAGGACAGTGGGGGTGTTTTACACTTCACAGGGTTTATCTGACTGTGGGTCATGATGTACACAGTGTGTCAGTGAGTGTGTTAATATTAATCTGTGTTCTCTGTCAGTGTGTTAATATTACTGAGGACAGTGGGGGTGTTTTACACTTCACAGGGCGTATCTGACTGTGGGTCATGATATACACAGTGTGTCAGTGAGTCTGTTAATATTAATCTGTGTTCTCTGTCAGTGTGTTAATATTACTGAGGACAGTGGGGGTGTTTTACACTTCACAGGGTGTATCTGACTGTGGGTCATGATATACACAGTGTGTCAGTGAGTGTGTTAATATTAATCTGTGTTCTCTGTCAGTGTGTTAATATTCCTGAGGACAGTGGGGGTGTTTTACACTTCACAGGGTGTATCTGACTGTGGGTCATGATGTGCACAGTGTGTCAGTGAGTGTGTTAATATTAATCTGTGTTCTCTGTCAGTGTGATAATATTACTGAGGACAGTGGGGGTGTTTTACACTTCACAGGGTGTATCTGACTGTGGGTCATGATGTGCACAGTGTGTCAGTGAGTGTTTTAATATTAATCTGTGTTCTCTGTCAGTGTGTTAATATTACTGAGGACAGTGGGGGTGTTTTACACTTCACAGGGTGTATCTGACTGTGGGTCATGATATACACAGTGTGTCAGTGAGAGTGTTAATATTAATCTGTGTTCTCTGTCAGTGTGTTAATATTACTGAGGACAGTGGGGGTGTTTTACACTTCACAGGGTGTATCTGACTGTGGGTCATGATGTACACAGTGTGTCAGTGAGAGTGTTAATATTAATCTGTGTTCTCTGTCAGTGTGTTAATATTCCTGAGGACAGTGGGGGTGTTTTACACTTCACAGGGTTTATCTGACTGTGGGTCATGATATACATAGTGTGTCAGTGAGAGTGTTAATATTAATCTGTGTTCTCTGTCAGTGTGTTAATATTACTGAGGACAGTGGGGGTGTTTTACTCTTCACAGGGTGTATCTGACTGTGGGTCATGATATACACAGTGTGTCAGTGAGAGTGTTAATATTAATCTGTGTTCTCTGTCAGTGTGCTAATATTACTGAGGACAGTGGGGGTGTTTTACACTTCACAGGGTGTATCTTGCTGTGAGTCATGATGTACACAGTGTGTCAGTGAGTGTGTTAATATTAATCTGTGTTCTCTGTCAGTGTGTTAATATTACTGAGGACAGTGGGGTGTTTTACACTTCACAGGGTGTATCTGACTGTGGGTCATGATATACACAGTGTGTCAGTGAGTGTGTTAATATTAATCTGTGTTCTCTGTCAGTGTGTTAATATTACTGAGGACAGTGGGGATGTTTTACACTTCACAGGGTGTATCTGACTGTGGGTCATGATGTACACAGTGTGTCAGTGAGTGTGTTAATATTAATCTGTGTTCTCTGTCAGTGTGTTAATATTACTGAGGACAGTGGGGGTGTTTTACACTTCACAGGGTGTATCTGACTGTGGGTCATGATATACACAGTGTGTCAGTGAGTGTGTTAATATTAATCTGTGTTCTCTGTCAGTGTGTTAATATTACTGAGGACAGTGGGAATGTTTTACACTTCACAGGGTGTATCTGACTGTGGGTCATGATATACACAGTGTGTCAGTGAGTGTGTTAATATTAATCTGTGTTCTCTGTCAGTGTGTTAATATTCCTGAGGACAGTGGGGGTGTTTTACACTTCACAGCGTGTATCTGACTATGGGTCATGATGTGCAAAGTGTGTCAGTGAGTGTGTTAATATTAATCTGTGTTCTCTGTCAGTGTGTTAATATTACTCAGGACAGCGGGGGTGTTTTACACTTCACAGGGTGTATCTGACTGTGAGTCATCATATACACAGTGTGTCAGTGAGTGTGTTAATATTAATCTGTGTTCTCTGTCAGTGTGTTAATATTACTGAGGACAGTGGGGGTGTTTTACACTTCACAGGGTGTATCTGACTGTGGATCATGATATACACAGAGTGTCAGTGAGTGTGTTAATATTAATCTGTGTTCTCTGTCAGTGTGTTAATATTGCTGAGGACAGTGGGGGTGTTTTACACTTCACAGGGTTTATCTGACTGTGGGTCATGATATACACATTGTGTCAGTGAGTCTGTTAATATTAATCTGTGTTCTCTGTCAGTGTGTTAATATTACTGAGGACAGTGGGGGTGTTTTACACTTCGCAGGGTGTATCTGACTGTGGGTCATGATATACACAGTGTGTCAGTGAGTGTGTTAATATTAATCTGTGTTCTCTGTCAGTGTGTTAATATTCCTGAGGACAGTGGGGGTGTTTTACACTTCACAGGGTGTATCTGACTGTGGGTCATGATGTACACAGTGTGTCAGTGAGTGTGTTAATATTAATCTGTGTTCTCTGTCAGTGTGTTAATATTACTGAGGGCAGTGGGGATGTTTTACACTTCACAGGGTGTATCTGACTGTGGGTCATGATGTACACAGTGTGTCAGTGAGTGTGTTAATATTAATCTGTGTTCTCTGTCAGTGTGTTAATATTACTGAGGACAGTGGGGGTGTTTTACACTTCACAGGGTGTATCTGACTGTGGGTCATGATGTACACAGTGTGTCAGTGAGTGTGTTAATATTAATCTGTGTTCTCTGTCAGTGTGTTAATATTCCTGAGGGCAGTGGTGATGTTTTACACTTCACAGGGTGTATCTGACTGTGGGTCATGATGTACACAGTGTGTCAGTGAGTGTGTTAATATTAATCTGTGTTCTCTGTCAGTTTGTTAATATTACTGAGGACAGTGGGGGTGTTTTACACTTCACAGGGTGTATCTGACTGTGAGTCATGATATACACAGTGTGTCAGTGAGTGTGTTAATATTAATCTGTGTTCTCTGTCAGTGTGTTAATATTACTGAGGACAGTGGGGGTGTTTTACACTTCACAGGGTGTATCTGACTGTGGGTCATGATATACACAGTGTGTCAGTGAGTGTGTTAATATTAATCTGTGTTCTCTGTCAGTGTGTTAATATTACTGAGGACAGTGGGGTTGTTTTACACTTCACAGGGTGTATCTGACTGTGGGTCATGATATACACAGTGTGTCAGTGAGTGTGTTAATATTAATCTGTGTTCCCTGTCTGTGTGTTAATATTGCTGAGGACAGTGGGGGTCTTTTACACTTCACAGGGTTTATCTGACAGTGTGTCATGATGTACACAGTGTGTCAGTGAGTATGTTAATATTAATCTGTGTTCTCTGTCAGTGTGTTAATATTACTGAGGATAGTGGGGGTGTTTTACACTTCACAGGGTGTATCTGACTGTGGGTCATGATGTACACAGTGTGTCAGTGAGTGTGTTAATATTAATCTGTGTTCTCTGTCAGTGTGTTAATATTACTGAGGACAGTGGGGGTGTTTTACACTTCACAGGGTGTATCTGACTGTGGGTCATGATGTACACAGTGTGTCAGTGAATGTGTTAATATTAATCTGTGTTCTCTGTCAGTGTGTTAATATTACTGAGGACAGTGGGGGTGTTTTACACTTCACAGGGTGTATCTGACTGTGGGTCATGATATACACAGTGTGTCAGTGAGTATGTTAATATTAATCTGTGTTCTCTGTCAGTGTGTTAATATTACTGAGGACAGTGGGGGTGTATTACACTTCACAGGGTGTATCTGACTGTGGGTCATGATGTACACAGTGTGTCAGTGAGTGTGTTAATATTAATCTGTGTTCTCTGTCAGTGTGTTAATATTCCTGAGGACATTGGGGGTGTTTTACACTTCACAGGGTGTATCTGACTGTGGGTCATGATGTACACAGTTTGTCAGTGAGTATGTTAATATTAATCTGTGTTCTCTGTCAGTATGTTAATATTACTGAGGACAGTGGGGGTGTTTTACACTTCACAGGGTGTATCTGACTGTGGGTCATGATATACACAGTGTGTCAGTGAGTGTGTTACTATTAATCTGTGTTCTCTGTCAGTGTGTTAATATTGCTGAGGAAAGTGGGGGTGTTTTACACTTCACGGGGTTTATCTGACTGTGGGTCATGATATACACAGTGTGTCAGTGAGTGTGTTAATATTAATCTGTGTTCTCTGTCAGTGTGTTAATATTCCTGAGGACAGTGGGGGTGTTTTACACTTCACAGGGTGTATCTGAATGTGGGTCATGATGTACACAGTGTGTCAGTGAGTGTGTTAATATTAATCTGTGTTCTCTGTCAGTGTGTTAATATTACTGAGGACAGTGGGGGTGTTTTACACTTCACAGGGCGTATCTGACTGTGGGTCATGATATACACAGTGTGTCAGTGAGTCTGTTAATATTAATCTGTGTTCTCTGTCAGTGTGTTAATATTACTGAGGACAGTGGGGGTGTTTTACACTTCACAGGGTGTATCTGACTGTGGGTCATGATATACACAGTGTGTCAGTGAGTGTGTTAATATTAATCTGTGTTCTCTGTCAGTGTGTTAATATTCCTGAGGACAGTGGGGGTGTTTTACACTTCACAGGGTGTATCTGACTGTGGGTCATGATGTGCACAGTGTGTCAGTGAGTGTGTTAATATTAATCTGTGTTCTTTGTCAGTGTGTTAATATTACTGAGGACAGTGGGGGTGTTTTACACTTCACAGGGTGTATCTGACTGTGGGTCATGATGTGCACAGTGTGTCAGTGAGTGTGTTAATATTAATCTGTGTTCTCTGTCAGTGTGTTAATATTACTGAGGACAGTGGGGGTGTTTTACACTTCACAGGGTGTATCTGACTGTGGGTCATGATATACACAGTGTGTCAGTGAGAGTGTTAATATTAATCTGTGTTCTCTGTCAGTGTGTTAATATTACTGAGGACAGTGGGGGTGTTTTCCACTTCACAGGGTGTATCTGACTGTGGGTCATGATGTACACAGTGTGTCAGTGAGAGTGTTAATATTAATCTGTGTTCTCTGTCAGTGTGTTAATATTCCTGAGGACAGTGGGGGTGTTTTACACTTCACAGGGTTTATCTGACTGTGGGTCATGATATACATAGTGTGTCAGTGAGAGTGTTAATATTAATCTGTGTTCTCTGTCAGTGTGTTCATATTACTGTGGACAGTGGGGGTGTTTTACTCTTCACAGGGTGTATCTGACTGTGGGTCATGATATACACAGTGTGTCAGTGAGAGTGTTAATATTAATCTGTGTTCTCTGTCAGTGTGCTAATATTACTGAGGACAGTGGGGGTGTTTTACACTTCACAGGGTGTATCTGGCTGTGAGTCATGATGTACACAGTGTGTCAGTGAGTGTGTTAATATTAATCTGTGTTCTCTGTCAGTGTGTTAATATTACTGAGGACAGTGGGGTGTTTTACACTTCACAGGGTGTATCTGACTGTGGGTCATGATATACACAGTGTGTCAGTGAGTGTGTTAATATTAATCTGTGTTCTCTGCCAGTGTGTTAATATTACTGAGGACAGTGGGGATGTTTTACACTTCACAGGGTGTATCTGACTGTGGGTCATGATGTACACAGTGTGTCAGTGAGTGTGTTAATATTAATCTGTGTTCTCTGTCAGTGTGTTAATATTACTGAGGACAGTGGGGGTGTTTTACACTTCACAGGGTGTATCTGACTGTGGGACATGATATACACAGTGTGTCAGTGAGTGTGTTAATATTAATCTGTGTTCTCTGTCAGTGTGTTAATATTAATGAGGACAGTGGGAATGTTTTACACTTCACAGGGTGTATCTGACTGTGGGTCATGATATACACAGTGTGTCAGTGAGTGTGTTAATATTAATCTGTGTTCTCTGTCAGTGTGTTAATATTCCTGAGGACAGTGGGGGTGTTTTACACTTCACAGGGTGTATCTGACTATGGGTCATGATGTGCAAAGTGTGTCAGTGAGTGTGTTAATATTAATCTGTGTTCTCTGTCAGTGTGTTAATATTACTCAGGACAGTGGGGGTGTTTTACACTTCACAGGGTGTATCTGACTGTGAGTCCTGATATACACAGTGTGTCAGTGAGTGTGTTAATATTAATCTGTGTTCTCTGTCAGTGTGTTAATATTAATGAGGACAGTGGGAATGTTTTACACTTCACAGGGTGTATCTGACTGTGGGTCATGATATACACAGTGTGTCAGTGAGTGTGTTAATATTAATCTGTGTTCTCTGTCAGTGTGTTAATATTCCTGAGGACAGTGGGGGTGTTTTACACTTCACAGGGTGTATCTGACTATGGGTCATGATGTGCAAAGTGTGTCAGTGAGTGTGTTAATATTAATCTGTGTTCTCTGTCAGTGTGTTAATATTACTCAGGACAGTGGGGGTGTTTTACACTTCACAGGGTGTATCTGACTGTGAGTCCTGATATACACAGTGTGTCAGTGAGTGTGTTAATATTAATCTGTGTTCTCTGTCAGTGTGTTAATATTACTGAGGACAGTGGGGGTGTTTTACACTTCACAGGGTGTATCTGACTGTGGATCATGATATACACAGAGTGTCAGTGAGTGTGTTAATATTAATCTGTGTTCTCTGTCAGTGTGTTAATATTGCTGAGGACAGTGGGGGTGTTTTACACTTCACAGGGTTTATCTGACTGTGGGTCATGATATACACAGTGTGTCAGTGAGTCTGTTAATATTAATCTGTGTTCTCTGTCAGTGTGTTAATATTACTGAGGACAGTGGGGGTGTTTTACACTTCGCAGGGAGTATCTGACTGTGGGTCATGATATACACAGTGTGTCAGTGAGTGTGTTAATATTAATCTGTGTTCTCTGTCAGTGTGTTAATATTCCTGAGGACAGTGGGGGTGTTCTACACTTCACAGGGTGTATCTGACTGTGGGTCATGATGTACACAGTGTGTCAGTGAGTGTGTTAATATTAATCTGTGTTCTCTGTCAGTGTGTCAATATTACTGAGGGCAGTGGGGATGTTTTACACTTCACAGGGTGTATCTGACTGTGGGTCATGATGTACACAGTGTGTCAGTGAGTGTATTAATATTAATCTGTGTTCTCTGTCAGTGTGTTAATATTACTGAGGACAGTGGGGGTGTTTTACACTTCACAGGGTGTATCTGACTGTGGGTCATGATGTACACAGTGTGTCAGTGAGTGTGTTAATATTAATCTGTGTTCTCTGTCAGTGTGTTAATATTCCTGAGGGCAGTGGGGATGTTTTACACTTCACAGGGTGTATCTGACTGTGGGTCATGATGTACACAGTGTGTCAGTGAGTGTGTTAATATTAATCTGTGTTCTCTGTCAGTGTGTTAATATTACTGAGGACAGTGGGGGTGTTTTACACTTCACAGGGTGTATCTGACTGTGAGTCATGATATACACAGTGTGTCAGTGAGTGTGTTAATATTAATCTGTGTTATCTGTCAGTGTGTTAATATTACTGAGGACAGTGGGGGTGTTTTACACTTCACAGGGTGTATCTGACTGTGGATCATGATATACACAGAGTGTCAGTGAGTGTGTTAATATTAATCTGTGTTCTCTGTCAGTGTGTTAATATTGCTGAGGACAGTGGGGGTGTTTTACACTTCACAGGGTTTATCTGACTGTGGGTCATGATATACACAGTGTGTCAGTGAGTCTGTTAATATTAATCTGTGTTCTCTGTCAGTGTGTTAATATTACTGAGGACAGTGGGGGTGTTTTACACTTCGCAGGGTGTATCTGACTGTGGGTCATGATATACACAGTGTGTCAGTGAGTGTGTTAATATTAATCTGTGTTCTCTGTCAGTGTGTTAATATTCCTGAGGACAGTGGGGGTGTTCTACACTTCACAGGGTGTATCTGACTGTGGGTCATGATGTACACAGTGTGTCAGTGAGTGTGTTAATATTAATCTGTGTTCTCTGTCAGTGTGTTAATATTACTGAGGGCAGTGGGGATGTTTTACACTTCACAGGGTGTATCTGACTGTGGGTCATGATGTACACAGTGTGTCAGTGAGTGTATTAATATTAATCTGTGTTCTCTGTCAGTGTGTTAATATTACTGAGGACAGTGGGGGTGTTTTACACTTCACAGGGTGTATCTGACTGTGGGTCATGATGTACACAGTGTGTCAGTGAGTGTGTTAATATTAATCTGTGTTCTCTGTCAGTGTGTTAATATTCCTGAGGGCAGTGGGGATGTTTTACACTTCACAGGGTGTATCTGACTGTGGGTCATGATGTACACAGTGTGTCAGTGAGTGTGTTAATATTAATCTGTGTTCTCTGTCAGTGTGTTAATATTACTGAGGACAGTGGGGGTGTTTTACACTTCACAGGGTGTATCTGACTGTGAGTCATGATATACACAGTGTGTCAGTGAGTGTGTTAATATTAATCTGTGTTCTCTGTCAGTGTGTTAATATTACTGAGGACAGTGGGGGTGTTTTACACTTCACAGGGTGTATCTGACTGTGGGTCATGATATACACAGTGTGTCAGTGAGTGTGTTAATATTAATCTGTGTTCTCTGTCAGTGTGTTAATATTACTGAGGACAGTGGGGGTGTTTTACACTTCACAGGGTGTATCTGACTGTGGGTCATGATATACACAGTGTGTCAGTGAGTGTGTTAATATTAATCTGTGTTCTCTGTCAGTGTGTTAATATTGCTGAGGACATTGGGGGTGTTTTACACTTCACAGGGTTTATCTGACAGTGTGTCATGATGTACACAGTGTGTCAGTGAGTATGTTAATATTAATCTGTGTTCTCTGTCAGTGTGTTAATATTACTGAGGATAGTGGGGGTGTTTTACACTTCACAGGGTGTATCTGACTGTGGGTCATGATGTACACAGTGTGTCAGTGAGTGTGTTAATATTAATCTGTGTTCTCTGTCAGTGTGTTAATATTACTGAGGACAGTGGGGGTGTTTTACACTTCACAGGGTGTATCTGACTGTGGGTCATGATGTACACAGTGTGTCAGTGAGTGTGTTAATATTAATCTGTGTTCTCTGTCAGTGTGTTAATATTACTGAGGACAGTGGGGGTGTTTTACACTTCACAGGGTGTATCTGACTGTGGGTCATGATATACACAGTGTGTCAGTGAGTATGTTAATATTAATCTGTGTTCTCTGTCAGTGTGTTAATATTACTGAGGACAGTGGGGGTGTATTACACTTCACAGGGTGTATCTGACTGTGGGTCATGATGTACACAGTGTGTCAGTGAGTGTGTTAATATTAATCTGTGTTCTCTGTCAGTGTGTTAATATTCCTGAGGACATTGGGGGTGTTTTACACTTCACAGGGTGTATCTGACTGTGGGTCATGATGTACACAGTTTGTCAGTGAGTATGTTAATATTAATCTGTGTTCTCTGTCAGTGTGTTAATATTACTGAGGACAGTGGGGGTGTTTTACACTTCACAGGGTGTATCTGACTGTGGGTCATGATATACACAGTGTGTCAGTGAGTGTGTTACTATTAATCTGTGTTCTCTGTCAGTGTGTTAATATTGCTGAGGACAGTGGGGGTGTTTTACACTTCACGGGGTTTATCTGACTGTGGGTCATGATATACACAGTGTGTCAGTGAGTGTGTTAATATTAATCTGTGTTCTCTGTCAGTGTGTTAATATTCCTGAGGACAGTGGGGGTGTTTTACACTTCACAGGGTGTATCTGACTGTGGGTCATGATGTACACAGTGTGTCAGTGAGTGTGTTAATATTAATCTGTGTTCTCTGTCAGTGTGTTAATATTACTGAGGACAGTGGGGGTGTTTTACACTTCACAGGGTGTATCTGACTGTGGGTCATGATATACACAGTGTGTCAGTGAGTGTGTTAATATTAATCTGTGTTCTCTGTCAGTGTGTTAATATTGCTGAGGACAGTGGGGGTGTTTTACACTTCACAGGGTGTATCTGACTGTGGGTCATGATATACACAGTGTGTCAGTGAGTGTGTTAATATTAATCAGTGTTCTCTGTCAGTGTGTTAATATTACTGAGGACAGTGGGGGTGTTTTACACTTCACAGGGTGTATCTGACTGTGGGTCATGATGTACACAGTGTGTCAGTGAGTGTGTTAATATTAATCTGTGTTCTCTGTCAGTGTGTTAATATTCCTGAGGACAGTGGGCGTGTTTTACACTTCACAGGGTGTATCTGACTGTGGGTCATGATATACACAATGTGTCAGTGAGACTGTTAATATGAATCTGTGTTCTCTGTCAGTGTCTTAATATTACTGAGGAAAGTGGGGGTGTTTTACACTTCACAGGGTGTATCTGGCTGTGGGTCATGATGTACACAGTGTGTCAGTGAGTGTGTTAATATTAATCTGTGTTCTCTGTCAGGTGTTAATATTACTGAGGACAGTGGGGGTGTTTTACACTTCACAGGGTGTATCTGACTGTGGGTCATGATGTACACAGTGTGTCAGTGAGTGTGTTAATATTAGTCTGTGTTCTCTGTCAGTGTGTTAATATTACTGAGGACAGTGGGGGTGTTTTACACTTCACAGGGTTTATCTGACTGTGGGTCATGATATACACAGTGTGTCAGTGAGTGTGTTAATATTAATCTGTGTTCTCTGTCAGTGTGTTAATATTACTGAGGACAGTGGGGGTGTTTTACACTTCACAGGGTTTATCTGACTGTGGGTCATGATGTACTCAGTGTGTCAGTGAGTGTGTTAATATTAATCTGTGTTCTCTGTCAGTGTGTTAATATTACTGAGGACAGTGGGGGTGTTTTACACTTCACAGGGTTTATCTGACTGTGGGTCATGATGTACACAGTGTGTCAGTGAGTGTGTTAATATTAATCTGTGTTCTCTGTCAGTGTGTTAATATTACTGAGGACAGTGGGGGTGTTTTACACTTCACAGGGCGTATCTGACTGTGGGTCATGATATACACAGTGTGTCAGTGAGTCTGTTAATATTAATCTGTGTTCTCTGTCAGTGTGTTAATATTACTGAGGACAGTGGGGGTGTTTTACACTTCACAGGGTGTATCTGACTGTGGGTCATGATATACACAGTGTGTCAGTGAGTGTGTTAATATTAATCTGTGTTCTCTGTCAGTGTGTTAATATTCCTGAGGACAGTGGGGGTGTTTTACACTTCACAGGGTGTATCTGACTGTGGGTCATGATATACACAGTGTGTCAGTGAGTGTGTTAATATTAATCTGTGTTCTCTGTCAGTGTGTTAATATTACTGAGGACAGTGGGGGTGTTTTACACTTCACAGGGTGTATCTGACTGTGAGTCATGATATACACAGTGTGTCAGTGAGTGTGTTAATATTAATCTGTGTTCTCTGTCAGTGTGTTAATATTGCTGAGGACAGTGGGGGTGTTTTACACTTCACAGGGTTTATCTGACAGTGTGTCATGATGTACACAGTGTGTCAGTGAGTATGTTAATATTAATCTGTGTTCTCTGTCAGTGTGTTAATATTACTGAGGACAGTGTGGGTGTTTTACACTTCGCAGGGTGTATCTGACTGTGGGTCATGATATACACAGTGTGTCAGTGAGTGTGTTAATATTAATCTGTGTTCTCTGTCAGTGTGTTAATATTCCTGAGGACAGTGGGGGTGTTCTACACTTCACAGGGTGTATCTGACTGTGGGTCATGATGTACACAGTGTGTCAGTGAGTGTGTTAATATTAATCTGTGTTCTCTGTCAGTGTGTTAATATTACTGAGGGCAGTGGGGATGTTTTACACTTCACAGGGTGTATCTGACTGTGGGTCATGATGTACACAGTGTGTCAGTGAGTGTATTAATATTAATCTGTGTTCTCTGTCAGTGTGTTAATATTACTGAGGACAGTGGGGGTGTTTTACACTTCACAGGGTGTATCTGACTGTGGGTCATGATGTACACAGTGTGTCAGTGAGTGTGTTAATATTAATCTGTGTTCTCTGTCAGTGTGTTAATATTCCTGAGGACAGTGGGGGTGTTTTACACTTCACAGGGTGTATCTGACTGTGGGTCATGATGTACACAGTGTGTCAGTGAGTGTGTTAATATTAATCTGTGTTCTCTGTCAGTGTGTTAATATTACTGAGGACAGTGGGGGTGTTTTACACTTCACAGGGTGTATCTGACTGTGAGTCATGATATACACAGTGTGTCAGTGAGTGTGTTAATATTAATCTGTGTTCTCTGTCAGTGTGTTAATATTACTGAGGACAGTGGGGGTGTTTTACACTTCACAGGGTGTATCTGACTGTGGGTCATGATATACACAGTGTGTCAGTGAGTGTGTTAATATTAATCTGTTTTCTCTGTCAGTGTGTTAATATTACTGAGGACAGTGGGGGTGTTTTACACTTCACAGGGTGTATCTGACTGTGGGTCATGATATACACAGTGTGTCAGTGAGTGTGTTAATATTAATCTGTGTTCTCTGTCAGTGTGTTAATATTGCTGAGGACAGTGGGGGTGTTTTACACTTCACAGGGTTTATCTGACAGTGTGTCATGATGTACACAGTGTGTCAGTGAGTATGTTAATATTAATCTGTGTTCTCTGTCAGTGTGTTAATATTACTGAGGATAGTGGGGGTGTTTTACACTTCACAGGGTGTATCTGACTGTGGGTCATGATGTACACAGTGTGTCAGTGAGTGTGTTAATATTAATCTGTGTTCTCTGTCAGTGTGTTAATATTACTGAGGACAGTGGGGGTGTTTTACACTTCACAGGGTGTATCTGACTGTGGGTCATGATGTACACAGTGTGTCAGTGAGTGTGTTAATATTAATCTGTGTTCTCTGTCAGTGTGTTAATATTACTGAGGACAGTGGGGGTGTTTTACACTTCACAGGGTGTATCTGACTGTGGGTCATGATATACACAGTGTGTCAGTGAGTATGTTAATATTAATCTGTGTTCTCTGTCAGTGTGTTAATATTACTGAGGACAGTGGGGGTGTATTACACTTCACAGGGTGTATCTGACTGTGGGTCATGATGTACACAGTGTGTCAGTGAGTGTGTTAATATTAATCTGTGTTCTCTGTCAGTGTGTTAATATTCCTGAGGACATTGGGGGTGTTTTACACTTCACTGGGTGTATCTGACTGTGGGTCATGATGTACACAGTTTGTCAGTGAGTATGTTAATATTAATCTGTGTTCTCTGTCAGTGTGTTAATATTACTGAGGACAGTGGGGGTGTTTTACACTTCACAGGGTGTATCTGACTGTGGGTCATGATATACACAGTGTGTCAGTGAGTGTGTTACTATTAATCTGTGTTCTCTGTCAGTGTGTTAATATTGCTGAGGACAGTGGGGGTGTTTTACACTTCACGGGGTTTATCTGACTGTGGGTCATGATATACACAGTGTGTCAGTGAGTGTGTTAATATTAATCTGTGTTCTCTGTCAGTGTGTTAATATTCCTGAGGACAGTGGGGGTGTTTTACACTTCACAGGGTGTATCTGACTGTGGGTCATGATGTACACAGTGTGTCAGTGAGTGTGTTAATATTAATCTGTGTTCTCTGTCAGTGTGTTAATATTACTGAGGACAGTGGGGGTGTTTTACACTTCACAGGGTGTATCTGACTGTGGGTCATGATATACACAGTGTGTCAGTGAGTGTGTTAATATTAATCTGTGTTCTCTGTCAGTGTGTTAATATTGCTGAGGACAGTGGGGGTGTTTTACACTTCACAGGGTGTATCTGACTGTGGGTCATGATATACACAGTGTGTCAGTGAGTGTGTTAATATTAATCAGTGTTCTCTGTCAGTGTGTTAATATTACTGAGGACAGTGGGGGTGTTTTACACTTCACAGGGTGTATCTGACTGTGGGTCATGATGTACACAGTGTGTCAGTGAGTGTGTTAATATTAATCTGTGTTCTCTGTCAGTGTGTTAATATTCCTGAGGACAGTGGGCGTGTTTTACACTTCACAGGGTGTATCTGACTGTGGGTCATGATATACACAATGTGTCAGTGAGACTGTTAATATGAATCTGTGTTCTCTGTCAGTGTCTTAATATTACTGAGGACAGTGGGGGTGTTTTACACTTCACAGGGTGTATCTGGCTGTGGGTCATGATGTACACAGTGTGTCAGTGAGTGTGTTAATATTAATCTGTGTTCTCTGTCAGGTGTTAATATTACTGAGGACAGTGGCGGTGTTTTACACTTCACAGGGTGTATCTGACTGTGGGTCATGATGTACACAGTGTGTCAGTGAGTGTGTTAATATTAGTCTGTGTTCTCTGTCAGTGTGTTAATATTACTGAGGACAGTGGGGGTGTTTTACACTTCACAGGGTTTATCTGACTGTGGGTCATGATATACACAGTGTGTCAGTGAGTGTGTTAATATTAATCTGTGTTCTCTGTCAGTGTGTTAATATTACTGAGGACAGTGGGGGTGTTTTACACTTCACAGGGTTTATCTGACTGTGGGTCATGATGTACTCAGTGTGTCAGTGAGTGTGTTAATATTAATCTGTGTTCTCTGTCAGTGTGTTAATATTACTGAGGACAGTGGGGGTGTTTTACACTTCACAGGGTTTATCTGACTGTGGGTCATGATGTACACAGTGTGTCAGTGAGTGTGTTAATATTAATCTGTGTTCTCTGTCAGTGTGTTAATATTACTGAGGACAGTGGGGGTGTTTTACACTTCACAGGGCGTATCTGACTGTGGGTCATGATATACACAGTGTGTCAGTGAGTGTGTTAATATTAATCTGTGTTCTCTGTCAGTGTGTTAATATTCCTGAGGACAGTGGGGGTGTTTTACACTTCACAGGGTGTATCTGACTGTGGGTCATGATGTGCACAGTGTGTCAGTGAGTGTGTTAATATTAATCTGTGTTCTCTGTCAGTGTGTTAATATTACTGAGGACAGTGGGGGTGTTTTACACTTCACAGGGTGTATCTGACTGTGGGTCATGATGTGCACAGTGTGTCAGTGAGTGTGTTAATATTAATCTGTGTTCTCTGTCAGTGTGTTAATATTACTGAGGACAGTGGGGGTGTTTTACACTTCACAGGGTGTATCTGACTGTGGGTCATGATATACACAGTGTGTCAGTGAGAGTGTTAATATTAATCTGTGTTCTCTGTCAGTGTGTTAATATTACTGAGGACAGTGGGGGTGTTTTACACTTCACAGGGTGTATCTGACTGTGGGTCATGATGTACACAGTGTGTCAGTGAGAGTGTTAATATTAATCTGTGTTCTCTGTCAGTGTGTTAATATTCCTGAGGACAGTGGGGGTGTTTTACACTTCACAGGGTTTATCTGACTGTGGGTCATGATATACATAGTGTGTCAGTGAGAGTGTTAATATTAATCTGTGTTCTCTGTCAGTGTGTTAATATTACTGAGGACAGTGGGGGTGTTTTACTCTTCACAGGGTGTATCTGACTGTGGGTCATGATATACACAGTGTGTCAGTGAGAGTGTTAATATTAATCTGTGTTCTCTGTCAGTGTGCTAATATTACTGAGGACAGTGGGGGTGTTTTACACTTCACAGGGTGTATCTGGCTGTGAGTCATGATGTACACAGTGTGTCAGTGAGTGTGTTAATATTAATCTGTGTTCTCTGTCAGTGTGTTAATATTACTGAGGACAGTGGGGTGTTTTACACTTCACAGGGTGTATCTGACTGTGGGTCATGATATACACAGTGTGTCAGTGAGTGTGTTAATATTAATCTGTGTTCTCTGTCAGTGTGTTAATATTACTGAGGACAGTGGGGATGTTTTACACTTCACAGGGTGTATCTGACTGTGGGTCATGATGTACACAGTGTGTCAGTGAGTGTGTTAATATTAATCTGTGTTCTCTGTCAGTGTGTTAATATTACTGAGGACAGTGGGGGTGTTTTACACTTCACAGGGTGTATCTGACTGTGGGTCATGATATACACAGTGTGTCAGTGAGTCTGTTAATATTAATCTGTGTTCTCTGTCAGTGTGTTAATATTACTGAGGACAGTGGGAATGTTTTACACTTCACAGGGTGTATCTGACTGTGGGTCATGATATACACAGTGTGTCAGTGAGTGTGTTAATATTAATCTGTGTTCTCTGTCAGTGTGTTAATATTCCTGAGGACAGTGGGGGTGTTTTACACTTCACAGGGTGTATCTGACTATGGGTCATGATGTGCAAAGTGTGTCAGTGAGTGTGTTAATATTAATCTGTGTTCTCTGTCAGTGTGTTAATATTACTCAGGACAGTGGGGGTGTTTTACACTTCACAGGGTGTATCTGACTGTGAGTCATGATATACACAGTGTGTCAGTGAGTGTGTTAATATTAATCTGTGTTCTCTGTCAGTGTGTTAATATTACTGAGGACAGTGGGGGTGTTTTACACTTCACAGGGTGTATCTGACTGTGGATCATGATATACACAGAGTGTCAGTGAGTGTGTTAATATTAATCTGTGTTCTCTGTCAGTGTGTTAATATTGCTGAGGACAGTGGGGGTGTTTTACACTTCACAGGGTTTATCTGACTGTGGGTCATGATATACACAGTGTGTCAGTGAGTCTGTTAATATTAATCTGTGTTCTCTGTCAGTGTGTTAATATTACTGAGGACAGTGGGGGTGTTTTACACTTCGCAGGGTGTATCTGACTGTGGGTCATGATATACACAGTGTGTCAGTGAGTGTGTTAATATTAATCTGTGTTCTCTGTCAGTGTGTTAATATTCCTGAGGACAGTGGGGGTGTTTTACACTTCACAGGGTGTATCTGACTGTGGGTCATGATGTACACAGTGTGTCAGTGAGTGTGTTAATATTAATCTGTGTTTTCTGTCAGTGTGTTAATATTACTGAGGGCAGTGGGGATGTTTTACACTTCACAGGGTGTATCTGACTGTGGGTCATGATGTACACAGTGTGTCAGTGAGTGTGTTAATATTAATCTGTGTTCTCTGTCAGTGTGTTAATATTACTGAGGACAGTGGGGGTGTTTTACACTTCACAGGGTGTATCTGACTGTGGGTCATGATGTACACAGTGTGTCAGTGAGTGTGTTAATATTAATCTGTGTTCTCTGTCAGTGTGTTAATATTCCTGAGGGCAGTGGGGATGTTTTACACTTCACAGGGTGTATCTGACTGTGGGTCATGATGTACACAGTGTGTCAGTGAGTGTGTTAATATTAATCTGTGTTCTCTGTCAGTGTGTTAATATTACTGAGGACAGTGGGGGTGTTTTACACTTCACAGGGTGTATCTGACTGTGAGTCATGATATACACAGTGTGTCAGTGAGTGTGTTAATATTAATCTGTGTTCTCTGTCAGTGTGTTAATATTACTAAGGACAGTGGGGGTGTTTTACACTTCACAGGGTGTATCTGACTGTGGGTCATGATATACACAGTGTGTCAGTGAGTGTGTTAATATTAATCTGTGTTCTCTGTCAGTGTGTTAATATTACTGAGGACAGTGGGGGTGTTTTACACTTCACAGGGTGTATCTGACTGTGGGTCATGATATACACAGTGTGTCAGTGAGTGTGTTAATATTAATCTGTGTTCTCTGTCAGTGTGTTAATATTGCTGAGGACAGTGGGGGTGTTTTACACTTCACAGGGTCTATTTGAGTGTGGGTCATGATGTACACAGTCTGTCAGTGAGTGTGTTAATATTAATCTGTGTTCTCTGTCAGTGTGTTAATATTACTGAGGATAGTGGGGGTGTTTTACACTTCACAGGGTGTATCTGACTGTGGGTCATGATGTACACAGTGTGTCAGTGAGTGTGTTAATATTAATCTGTGTTCTCTGTCAGTGTGTTAATATTACTGAGGACAGTGGGGGTGTTTTACACTTCACAGGGTGTATCTGACTGTGGGTCATGATATACACAGTGTGTCAGTGAGTATGTTAATATTAATCTGTGTTCTCTGTCAGTGTGTTAATATTACTGAGGACAGTGGGGGTGTATTACACTTCACAGGGTGTATCTGACTGTGGGTCATGATGTACACAGTGTGTCAGTGAGTGTGTTAATATTAATCTGTGTTCTCTGTCAGTGTGTTAATATTCCTGAGGACATTGGGGGTGATTTACACTTCACAGGGTGTATCTGAATGTGGGTCATGATGTACACAGTTTGTCAGTGAGTATGTTAATATTAATCTGTGTTCTCTGTCAGTGTGTTAATATTACTGAGGACAGTGGGGGTGTTTTACACTTCACAGGGTGTATCTGACTGTGGGTCATGATATACACAGTGTGTCAGTGAGTGTGTTACTATTAATCTGTGTTCTCTGTCAGTGTGTTAATATTGCTGAGGACAGTGGGGGTGTTTTACACTTCACGGGGTTTATCTGACTGTGGGTCATGATATACACAGTGTGTCAGTGAGTGTGTTAATATTAATCTGTGTTCTCTGTCAGTGTGTTAATATTCCTGAGGACAGTGGGGGTGTTTTACACTTCACAGGGTGTATCTGACTGTGGGTCATGATGTACACAGTGTGTCAGTGAGTGTGTTAATATTAATCTGTGTTCTCTGTCAGTGTGTTAATATTACTGAGGACAGTGGGGGTGTTTTACACTTCACAGGGCGTATCTGACTGTGGGTCATGATATACACAGTGTGTCAGTGAGTCTGTTAATATTAATCTGTGTTCTCTGTCAGTGTGTTAATATTACTGAGGACAGTGGGGGTGTTTTACACTTCACAGGGTGTATCTGACTGTGGGTCATGATATACACAGTGTGTCAGTGAGTGTGTTAATATTAATCTGTGTTCTCTGTCAGTGTGTTAATATTCCTGAGGACAGTGGGGGTGTTTTACACTTCACAGGGTGTATCTGACTGTGGGTCATGATGTGCACAGTGTGTCAGTGAGTGTGTTAATATTAATCTGTGTTCTCTGTCAGTGTGTTAATATTACTGAGGACAGTGGGGGTGTTTTACACTTCACAGGGTGTATCTGACTGTGGGTCATGATGTGCACAGTGTGTCAGTGAGTGTGTTAATATTAATCTGTGTTCTCTGTCAGTGTGTTAATATTACTGAGGACAGTGGGGGTGTTTTACACTTCACAGGGTGTATCTGACTGTGGGTCATGATATACACAGTGTGTCAGTGAGAGTGTTAATATTAATCTGTGTTCTCTGTCAGTGTGTTAATATTACTGAGGACAGTGGGGGTGTTTTACACTTCACAGGGTGTATCTGACTGTGGGTCATGATGTACACAGTGTGTCAGTGAGAGTGTTAATATTAATCTGTGTTCTCTGTCAGTGTGTTAATATTCCTGAGGACAGTGGGGGTGTTTTACACTTCACAGGGTTTATCTGACTGTGGGTCATGATATACATAGTGTGTCAGTGAGAGTGTTAATATTAATCTGTGTTCTCTGTCAGTGTGTTAATATTACTGTGGACAGTGGGGGTGTTTTACTCTTCACAGGGTGTATCTGACTGTGGGTCATGATATACACAGTGTGTCAGTGATAGTGTTAATATTAATCTGTGTTCTCTGTCAGTGTGCTAATATTACTGAGGACAGTGGGGGTGTTTTACACTTCACAGGGTGTATCTGGCTGTGAGTCATGATGTACACAGTGTGTCAGTGAGTGTGTTAATATTAATCTGTGTTCTCTGTCAGTGTGTTAATATTACTGAGGACAGTGGGGTGTTTTACACTTCACAGGGTGTATCTGACTGTGGGTCATGATATACACAGTGTGTCAGTGAGTGTGTTAATATTAATCTGTGTTCTCTGTCAGTGTGTTAATATTACTGAGGACAGTGGGGATGTTTTACACTTCACAGGGTGTATCTGACTGTGGGTCATGATGTACACAGTGTGTCAGTGAGTGTGTTAATATTAATCTGTGTTCTCTGTCAGTGTGTTAATATTACTGAGGACAGTGGGGGTGTTTTACACTTCACAGGGTGTATCTGACTGTGGGTCATGATATACACAGTGTGTCAGTGAGTGTGTTAATATTAATCTGTGTTCTCTGTCAGTGTGTTAATATTACTGAGGACAGTGGGAATGTTTTACACTTCACAGGGTGTATCTGACTGTGGGTCATGATATACACAGTGTGTCAGTGAGTGTGTTAATATTAATCTGTGTTCTCTGTCAGTGTGTTAATATTCCTGAGGACAGTGGGGGTGTTTTACACTTCACAGGGTGTATCTGACTATGGGTCATGATGTGCAAAGTGTGTCAGTGAGTGTGTTAATATTAATCTGTGTTCTCTGTCAGTGTGTTAATATTACTCAGGACAGTGGGGGTGTTTTACACTTCACAGGGTGTATCTGACTGTGAGTCATGATATACCCAGTGTGTCAGTGAGTGTGTTAATATTAATCTGTGTTCTCTGTCAGTGTGTTAATATTACTGAGGACAGTGGGGGTGTTTTACACTTCACAGGGTGTATCTGACTGTGGATCATGATATACACAGAGCGTCAGTGAGTGTGTTAATATTAATCTGTGTTCTCTGTCAGTGTGTTAATATTGCTGAGGACAGTGGGGGTGTTTTACACTTCACAGGGTTTATCTGACTGTGGTTCATGATATACACAGTGTGTCAGTGAGTCTGTTAATATTAATCTGTGTTCTCTGTCAGTGTGTTAATATTGCTGAGGACAGTGGGGGTGTTTTACACTTCACAGGGTGTATCTGACTGTGGGTCATGATATACACAGTGTGTCAGTGAGTATGTTAATATTAATCTGTGTTCTCTGTCAGTGTGTTCATATTACTGAGGACAGTGGGGGTGTATTACACTTCACAGGGTGTATCTGACTGTGGGTCATGATGCACACAGTGTGTCAGTGAGTGTGTTAATATTAATCTGTGTTCTCTGTCAGTGTGTTAATATTCCTGAGGACATTGGGGGTGTTTTACACTTCACAGGGTGTATCTGACTGTGGGTCATGATGTACACAGTTTGTCAGTGAGTATGTTAATATTAATCTGTGTTCTCTGTCAGTGTGTTAATATTACTGAGGACAGTGGGGGTGTTTTACACTTCACAGGGTGTATCTGAATGTGGGTCATGATATACACAGTGTGTCAGTGAGTGTGTTACTATTAATCTGTGTTCTCTGTCAGTGTGTTAATATTGCTGAGGACAGTGGGGGTGTTTTACACTTCACGGGGTTTATCTGACTGTGGGTCATGATATACACAGTGTGTCAGTGAGTGTGTTAATATTAATCTGTGTTCTCTGTCAGTGTGTTAATATTCCTGAGGACAGTGGGGGTGTTTTACACTTCACAGGGTGTATCTGACTGTGGGTCATGATGTACACAGTGTGTCAGTGAGTGTGTTAATATTAATCTGTGTTCTCTGTCAGTGTGTTAATATTACTGAGGACAGTGGGGGTGTTTTACACTTCACAGGGTGTATCTGACTGTGGGTCATGATATACACAGTGTGTCAGTGAGTGTGTTAATATTAATCTGTGTTCTCTGTCAGTGTGTTAATATTGCTGAGGACAGTGGGGGTGTTTTACACTTCACAGGGTGTATCTGACTGTGGGTCATGATATACACAGTGTGTCAGTGAGTGTGTTAATATTAATCAGTGTTCTCTGTCAGTGTGTTAATATTACTGAGGACAGTGGGGGTGTTTTACACTTCACAGGGTGTATCTGACTGTGGGTCATGATGTACACAGTGTGTCAGTGAGTGTGTTAATATTAATCTGTGTTCTCTGTCAGTGTGTTAATATTCCTGAGGACAGTGGGCGTATTTTACACTTCACAGGGTGTATCTGACTGTGGGTCATGATATACACAATGTGTCAGTGAGACTGTTAATATGAATCTGTGTTCTCTGTCAGTGTCTTAATATTACTGAGGACAGTGGGGGTGTTTTACACTTCACAGGGTGTATCTGGCTGTGGGTCATGATGTACACAGTGTGTCAGTGAGTGTGTTAATATTAATCTGTGTTCTCTGTCAGTGTGTTAATATTCCTGAGGACAGTGGGGGTGTTTTACACTTCACCGGGTGTATCTGACTGTGGGTCATGATGTACACAGTGTGTCAGTGAGTGTGTTAATATTAATCTGTGTTCTCTGTCAGTGTGTTAATATTCCAGAGGACAGTGGGGGTGTTTTACACTTCACAGGGTGTATCTGACTGTGGGTCATGATGTACACAGTGTGTCAGTGAGTGTGTTAATATTAATCTGTGTTCTCTGTCAGTGTGTTAATATTACTGAGGACAGTGGGGGTATTGTACACTTCACAGGGTTTATCTGACTGTGGGTCATGATATACACAGTGTGTCAGTGAGTGTGTTAATATTAATCTGTGTTCTCTGTCAGTGTGTTAATATTACTGAGGACAGTGGGGGTGTTTTACACTTCACAGGGTTTATCTGACTGTGGGTCATGATGTACACAGTGTGTCAGTGAGTGTGTTAATATTAATCTGTGTTCTCTGTCAGTGTGCTAATATTACTCAGGACAGTGGGGGTGTTTTACACTTCACAGGGTTTATCTGACTGTGGGTCATGATATACACAGTGTGTCAGTGAGTGTGTTAATATTAATCTGTGTTCTCTGTCAGTGTGTTAATATTACTGAGGACAGTGGTGGTGTTTTACACTTCACAGGGTGTATCTGACTGTGGGTCATGATATACACAGTGTGTCAGTGAGTGTGTTAATATTAATCTGTGTTCTCTGTCAGTGTGTTAATATTCCTGAGGACAGTGGGGGTGTTTTACACTTCACAGGGTGTATCTGACTATGGGTCATGATATACACAGTCTGTCGGTGAGTGTGTTAATATTAATCTGTGTTCTCTGTCAGTGTGTTAATATTCCTGAGGACAGTGGGGGTGTTTTACACTTCACAGGGTTTATCTGACTGTGGGTCATGATGTACACAGTGTGTCAGTGAGTGTGTTAATATTAATCTGTGTTCTCTGTCAGTGTGTTAATATTACTGAGGACAGTGGGGATGTTTTACACTTCACAGGGTGTATCTGACTGTGGGTCGTGATATACACAGTGTGTCAGTGAGTGTGTTAATATTAATCTGTGTTCTCTGTCAGTGTGTTAATATTCCTGAGGACAGTGGGGGTGTTTTACACTTCACAGGGTGTATCTGACTATGGGTCATGATATACACAGTGTGTCGGTGAGTGTGTTAATATTAATCTGTGTTCTCTGTCAGTGTGTTAATATTCCTGAGGACAGTGGGGGTGTTTTACACTTCACAGGGTTTATCTGACTGTGGGTCATGATGTACACAGTGTGTCAGTGAGTGTGTTAATATTAATCTGTGTTCTCTGTCAGTGTGTTAATATTACTGAGGACAGTGGGGATGTTTTACACTTCACAGGGTGTATCTGACTGTGGGTCATGATATACACAATGTGTCAGTGAGTGTGTTAATATTAATCTGTGTTCTCTGTCAGTGTGTTAATATTACTGAGGACAGTGGGGGTGTTTTACACTTCACAGGGTGTATCTGACTGTGGGTCATGATATACACAGTGTGTCAGTGAGTGTGTTAATATTAATCTGTGTTCTCTGTCAGAGTGTTAATATTCCTGAGGACAGTGGGGGTGTTTTACACTTCACAGGGTGTATCTGACTGTGGGTCATGATGTACACAGTGTGTCAGTGAGTGTGTTAATATTAATCTGTGTTCTCTGTCAGTGTGTTAATATTCCTGAGGACAGTGGGGGTGTTTTACACTTCACAGGGTTTATCTGACTGTGGGTCATGATGTACACAGTGTGTCAGTGAGTCTGTTAACATTAATCTGTGTTCTCTGTCAGTGTGTTAATATTACTGAGGACAGTGGGGGTGTTTTTCACTTCACAGGGTTTATCTGACTTTGGGTCATGATGTGCACAGTGTGTCAGTGAGTGTGTTAATATTAATCTGTGTTCTCTGTCAGTGTGTTAATATTACTGAGGACAGTGGGGGTGTTTTACAGTTCACAGGGTGTATCTGACTGTGGGTCATGATGTACACAGTGTGTCAGTGAGTGTGTTAATATTAATCTGTGTTCTCTGTCAGTGTGTTAATATTACTGAGGACAGTGGGGGTGTTTTACACTTCACAGGGTGTATCTGACTGTGGGTCATGATGTACACAGTGTGTCAGTGAGTGTGTTAATATTAATCTGTGTTCTCTGTCAGTGTGTTAATATTACTGAGGACAGTGGGGGTGTTTTACACTTCACAGGGTGTATCTGACTGTGGGTCATGATGTACACAGTGTGTCAGTGAGTGTGTTAATATTAATCTGTGTTCTCTGTCAGTGTGTTAATATTACTGAGGACAGTGGGGGTGTTTTACACTTCACAGGGTTTATCTGACTGTGGGTCATGATATACACAGTGTGTCAGTGAGTGCGTTAATATTAATCTGTGTTCTCTGTCAGTGTGTTAATATTACTGAGGACAGTGGGGGTGTTTTACACTTCACAGGGTGTATCTGACTGTGGGTCATGATATACACAGTGTGTCAGTGAGCCTGTTAATATTAATCTGTGTTCTCTGTCAGTGTGTTAATATTCCTGAGGACAGTGGGGGTGTTTTGCACTTCACAGGGTGTATCTGACTGTGGGTCATGATGTGCACAGTGTGTCAGTGAGTGTGTTAATATTAATCTGTGTTCTCTGTCAGTGTGTTAATATTACTGAGGACAGTGGGGGTGTTTTACACTTCACAGTGTTTATCTGACTGTGGGTCATGATATACACAGTGTGTCAGTGAGTGTGTTAATATTAATCTGTGTTCTCTGTCAGTGTGTTAATATTACTGAGGACAGTGGGGGTGTTTTACACTTCACAGGGTGTATCTGACTGTGGGTCATGATGTACACAGTGTGTCAGTGAGTGTGTTAATATTAATCTGTGTTCTCTGTCAGTGTGCTCATATCACTCAGGACAGTGGGGGTGTTTTACACTTCACAGGGTGTATCTGACTGTGGGTCATGATATACACAGTGTGTCAGTGAGTGTGTTAATATTCATCTGTGTTCTCTGTCAGTGTGTTAATATTACTGAGGACAGTGGGGGTGTTTTACACTTCACAGGGTGTATCTGACTGTGGGTCATGATATACACAGTGTGTCAGTGAGTGTGTTAATATTAATCTGTGTTCTCTGTCAGTGTGTTAATATTCCTGAGGACAGTGGGGGTGTTTTACACTTCACAGGGTGTATCTGACTGTGGGTCATGATATACACAGTGTGTCAGTGAGTGTGTTAATATTAATCTGTGTTCTCTGTCAGTGTGTTAATATTCCTGAGGACAGTGGGGGTGTTTTACACTTCACAGGGTGTATCTGACTGTGGGTCATGATGTAGACAGTGTGTCAGTGAGTGTGTTAATATTAATCTGTGTTCTCTGTCAGTGTGTTAATATTCCTGAGGGCAGTGGGGATGTTTTACACATCACAGGGTGTATCTGACTGTGGGTCATGATGTACACAGTGTGTCAGTGAGTGTGTTAATATTAATCTGTGTTCTCTGTCATTGTGTTAATATTCCTGAGGGCAGTGGGGATGTTTTACACTTCACAGGGTGTATCTGACTGTGGGTCATGATGTACACAGTGTGTCAGTGAGTGTGTTAATATTAATCTGTGTTCTCTGTCAGTGTGTTAATATTCCTGAGGACAGTGGGGGTGTTTTACACTTCACAGGGTGTATCTGACTGTGAGTCATGATATACACAGTGTGTCAGTGAGTGTGTTAATATTAATCTGTGTTCTCTGTCAGTGTGTTAATATTACTGAGGACAGTGGGGGTGTTTTACACTTCACAGGGTGTATCTGACTGTGGGTCATGATATACACAGTGTGTCAGTGAGTGTGTTAATATTAATCTGTGTTCTCTGTCAGTGTGTTAATATTACTGAGGACAGTGGGGGTGTTTTACACTTCACAGGGTGTATCTGACTGTGGGTCATGATATACACAGTGTGTCAGTGAGTGTGTTAATATTAATCTGTGTTCTCTGTCAGTGTGTTAATATTGCTGAGGACAGTGGGGGTGTTTTACACTTCACAGGGTTTATCTGACAGTGTGTCATGATGTACACAGTGTGTCAGTGAGTATGTTAATATTAGTCTGTGTTCTCTGTCAGTGTGTTAATATTACTGAGGATAGTGGGGGTGTTTTACACTTCACAGGGTGTATCTGACTGTGGGTCATGATGTACACAGTGTGTCAGTGAGTGTGTTAATATTAATCTGTGTTCTCTGTCAGTGTGTTAATATTACTGAGGACAGTGGGGGTGTTTTACACTTCACAGGGTGTATCTGACTGTGGGTCATGATGTACACAGTGTGTCAGTGAGTGTGTTAATATTAATCTGTGTTCTCTGTCAGTGTGTTAATATTACTGAGGACAGTGGGGGTGTTTTACACTTCACAGGGTGTATCTGACTGTGGGTCATGATATACACAGTGTGTCAGTGAGTATGTTAATATTAATCTGTGTTCTCTGTCAGTGTGTTAATATTACTGAGGACAGTGGGGGTGTTTTACACTTCACAGGGTGTATCTGACTGTGGGTCATGATGTACACAGTGTGTCAGTGAGTGTGTTAATATTAATCTGTGTTTTCTGTCAGTGTGTTAATATTCCTGAGGACATTGGGGGTGTTTTACACTTCACAGGGTGTATCTGACTGTGGGTCATGATGTACACAGTGTGTCAGTGAGTATGTTAATATTAATCTGTGTTCTCTGTCAGTGTGTTAATATTACTGAGGACAGTGGGGGTGTTTTACACTTCACAGGGTGTATCTGACTGTGGGTCATGATATACACAGTGTGTCAGTGAGTGTGTTACTATTAATCTGTGTTCTCTGTCAGTGTGTTAATATTGCTGAGGACAGTGGGGGTGTTTTACACTTCACGGGGTTTATCTGACTGTGGGTCATGATATACACAGTGTGTCAGTGAGTGTGTTAATATTAATCTGTGTTCTCTGTCAGTGTGTTAATATTGCTGAGGACAGTGGGGGTGTTTTACACTTCACAGGGTGTATCTGACTGTGGGTCATGATGTACACAGCGTGTCAGTGAGTGTGTTAATATTAATCTGTGTTCTCTGTCAGTGTGTTAATATTACTGAGGACAGTGGGGGTGTTTTACACTTCACAGGGTGTATCTGACTGTGGGTTATGATATACACAGTGTGTCAGTGAGTGTGTTAATATTAATCTGTGTTCTCTGTCAGTGTGTTTATATTGCTGAGGACAGTGGGGGTGTTTTACACTTCACAGGGTGTATCTGACTGTGGGTCATGATATACACAGTGTGTCAGTGAGTGTGTTAATATTAATCAGTGTTCTCTGTCAGTGTGTTAATATTACTGAGGACAGTGGGGGTGTTGTACACTTCACTGGGTGTATCTGACTGTGGGTCATGATGTACACAGTGTGTCAGTGAGTGTGTTAATATTAATCTGTGTTCTCTGTCAGTGTGTTAATATTCCTGAGGACAGTGGGCGTGTTTTACACTTCACAGGGTGTATCTGACTGTGGGTCATGATATACCCAATGTGTCAGTGAGACTGTTAATATGAATCTGTGTTCTCTGTCAGTGTCTTAATATTACTGAGGACAGTGGGGGTGTTTTACACTTCACAGGGTGTATCTGGCTGTGGGTCATGATGTACACAGTGTGTCAGTGAGTGTGTTAATATTAATCTGTGTTCTCTGTCAGTGTGTTAATATTCCTGAGGACAGTGGGGGTGTTTTACACTTCACCGGGTGTATCTGACTGTGGGTCATGATGTACACAGTGTGTCAGTGAGTGTGTTAATATTAATCTGTGTTCTCTGTCAGAGTGTTAATATTCCAGAGGACAGTGGGGGTGTTTTACACTTCACAGGGTGTATCTCACTCTGGGTCATGATGTACACAGTGTGTCAGTGAGTGTGTTAATATTAATCTGTGTTCTCTGTCAGTGTGTTAATATTACTGAGGACAGTGGGGGTGTTTTACACTTCACAGGGTTTATCTGACTGTGGGTCATGATATACACAGTGTGTCAGTGAGTGTGTTAATATTAATCTGTGTTCTCTGTCAGTGTGTTAATATTACTGAGGACAGTGGGGGTGTTTTACACTTCACAGGGTTTATCTGACTGTGGGTCATGATGTACACAGTGTGTCAGTGAGTGTGTTAATATTAATCTGTGTTCTCTGTCAGTGTGCTAATATTACTCAGGACAGTGGGGGTGTTTTACACTTCACAGGGTTTATCTGACTGTGGGTCATGATATACACAGTGTGTCAGTGAGTGTGTTAATATTAATCTGTGTTCTCTGTCAGTGTGTTAATATTACTGAGGACAGTGGGGGTGTTTTACACTTCACAGGGTGTATCTGACTGTGGGTCATGATATACACAGTGTGTCAGTGAGTGTGTTAATATTAATCTGTGTTCTCTGTCAGTGTGTTAATATTCCTGAGGACAGTGGGGGTGTTTTACACTTCACAGGGTGTATCTGACTATGGGTCATGATGTACACAGTGTGTCAGTGAGTGTGTTAATATTAATCTGTGTTCTCTGTCAGTGTGTTAATATTCCTGAGGACAGTGGGGGTGTTTTACACTTCACAGGGTGTATCTGACTGTGGGTCATGATATACACAGTGTGTCAGTAAGTGTGTTAATATTAATCTGTGTTCTCTGTCAGTGTGTTAATATTACTGAGGACAGTGGGGGTGTTTTACACTTCACAGGGTGTATCTGACTGTGGGTCATGATATACACAGTGTGTCAGTGAATGTGTTAATATTAATCTGTGTTCTCTGTCAGTGTGCTAATATTACTCAGGACAGTGGGGGTGTTTTACACTTCACAGGGTTTATCTGACTGTGGGTCATGATGTACACAGTGTGTCAGTGAGTGTGTTAATATTAATCTGTGTTCTCTGTCAGTGTGTTAATATTCCTGATGACAGTGGGGGTGTTTTACACTTCACAGGGTGTATCTGACTGTGGGTCATGATGTACACAGCGTGTCAGTGAGTGTGTTAATATTAATCTGTGTTCTCTGTCAGTGTGTTAATATTACTGAGGACAGTGGGGGTGTTTTACACTTCACAGGGTGTATCTGACTGTGGGTTATGATATACACAGTGTGTCAGTGAGTGTGTTAATATTAATCTGTGTTCTCTGTCAGTGTGTTTATATTGCTGAGGACAGTGGGGGTGTTTTACACTTCACAGGGTGTATCTGACTGTGGGTCATGATATACACAGTGTGTCAGTGAGTGTGTTAATATTAATCAGTGTTCTCTGTCAGTGTGTTAATATTACTGAGGACAGTGGGGGTGTTGTACACTTCACAGGGTGTATCTGACTGTGGGTCATGATGTACACAGTGTGTCAGTGAGTGTGTTAATATTAATCTGTGTTCTCTGTCAGTGTGTTAATATTCCTGAGGACAGTGGGCGTGTTTTACACTTCACAGGGTGTATCTGACTGTGGGTCATGATATACCCAATGTGTCAGTGAGACTGTTAATATGAATCTGTGTTCTCTGTCAGTGTCTTAATATTACTGAGGACAGTGGGGGTGTTTTACACTTCACAGGGTGTATCTGGCTGTGGGTCATGATGTACACAGTGTGTCAGTGAGTGTGTTAATATTAATCTGTGTTCTCTGTCAGTGTGTTAATATTCCTGAGGACAGTGGGGGTGTTTTACACTTCACCGGGTGTATCTGACTGTGGGTCATGATGTACACAGTGTGTCAGTGAGTGTGTTAATATTAATCTGTGTTCTCTGTCAGAGTGTTAATATTCCAGAGGACAGTGGGGGTGTTTTACACTTCACAGGGTGTATCTCACTCTGGGTCATGATGTACTCAGTGTGTCAGTGAGTGTGTTAATATTAATCTGTGTTTTCTGTCAGTGTGTTAATATTACTGAGGACAGTGGGGGTGTTTTACACTTCACAGGGTGTATCTGACTGTGGGTCATGATATACACAGTGTGTCAGTGAGTGTGTTAATATTAATCTGTGTTCTCTGTCAGTGTGTTAATATTACTGAGGACAGTGGGGGTGTTTTACACTTCACAGGGTTTATCTGACTGTGGGTCATGATGTACACAGTGTGTCAGTGAGTGTGTTAATATTAATCTGTGTTCTCTGTCAGTGTGCTAATATTACTCAGGACAGTGGGGGTGTTTTACACTTCACAGGGTTTATCTGACTGTGGGTCATGATATACACAGTGTGTCAGTGAGTGTGTTACTATTAATCTGTGTTCTCTGTCAGTGTGTTAATATTACTGAGGACAGTGGGGGTGTTTTACACTTCACAGGGTGTATCTGACTGTGGGTCATGATATACACAGTGTGTCAGTGAGTGTGTTAATATTAATCTGTGTTCTCTGTCAGTGTGTTAATATTCCTGAGGACAGTGGGGGTGTTTTACACTTCACAGGGTGTATCTGACTATGGGTCATGATGTACACAGTGTGTCAGTGAGTGTGTTAATATTAATCTGTGTTCTCTGTCAGTGTGTTAATATTCCTGAGGACAGTGGGGGTGTTTTACACTTCACAGGGTGTATCTGACTGTGGGTCATGATATACACAGTGTGTCAGTAAGTGTGTTAATATTAATCTGTGTTCTCTGTCAGTGTGTTAATATTACTGAGGACAGTGGGGGTGTTTTACACTTCACAGGGTGTATCTGACTGTGGGTCATGATATACACAGTGTGTCAGTGAATGTGTTAATATTAATCTGTGTTCTCTGTCAGTGTGCTAATATTACTCAGGACAGTGGGGGTGTTTTACACTTCACAGGGTTTATCTGACTGTGGGTCATGATGTACACAGTGTGTCAGTGAGTGTGTTAATATTAATCTGTGTTCTCTGTCAGTGTGTTAATATTCCTGAGGACAGTGGGGGTGTTTTACACTTCACAGGGTTTATCTGACTGTGGGTCATGATGTACACAGTGTGTCAGTGAGTGTGTTAATATTAATCTGTGTTCTCTCTCAGTGTGTTAATATTACTGAGGACAGTGGGGGTGTTTTACACTTCACAGGGTTTATCTGACTGTGGGTCATGATGTGCACAGTGTGTCAGTGATTGTGTTAATATTAATCTGTGTTCTCTGTCAGTGTGTTAATATTACTGAGGACAGTGGGGGTGTTTTACACTTCACAGGGTGTAACTGACTGTGGGTCATGATGTACACAGTGTGTCAGTGAGTGTGTTAATATTAATCTGTGTTCTCTGTCAGTGTGTTAATATTACTGAGGACAGTGGGGGTGTTTTACACTTCACAGGGTGTATCTGACTGTGGGTCGTGATGTACACAGTGTGTCAGTGAGTGTGTTAATATTAATCTGTGTTCTCTGTCAGTGTGTTAATATTACTGAGGACAGTGGGGGTGTTTTACACTTCACAGGGTGTATCTGACTGTGGGTCATGATGTACACAGTGTGTCAGTGAGTGTGTTAATATTAATCTGTGTTCTCTGTCAGTGTGTTAATATTACTGAGGACAGTGGGGGTGTTTTACACTTCACAGGGTTTATCTGACTGTGGGTCATGATATACACAGTGTGTCAGTGAGTGTGTTAATATTAATCTGTGTTCTCTGTCAGTGTGTTAATATTACTGAGGACAGTGGGGGTGTTTTACACTTCACAGGGTGTATCTGACTGTGGGTCATGATATACACAGTGTGTCAGTGAGTCTGTTAATATTAATCTGTGTTCTCTGTCAGTGTGTTAATATTACTGAGGACAGTGGGGGTGTTTTACACTTCACAGGGTGTATCTGACTGTGGGTCATGATATACACAGTGTGTCAGTGAGTGTGTTAATATTAATCAGTGTTCTCTGTCAGTGTGTTAATATTCCTGAGGACAGTGGGGGTGTTTTGCACTTCACAGGGTGTATCTGACTGTGGGTCATGATGTGCACAGTGTGTCAGTGAGTGTGTTAATATTAATCTGTGTTCTCTGTCAGTGTGTTAATATTACTGAGGACAGTGGGGGTGTTTTACACTTCACAGGGTTTATCTGACTGTGGGTCATGATATACACAGTGTGTCAGTGAGTGTGTTAATATTAATCTGTGTTCTCTGTCAGTGTGTTAATATTACTGAGGACAGTGGGGGTGTTTTACACTTCACAGGGTGTATCTGACTGTGGGTCATGATGTACACAGTGTGTCAGTGAGTGTGTTAATATTAATCTGTGTTCTCTGTCAGTGTGTTAATATTACTGAGGACAGTGGGGGTGTTTTACACTTCACAGGGTGTATCTGACTGTGGGTCATGATATACACAGTGTGTCAGTGAGTGTGTTAATATTAATCTGTGTTCTCTGTCAGTGTGTTAATATTCCTGAGGACAGTGGGGGTGTTTTACACTTCACAGGGTGTATCTGACTGTGGGTCATGATATACACAGTGTGTCAGTGAGTGTGTTAATATTAATCTGTGTTCACTGTCAGTGTGTTAATATTCCTGAGGACAGTGGGGGTGTTTTACACTTCACAGGGTGTATCTGACTGTGGGTCATGATGTAGACAGTGTGTCAGTGAGTGTGTTAATATTAATCTGTGTTCTCTGTCAGTGTGTTAATATTCCTGAGGGCAGTGGGGATGTTTTACACTTCACAGGGTGTATCTGACTGTGGGTCATGATGTACACAGTGTGTCAGTGAGTGTGTTAATATTAATCTGCGTTCTCTGTCAGTGTGTTAATATTCCTGAGGACAGTGGGGGTGTTTTACACTTCACAGGGTCTATTTGAGTGTGGGTCATGATGTACACAGTCTGTCAGTGAGTGTGTTAATATTAATCTGTGTTCTCTGTCAGTGTGTTAATATTCCTGAGGACAGTGGGGGTGTTTTACACTTCACAGGGTGTATCTGACTGTGGGTCATGATGTACACAGTGTGTCAGTGAGTATGTTAATATTAATCTGTGTTCTCTGTCAGTGTGTTAATATTACTGAGGACAGTGGGGATGTTTTACACTTCACAGGGTGTATCTGACTGTGGGTCATGATGTACACAGTGTGTCAGTGAGTGTGTTAATATTAATCTGTGTTCTCTGTCAGTGTGTTAATATTCCTGAGGGCAGTGGGGACGTTTTACACTTCACAGGGTGTATCTGACTGTGGGTCATGATGTACACAGTGTGTCAGTGGGTGTGTTAATATTAATCTGTGTTCTCTGTCAGTGTGTTAATATTCCTGAGGACAGTGGGGGTGTTCTACACTTCACAGGGTTTATTTGACTGTGGGTCATGATGTGCACAGTGTGTCAGTGAGTATGTTGATATTAATCTGTGTTCTCTGTCAGTGTGTTAATATTACTGTGGACAGTGGGGGTGTTTTACACTTCACAGGGTGTATCTGACTGTAGGTCATGATGTACACAGTGTGTCAGTGAGTGTGTTAATATTAATCTGTGTTCTCTGTCAGTGTGTTAATATTACTGAGGACAGTGGGGGTGTTTTACACTTCACAGGGTGTATCTGACTGTGGGTCATGATATACACAGTGTGTCAGTGAGTGTGTTAATATTAATCTGTGTTCTCTGTCAGTGTGTTAATATTACTGAGGACAGTGGGGGTGTTTTACACTTCACAGGGTGTATCTGACTGTGGGTCATGATGTACACAGTGTGTCAGTGAGTATGTTAATATTAATCTGTGTTCTCTGTCAGTGTGTTAATATTACTGAGGACAGTGGGGGTGTTTTACACTTCACAGGGTGTATCTGACTGTGGGTCATGATGTACACAATGTGTCAGTGAGTGTGTTAATATTAATCTGTGTTCTCTGTCAATGTGTTAATATTACTGAGGACAGTGGGGTTGTTTTACACTTCACAGGGTGTATCTGACTGTGGGTCATGATATACTCAGTGTGTCAGTGAGTGTGTTACTATTAATCTGTGTTCTCTGTCAGTGTGTTAATATTGCTGAGGACAGTGGGGTTGTTTTACACTTCACGGGGTTTATCTGACTGTGGGTCATGATATACACAGTGTGTCAGTGAGTGTGTTAATATTAATATGTGTTCTCTGTCAGTGTGTTAATATTCCTGAGGACAGTGGGGGTGTTTTACACTTCACAGGGTGTATCTGACTGTGGGTCATGATATACACAGTGTGTCAGTGAGTGTGTTAATATTAATCTGTGTTCTCTGTCAGTGTGTTAATATTACTGAGGACAGTGGGGGTGTTTTACACTTCACAGGGTGTATCTGACTGTGGGTCATGATGGACACAGTGTGTCAGTGAGTATGTTAATATTAATCTGTGTTCTCTGTCAGTTTGTTAATATTACTGAGGACAGTGGGGGTGTTTTACACTTCACAGGGTGTATCTGACTGTGGGTCATGATGTACACAGTGTGTCAGTGAGTGTGTTAATATTAATCTGTGTTCTCTGTCAGTGTGTTAATATTACTGAGGACAGTGGGGGTGTTTTACACTTCACAGGGTGTATCTGACTGTGGGTCATGATATACACAGTGTGTCAGTGAGTGTGTTACTATTAATCTGTGTTCTCTGTCAGTGTGTTAATATTGCTGAAGACAGTGGGGGTGTTTTACACTTCACGGGGTTTATCTGACTGTGGGTCATGATATACACAGTGTGTCAGTGAGTGTGTTAATATTAATCTGTGTTCTCTGTCAGTGTGTTAATATTCCTAAGGACAGTGGGGGTGTTTTACACTTCACAGGGTGTATCTGACTGTGGGTCATGATGTACACAGTGTGTCAGTGAGTGTGTTAATATTAATCTGTGTTCACTGTCAGTGTGTTAATATTCCTCAGGACAGTGGGGGTGTTTTACACTTCACAGGGTGTATCTGACTGTGGGTCATGATATACACAGTTTGTCAGTGAGTGTGTTAATATTAATCTGTGTTCTCTGTCAGTGTGTTAATATTCCTCAGGACAGTGGGGGTGTTTTACACTTCACAGGGTGTATCTGACTGTGGGTCATGATATACACAGTGTGTCAATGAGTGTGTTAATATTAATCTGTGTTCTCTGTCAGTGTGTTAATATTCCTCAGGACAGTGGGGGTGTTTTACACTTCACAGGGTGTATCTGACTGTGGGTCATGATATACACAGTGTGTCAGTGAGTGTGTTAATATTAATCTGTGTTCTCTGTCAGTGTGTTAATATTGCTGAGGACAGTGGGGGTGTTTTACACTTCACAGGGTGTATCTGACTGTGGGTCATGATATACACAGTGTGTCAGTGAGTGTGTTAATATTAATCAGTGTTGTCTGTCAGTGTGTTAATATTCCTGAGGACAGTGGGGGTGTTTTGCACTTAACAGGGTGTATCTGACTGTGGGTCATGATGTGCACAGTGTGTCAGTGAGTGTGTTAATATTAATCTGTGTTCTCTGTCAGTGTGTTAATATTACTGAGGACAGTGGGGGTGTTTTACACTTCACAGGGTTTATCTGACTGTGGGTCATGATATACACAGTGTGTCAGTGAGTGTGTTAATATTAATCTGTGTTCTCTGTCAGTGTGTTAATATTACTGAGGACAGTGGGGGTGTTTTACACTTCACAGGGTGTATCTGACTGTGGGTCATGATGTACACAGTGTGTCAGTGAGTGTGTTAATATTAATCTGTGTTCTCTGTCAGTGTGCTCATATTACTCAGGACAGTGGGGGTGTTTTACACTTCACAGGGTGTATCTGACTGTGGGTCATGATATACACAGTGTGTCAGTGAGTGTGTTAATATTCATCTGTGTTCTCTGTCAGTGTGTTAATATTACTGAGGACAGTGGGGGTGTTTTACACTTCACAGGGTGTATCTGACTGTGGGTCATGATATACACAGTGTGTCAGTGAGTGTGTTAATATTAATCTGTGTTCTCTGTCAGTGTGTTAATATTCCTGAGGACAGTGCGGGTCTTTTACACTTCACAGGGTGTATCTGATTGTGGGTCATGATATACACAGTGTGTCAGTGAGTGTGTTAATATTAATCTGTGTTCACTGTCAGTGTGTTAATATTCCTGAGGACAGTGGGGGTGTTTTACACTTCACAGGGTGTATCTGACTGTGGGTCATGATGTAGACAGTGTGTCAGTGAGTGTGTTAATATTAATCTGTGTTCTCTGTCAGTGTGTTAATATTCCTGAGGACAGTGGGGGTGTTTTACACTTCACAGGGTGTATCTGACTGTGGGTCATGATGTACACAGTGTGTCAGTGAGTATGTTAATATTAATCTGTGTTCTCTGTCAGTGAGTTAATATTACTGAGGACAGTGGGGATGTTTTACACTTCACAGGGTGTATCTGACTGTGGGTCATGATGTACACAGTGTGTCAGTGAGTGTGTTAATATTAATCTGTGTTCTCTGTCAGTGTGTTAATATTCCTGAGGGCAGTGGGGACGTTTTACACTTCACAGGGTGTATCTGACTGTGGGTCATGATGTACACAGTGTGTCAGTGAGTGTGTTAATATTAATCTGTGTTCTCTGTCAGTGTGTTAATATTCCTGAGGACAGTGGGGGTGTTCTACACTTCACAGGGTTTATTTGACTGTGGGTCATGATGTGCACAGTGTGTCAGTGAGTATGTTGATATTAATCTGTGTTCTCTGTCAGTGTGTTAATATTACTGAGGACAGTGGGGGTGTTTTACACTTCACAGGGTGTATCTGACTTTGGGTCATGATGTACACAGTGTGTCAGTGAGTGTGTTAATATTAATCTGTGTTCTCTGTCAGTGTGTTAATATTACTGAGGACAGTGGGGGTGTTTTACACTTCACAGGGTGTATCTGACTGTGGGTCATGATGTACACAGTGTGTCAGTGAGTGTGTTAATATTAATCTGTGTTCTCTGTCAGTGTGTTAATATTCCTGAGGACAGTGGGGGTGTTTTACACTTCACAGGGTGTATCTGACTGTGGGTCATGATATACACAATGTGTCAGTGAGACTGTTAATATGAATCTGTGTTCTCTGTCAGTGTGTTAATATTACTGAGGACAGTGGGGGTGTTTTACACTTCACAGGGTTTATCTGACTGTGTGTCATGATGTACACAGTGTGTCAGTGAGTGTGTTAATATTAATCTGTGTTCTCTGTCAGTGTGTTAATATTACTGAGGAAAGTGGGGGTGTTTTACACTTCACAGGGTGTATCTGACTGTGGGTCATGATATACACAGTGTGTCAGTGAGTGTGTTAATATTAATCTGTGTTCTCTGTCAGTGTGTTAATATTACTGAGGACAGTGGGGGTGTTTTACACTTCACAGGATGTATCTGACTGTGGGTCATGATATACACAGTGTGTCAGTGAGTGTGTTAATATTAATCTGTGTTCTCTGTCAGTGTGTTAATATTACTGAGGACAGTGGGGGTGTTTTACAATTCACAGGGTGTATCTGACTGTGGGTCATGATGTACACAGTGTGTCAGTGAGTGTGTTAATATTAATCTGTGTTCTCTGTCAGTGTGTTAATATTCCTGAGGACAGTGGGGGTGTTTTACACTTCACAGGGTGTATCTGACTGTGGGTCATGATGTACACAGTGTGTCTGTGAGTGTGTTAATATTAATCTGTGTTCTCTGTCAGTGTGTTAATATTCCTGAGTGCAGTGGGGGTGTTTTACACTTCACAGGGTGTATCTGACTGTGGGTCATGATATACACAGTGTGTCAGTGAGTGTGTTAATATTAATCTGTGTTCTCTGTCAATGTGTTAATATTCCTGAGGACAGTGGGGGTGTTTTACACTTCACAGGGTTTATCTGACTGTGGGTCATGATATACACAGTGTGTCAGTGAGTGTGTTAATATTAATCTGTGTTCTCTGTCAGTGTGTTAATATTCCTGAGGACAGTGGGGGTGTTTTACACTTCACAGGGTGTATCTGACTGTGGGTCATGATATACACAGTGTGTCAGTGAGTGTGTTAATATTAATCTGTGTTCCCTGTCAGTGTGTTAATATTACTGAGGACAGTGGGGGTGTTTTACACTTCACAGGGTGTATCTGACTGTGGATCATGATATACACAGTGTGTCAGTGAGTGTGTTAATATTAATCTGTGTTCTCTGTCAGTGTGTTAATATTGCTGAGGACAGTGGGGGTATTTTACACTTCACAGGGTTTATCTGACTGTGGGTCATGATATACACAGTGTGTCAGTGAGTGTGTTAATATTAATCTGTGTTCTCTGTCAATGTGTTAATATTACTGAGGACAGTGGGGATGTTTTACACTTCACAGGGTGTAACTGACTGTGGGTCATGATATACACAGTGTGTCAGTGAGTGTGTTAATATTAATCTGTGTTCTCTGTCAGTGTGTTAATATTACTGAGGACAGTGGGGGTGTTTTACACTTCACAGGGTGTATCTGACTGTGAGTCATGATGTACACAGTGTGTCAGTGAGTGTGTTAATATTAATCTGTGTTCTCTGTCAGTGTGTTAATATTACTGAGGACAGTGGGGGTGTTTTACACTTCACAGGGTGTATCTGACTGTGGGTCATGATGTACACAGTGTGTCAGTGAGTGTGTTAATATTAATCTGTGTTCTCTGTCAGTGTGTTAATATTGCTGAGGACAGTGGGGGTGTTTTACACTTCACAGGGTTTATCTGACTGTGGGTCATGATATACACAGTGTGTCAGTGAGTGTGTTAATATTAATCTGTGTTCTCTGTCAGTGTGTTAATATTCCTGAGGACAGTGGGGGTGTTCTACACTTCACAGGGTTTATTTGACTGTGGGTCATGATGTACACAGTGTGTCAGTGAGTGTGTTAATATTAATCTGTGTACTCTGTCAGTGTGTTAATATTCCTGAGGACAGTGGGGGTGTTTTACACTTCACAGGGTGCATCTGACTGTGGGTCATGATATACACAGTGTGTCAGTGAGTGTGTTAATATTAATCTGTGTACTCTGTCAGTGTGTTAATATTCCTGAGGTCAGTGGGGGTGTTTTACACTTCACCGGGTGTATCTGACTGTGGGTCATGATATACACAGTGTGTCAGTGAGAGTGTTAATATTAATCTGTGTTCTCTGTCAGTGTGTTAATATTCCTGAGGACAGTGGGGATGTTTTACACTTCACAGGGTGTATCTGACTGTGGGTCATGATATACACAGTGTGTCAGTGAGAGTGTTAATATTAATCTGTGTTCTCTGTCAGTGTGTTAATATTACTGAGGACAGTGGGGGTGTTTTACACTTCACAGGGTGTATCTGACTGTGGGTCATGATATACACAGTGTGTCAGTGAGTGTGTTAATATTAATCTGTGTTCTCTGTCAGTGTGTTAATATTACTGAGGACAGTGGGGGTGTTTTACACTTCACAGGGTGTATCTGACTGTGGGTCATGATATACACAGTGTGTCAGTGAGTGTGTTAATATCAATCTGTGTTCTCTGTCAGTGTGTTAATATTACTGAGGACAGGGGGGGTATTTTACACTTCACAGGGCTTATCTGACTGTGGGTCATGATGTACACAGTGTGTCAGTGAGTCTGTTAATATTAATCTGTGTTCTCTGTCAGTGTGTTAATATTACTGAGGACAGTGGGGGTGTTTTACACTTCACAGAGTGTATCTGACTGTGGGTCATGATATGCACAGTGTGTCAGTGAGTGTGTTAATATTAATCTGTGTTCTCTGTCAGTTTGTTAATATTCCTGAGGACAGTGGGGGTGTTTTGCACTTCACAGGGTGTATCTGACTGTGGGTCATGATATACACAGTGTGTCAGTGAGTGTGTTAATATTAATCTGTGTTCTCTGTCAGTGTGTTAATATTCCAGAGGACAGTGGGGATGTTTTACACTTCACAGGGTGTATCTGACTGTGGGCCATGATATACACAGTGTGTCAGTGAGTGTGCTAATATTAATCTGTGTTCTCTGTCAGTGTGTTAATATTCCTGAGGACAGTGGGGATGTTTTACACTTCACAGGGTGTATCTGACTGTGGGTCATGATATACACAGTGTGTCAGTGAGAGTGTTAATATTAATCTGTGTTCTCTGTCAGTGTGTTAATATTACTGAGGACAGTGGGGGTGTTTTACACTTCACAGGGTGTATCTGACTGTGGGTCATGATATACACAGTGTGTCAGTGAGTGTGTTAATATTAATCTGTGTTCTCTGTCAGTGTGTTAATATTACTGAGGACAGTGGGGGTGTTTTACACTTCACAGGGTGTATCTGACTATGGGTCATGATATACACAGTGTGTCAGTGAGTGTGTTAATATTAATCTGTGTTCTCTGTCAGTGTGTTAATATTACTGAGGACAGGGGGGGAGTATTTTACACTTCACAGGGTTTATCTGACTGTGGGTCATGATGTACACAGTGTGTCAGTGAGTCTGTCAATATTAATCTGTGTTCTCTGTCAGTGTGTTAATATTACTGAGGACCGTGGGGGTGTTTTACACTTCACAGAGTGTATCTGACTGTGGGTCATGATATACACAGTGTGTCAGTGAGTGTGTTAATATTAATCTGTGTTCTCTGTCAGTGTGTTAATATTCCTGAGGACAGTGGGGGTGTTTTACACTTCACAGGGTGTATCTGACTGTGGGTCATGATATACACAGTGTGTCAGTGAGTGTGTTAATATTAATCTGTGTTCTCTGTCAGTGTGTTAATATTCCTGAGGACAGTGGGGGTGTTTTACACTTCACAGGGTGTATCTGACTGTGGGTCATGATATACACAGTGTGTCAGTGAGTGTGTTAATATTAATCTGTGTTCTCTGTCAGTGTGTTAATATTACTGAGGACAGTGGGGGTGTTTTACACTTCACAGGGTGTATCTGACTGTGGGTCATGATATACACAGTGTGTCAGTGAGTGTGTTAATATTAATCTGTGTTCTCTGTCAGTGTGTTAATATTCCTGAGGACAGTGGGGGTGTTTTACACTTCACAGGGTGTATCTGACTGTGGGTCATGATATACACAGTGTGTCAGTGAGTATGTTAATATTAATCTGTGTTCTCTGTCAGTGTGTTAATATTCCTGAGGACAGTGGGGGTGTTTTACACTTCACAGGGTGTATCTGACTGTGGGTCATGATATACACAATGTGTCAGTGAGAGTGTTAATATTAATCTGTGTTCTCTGTCAGTGTGTTAATATTCCTGAGGACAGTGGGGGTGTTTTACACTTCACAGGGTGTATCTGACTGTGGGTCATGATATACACAGTGTGTCAGTGAGTGTGTTAATATTAATCTGTGTTCTCTGTCAGTGTGTTAATATTCCTGAGGACAGTGGGGGTGTTTTACACTTCACAGGGTGTATCTGACTGTGGGTCATGATGTACACAGTGTGTCAGTGAGTGTGTTAATATTAATCTGTGTTCTCTGTCAGTGTGTTAATATTACTGAGGACAGTGGGGGTGTTTTACACTTCACAGGGTTTATCTGACTGTGGGTCATGATATACACAGTGTGTCAGTGAGTGTGTTAATATTAATCTGTGTTCTCTGTCTGTGTGTTAATATTACTGAGGACAGTGGGGTTGTTTTACACTTCACAGGGTTTATCTGACTGTGGGTCATGATGTACACAGTGCGTCAGTGAGTGTGTTAATATTAATCTGTGTTCTCTGTCAGTGTGTTAATATTACTGAGGACAGTGGGGGTGTTTTACACTTCACAGGGTTTATCTGACTGTGAGTCATGATATACACAGTGTGTCAGTGAGTGTGTTAATATTAATCTGTGTTCTCTGTCAGTGTGTTAATATTACTGAGGACAGTGGGGGTGTTTTACACTTCACAGGGTTTTTCTGACTTTGGGTCATGATGTACACAGTGTGTCAGTGAGTGTGTTAATATTAATCTGTGTTCTCTGTCAGTGTGTTAATATTCCTGAGGACAGTGGGGGTGTTTTACACTTCACAGGGTGTATCTGACTGTGGGTCATGATGTACACAGTGTGTCAGTGAGTGTGTTAATATTAATCTGTGTTCTCTGTCAGTGTGTTAATATTACTGAGGACAGTGGGGGTGTTTTACACTTCACAGGGTTTATCTGACTGTGGGTCATGATGTACACAGTGTGTCAGTGAGTGTGTTAATATTAATCTGTGTTCCCTGTCAGCGTGTTAATATTACTGAGGACAGTGGGGGTGTTTTACACTTCACAGGGTTTATCTGACTGTGATTCATGATATACACAGTGTGTCAGTGAGTGTGTTAATATTAATCTGTGTTCTCTGTCAGTGTGTTCATATTACTGAGGACAGTGGGGGTGTTTTACACTTCACAGGGTTTATCTGACTGTGGGTGATGATATACACAGTGTGTCAGTGAGTGTGTTAATATTAATCTGTGTTCTCTGTCAGTGTGTTAATATTACTGAGGACAGTGGGGGTGTTTTACACTTCACAGGGTGTATCTGACAGTGGGTCATGATATACACAGTGTGTCAGTGAGTGTGTTAATATTAATCTGTGTTCTCTGTCAGTGTGCTAATATTACTCAGAACAGTGGGGGTGTTTTACACTTCACAGGGTGTATCTGACTGTGGGTCATGATATACACAGTGTGTCAGTGAGTGTGTTAATATTAATCTGTGTTCTCTGTCAGTGTGTTAATATTACTGAGGACAGTGGGGGTGTTTTACACTTCACAGGGTGTATCTGACTCTGGGTCATGATATACACAGTGTGTCAGTGACTGTGTTAATATTATTCTGTGTTCTCTGTCAGTGTGTTAATATTACTGAGGACAGTGGGGGTGTTTTACACTTCACAGGGTGTATCTGACTGTGGGTCATGATATACACAGTGTGTCAGTGAGTGTGTTAATATTAATCTGTGTTCTCTGTCAGTGTGTTAATATTCCTGAGGACTGTGGGGGTGTTTTACACTTCACAGGGTGTATCTGACTGTGGGTCATGATATACACAGTGTGTCAGTGAGTGTGTTAATATTAATCTGTGTTCTCTGTCAGTGTGTTAATATTCCTGAGGACAGTGGGGGTGTTTTACACTTCACAGGGTGTATCTGAATGTGGGTCATGATATACACAATGTGTCAGTGAGAGTGTTAATATTAATCTGTGTTCTCTGTCAGTGTGTTAATATTCCTGAGGACAGTGGGGGTGTTTTACACTTCACAGGGTGTATCTGACTGTGGGTCATGATATACACAGTGTGTCAGTGAGTGTGTTAATATTAATCTGTGTTCTCTGTCAGTGTGTTAATATTCCTCAGGACAGTGGGGGTGTTTTACACTTCACAGGGTGTATCTGACTGTGGGTCATGATGTACACAGTGTTTCAGTGAGTGTGTTAATATTAATCTGTGTTCTCTGTCAGTGTGTTAATATTACTGAGGACAGTGGGGGTGTTTTACACTTAACAGAGTTTATCTGACTGTGGGTCATGATATACACAGTGTGTCAGTGAGTGTGTTAATAATAATCTGTGTTCTCTGTCAGTGTGTTAATATTCCAGAGGACAGTGGGGATGTTTTACACTTCACAGGGTGTATCTGACTATGGGTCATGATGTACACAGTGTGTCAGTGAGTGTGTTAATATTAATCTGTGTTCTCTTACAGTGTGTTAATATTACTGAGGACAGTGGGGGTGTTTTACACTTCACAGGGTGTATCTGACTGTGGATCATGATATACACAGTGTGTCAGTGAGTGTGTTAATATTAATCTGTGTTCTCTGTCAGTGTGTTAATATTGCTGAGGATAGTGGGGGTGTTCTACACTTCACATTGTGTATCTGACTGTGGGTCATGATATACACAGTGTGTCAGTGAGTGTGTTAATATTAATCTGTGTTCTCTGTCAGTGTGTTAATATTGCTGAGTGCAGTGGGGATGTTTTACACTTCACAGGGTGTATCTGACTGTGGGTCATGATGTACACAGTGTGTCAGTGAGTGTGTTAATATTAATCTGTGTTCTCTGTCAGTGTGTTAATATTCCTGAGGACAGTGGGGGTGTTTTACACTTCACAGGGTGTATCTGACTGTGGTCATGATATACACAGTGTGTCAGTGAGTGTGTTAATATTAATCTGTGTACTCTGTCAGTGTGTTAATATTACTGAGGACAGTGGGGGTGTTTTACACTTCACAGGGTGTATCTGACTGTGGGTCATGATATACACAGTGTGTCAGTGAGTGTGTTAATATTAATCTATGTACTCTGTCAGTGTGTTAATATTACTGAGGACAGTGGGGGTGTTTTACACTTCACAGTGTTTATCTGACTGTGGGTCATGATATACACAGTGTATCAGTGAGTGTGTTAATATTAATCTGTGTTCTCTGTCAGTGTGTTAATATTGCTGAGGACAGTGGGGGTGTTTTACACTTCACAGGGTGTATCTGACTGTGTGTCATTATGTACACAGTGTGTCAGTGAGTGTGTTAATATTAATCTGTGTTCTCTGTCAGTGTGTTAATATTCCTGAGGACTGTGGGGGTGTTTTACACTTCACAGGGTGTATCTGACTCTGGGTCATGATGTACACAGTGTGTCAGTGAGTGTTTTAATATTAATCTGTGTTCTCTGTCAGTGTGTTAATATTACTGAGGACAGTGGGGGTGTTTTACACTTCACAGGGTGTATCTGACTGTGGGTCATGATGTACACAGTGTTTCAGTGAGTGTTTTAATTTTAATCTGTGTTCTCTGTCAGTGTGTTAATATTACTGAGGACAGTGGGGGTGTTTTACACTTCACAGGGTTTATCTGACTGTGGGTCATGATATACACAGTGTGTCAGTGAGTGTGTTAATATTAATCTGTGTTCTCTGTCAGTGTGTTAATATTACTGAGGACAGTGGGGGTGTTTTACACTTCACAGGGTGTATCTGACTGTGGGTCATGATATACACAGTGTGTCAGTGAGTGTGTTAATATTAATCTGTGTTCTCTGTCAGTGTGTTAATATTACTGAGGACAGTGGGGGTGTTTTACACTTCACAGGGTGTATCTGACTGTGGATCATGATATACACAGTGTGTCAGTGAGTGTGTTAATATTAATCTGTGTTCTCTGTCAGTGTGTTAATATTGCTGAGGATAGTGGGGGTGTTCTACACTTCACATTGTGTATCTGACTGTGGGTCATGATATACACAGTGTGTCAGTGAGTGTGTTAATATTAATCTGTGTTCTCTGTCAGTGTGTTAATATTGCTGAGGACAGTGGGGGTGTTTTACACTTCACAGGGTTTATCTGACTGTGGGTCATGATATACACAGTGTGTCAGTGAGTGTGTTAATATTAATCTGTGTTCTCTGTCAGTGTGTTAATATTGCTGAGGACAGTGGGGGTGTTTTACACTTCACAGGGTGTATCTGACTGTGGGTCATGGTATACACAGTGTGTCAGTGAGTGTGTTAATATTTATCTGTGTTCTCTGTCAGTGTGTTAATATTCCTGAGTGCAGTGGGGATGTTTTACACTTCACAGGGTGTATCTGACTGTGGGTCATGATGTACACAGTGTGTCAGTGAGTGTGTTAATATTAATCTGTGTTCTCTGTCAGTGTGTTAATAGTCCTGAGGACAGTGGGGGTGTTTTACACTTCACAGGGTGTATCTGACTGTGGTCATGATATACACAGTGTGTCAGTGAGTGTGTTAATATTAATCTGTGTACTCTGTCAGTGTGTTAATATTACTGAGGACAGTGGGGGTGTTTTACACTTCACAGGGTGTATCTGACTGTGGGTCATGATATACACAGTGTGTCAGTGAGTGTGTTAATATTAATCTATGTACTCTGTCAGTGTGTTAATATTACTGAGGACAGTGGGGGTGTTTTACACTTCACAGTGTTTATCTGACTGTGGGTCATGATATACACAGTGTATCAGTGAGTGTGTTAATATTAATCTGTGTTCTCTGTCAGTGTGTTAATATTGCTGAGGACAGTGGGGGTGTTTTACACTTCACAGGGTGTATCTGACTGTGTGTCATTATGTACACAGTGTGTCAGTGAGTGTGTTAATATTAATCTGTGTTCTCTGTCAGTGTGTTAATATTCCTGAGGACTGTGGGGGTGTTTTACACTTCACAGGGTGTATCTGACTCTGGGTCATGATGTACACAGTGTGTCAGTGAGTGTTTTAATATTAATCTGTGTTCTCTGTCAGTGTGTTAATATTACTGAGGACAGTGGGGGTGTTTTACACTTCACAGGGTGTATCTGACTGTGGGTCATGATGTACACAGTGTTTCAGTGAGTGTTTTAATTTTAATCTGTGTTCTCTGTCAGTGTGTTAATATTACTGAGGACAGTGGGGGTGTTTTACACTTCACAGGGTGTATCTGACTGTGGGTCATGATATACACAGTGTGTCAGTGAGTGTGTTAATATTAATCTGTGTTCTCTGTCAGTGTGTTAATATTCCTGAGGACAGTGGGGGTGTTTTACACTTCACAGGGTGTATCTGAATGTGGGTCATGATATACACAATGTGTCAGTGAGAGTGTTAATATTAATCTGTGTTCTCTGTCAGTGTGTTAATATTCCTGAGGACAGTGGGGGTGTTTTACACTTCACAGGGTGTATCTGACTGTGGGTCATGATATACACAGTGTGTCAGTGAGTGTGTTAATATTAATCTGTGTTCTCAGTCAGTGTGTTAATATTCCTGAGGACAGTGGGGGTGTTTTACACTTCACAGGGTGTATCTGACTGTGGGTCATGATGTACACAGTGTTTCAGTGAGTGTGTTAATATTAATCTGTGTTCTCTGTCAGTGTGTTAATATTACTGAGGACAGTGGGGGTGTTTTACACTTAACAGAGTTTATCTGACTGTGGGTCATGATATACACAGTGTGTCAGTGAGTGTGTTAATATTAATCTGTGTTCTCTGTCAGTGTGTTAATATTCCAGAGGACAGTGGGGATGTTTTACACTTCACAGGGTGTATCTGACTATGGGTCATGATGTACACAGTGTGTCAGTGAGTGTGTTAATATTAATCTGTGTTCTCTGTCAGTGTGTTAATATTACTGAGGACAGTGGGGGTGTTTTACACTTCACAGGGTGTATCTGACTGTGGATCATGATATACACAGTGTGTCAGTGAGTGTGTTAATATTAATCTGTGTTCTCTGTCAGTGTGTTAATATTGCTGAGGATAGTGGGGGTGTTCTACACTTCACATTGTGTATCTGACTGTGGGTCATGATATACACAGTGTGTCAGTGAGTGTGTTAATATTAATCTGTGTTCTCTGTCAGTGTGTTAATATTGCTGAGTGCAGTGGGGATGTTTTACACTTCACAGGGTGTATCTGACTGTGGGTCATGATGTACACAGTGTGTCAGTGAGTGTGTTAATATTAATCTGTGTTCTCTGTCAGTGTGTTAATATTCCTGAGGACAGTGGGGGTGTTTTACACTTCACAGGGTGTATCTGACTGTGGTCATGATATACACAGTGTGTCAGTGAGTGTGTTAATATTAATCTGTGTACTCTGTCAGTGTGTTAATATTACTGAGGACAGTGGGGGTGTTTTACACTTCACAGGGTGTATCTGACTGTGGGTCATGATATACACAGTGTATCAGTGAGTGTGTTAATATTAATCTGTGTTCTCTGTCAGTGTGTTAATATTCCTGAGGACTGTGGGGGTGTTTTACACTTCACAGGGTGTATCTGACTCTGGGTCATGATGTACACAGTGTGTCAGTGAGTGTTTTAATATTAATCTGTGTTCTCTGTCAGTGTGTTAATATTACTGAGGACAGTGGGGGTGTTTTACACTTCACAGGGTGTATCTGACTGTGGGTCATGATGTACACAGTGTTTCAGTGAGTGTTTTAATTTTAATCTGTGTTCTCTGTCAGTGTGTTAATATTACTGAGGACAGTGGGGGTGTTTTACACTTCACAGGGTTTATCTGACTGTGGGTCATGATATACACAGTGTGTCAGTGAGTGTGTTAATATTAATCTGTGTTCTCTGTCAGTGTGTTAATATTACTGAGGACAGTGGGGGTGTTTTACACTTCACAGGGTGTATCTGACTGTGGGTCATGATATACACAGTGTGTCAGTGAGTGTGTTAATATTAATCTGTGTTCTCTGTCAGTGTGTTAATATTACTGAGGACAGTGGGGGTGTTTTACACTTCACAGGGTGTATCTGACTGTGGATCATGATATACACAGTGTGTCAGTGTGTGTGTTAATATTAATCTGTGTTCTCTGTCAGTGTGTTAATATTGCTGAGGATAGTGGGGGTGTTCTACACTTCACATTGTGTATCTGACTGTGGGTCATGATATACACAGTGTGTCAGTGAGTGTGTTAATATTAATCTGTGTTCTCTGTCAGTGTGTTAATATTGCTGAGGACAGTGGGGGTGTTTTACACTTCACAGGGTTTATCTGACTGTGGGTCATGATATACACAGTGTGTCAGTGAGTGTGTTAATATTAATCTGTGTTCTCTGTCAGTGTGTTAATATTGCTGAGGACAGTGGGGGTGTTTTACACTTCACAGGGTGTATCTGACTGTGGGTCATGATATACACAGTGTGTCAGTGAGTGTGTTAATATTTATCTGTGTTCTCTGTCAGTGTGTTAATATTCCTGAGTGCAGTGGGGATGTTTTACACTTCACAGGGTGTATCTGACTGTGGGTCATGATGTACACAGTGTGTCAGTGAGTGTGTTAATATTAATCTGTGTTCTCTGTCAGTGTGTTAATATTCCTGAGGACAGTGGGGGTGTTTTACACTTCACAGGGTGTATCTGACTGTGGTCATGATATACACAGTGTGTCAGTGAGTGTGTTAATATTAATCTGTGTACTCTGTCAGTGTGTTAATATTACTGAGGACAGTGGGGGTGTTTTACACTTCACAGGGTGTATCTGACTGTGGGTCATGATATACACAGTGTGTCAGTGAGTGTGTTAATATTAATCTATGTACTCTGTCAGTGTGTTAATATTACTGAGGACAGTGGGGGTGTTTTACACTTCACAGTGTTTATCTGACTGTGGGTCATGATATACACAGTGTGTCAGTGAGTGTTTTAATATTAATCTGTGTTCTCTGTCAGTGTGTTAATATTACTGAGGACAGTGGGGGTGTTTTACACTTCACAGGGTGTATCTGACTGTGGGTCATGATGTACACAGTGTTTCAGTGAGTGTTTTAATTTTAATCTGTGTTCTCTGTCAGTGTGTTAATATTACTGAGGACAGTGGGGGTGTTTTACACTTCACAGGGTGTATCTGACTGTGGGTCATGATATACACAGTGTGTCAGTGAGTGTGTTAATATTAATCTGTGTTCTCTGTCAGTGTGTTAATATTACTGAGGACAGTGGGGGTGTTTTACTCTTCACAGGGTGTATCTGACTGTGGGTCATGATATACACAGTGTGTCAGTGAGTGTGTTAATATTAATCTGTGTACTCTGTCAGTGTGTTAATATTACTGAGGACAGTGGGGGTGTTTTACACTTCACAGTGTTTATCTGACTGTGGGTCATGATATACACAGTGTATCAGTGAGTGTGTTAATATTAATCTGTGTTCTCTGTCAGTGTGTTAATATTGCTGAGGACAGTGGGGGTGATTTACACTTCACAGGGTGTATCTGACTGTGGGTCATGATGTACACAGTGTGTCAATGAGTGTGTTAATATTAATCTGTGTTCTCTGTCAGTGTGTTAATATTACTGAGGACAGTGGGGGTGTTTTGCACTTCACAGGGTGTATCTGACTGTGGGTCATGATATACACAGTGTGTCAGTGAATGTGTTAATATTAATCTGTGTTCTCTGTCAGTGTGTTAATATTCCTGAGGACAGTGGGGATGTTTTACACTTCGCAGGGTGTATCTGACTGTGGGTCATGATATACACAGTGTGTCAGTTAGTGTGTTAATATTAATCTGTGTTCTCTGTCAGTGTGTTAATATTCCTGAGGACAGTGGGGGTGTTTTACACTTCACAGGGTGTATCTGACTGTGGGTCATGATATACACAGTGTGTCAGTGAGTGTGTTAATATTAATCTGTGTTCTCTGTCAGTGTGTTAATATTGCTGAGGATAGTGGGGGTGTTCTACACTTCACATTGTGTATCTGACTGTGGGTCATGATATACACAGTGTGTCAGTGAGTGTGTTAATATTAATCTGTGTTCTCTGTCAGTGTGTTAATATTGCTGAGGACAGTGGGGGTGTTTTACACTTCACAGGGTTTATCTGACTGTGGGTCATGATATACACAGTGTGTCAGTGAGTGTGTTAATATTAATCTGTGTTCTCTGTCAGTGTGTTAATATTGCTGAGGACAGTGGGGGTGTTTTACACTTCACAGGGTGTATCTGACTGTGGGTCATGATATACACAGTGTGTCAGTGAGTGTGTTAATATTTATCTGTGTTCTCTGTCAGTGTGTTAATATTCCTGAGTGCAGTGGGGATGTTTTACACTTCACAGGGTGTATCTGACTGTGGGTCATGATGTACACAGTGTGTCAGTGAGTGTGTTAATATTAATCTGTGTTCTCTGTCAGTGTGTTAATATTCCTGAGGACAGTGGGGGTGTTTTACACTTCACAGGGTGTATCTGACTGTGGTCATGATATACACAGTGTGTCAGTGAGTGTGTTAATATTAATCTGTGTACTCTGTCAGTGTGTTAATATTACTGAGGACAGTGGGGGTGTTTTACACTTCACAGGGTGTATCTGACTGTGGGTCATGATATACACAGTGTGTCAGTGAGTGTGTTAATATTAATCTATGTACTCTGTCAGTGTGTTAATATTACTGAGGACAGTGGGGGTGTTTTACACTTCACAGTGTTTATCTGACTGTGGGTCATGATATACACAGTGTATCAGTGAGTGTGTTAATATTAATCTGTGTTCTCTGTCAGTGTGTTAATATTGCTGAGGACAGTGGGGGTGTTTTACACTTCACAGGGTGTATCTGACTGTGTGTCATTATGTACACAGTGTGTCAGTGAGTGTGTTAATATTAATCTGTGTTCTCTGTCAGTGTGTTAATATTCCTGAGGACTGTGGGGGTGTTTTACACTTCACAGGGTGTATCTGACTCTGGGTCATGATGTACACAGTGTGTCAGTGAGTGTTTTAATATTAATCTGTGTTCTCTGTCAGTGTGTTAATATTACTGAGGACAGTGGGGGTGTTTTACACTTCACAGGGTGTATCTGACTGTGGGTCATGATGTACACAGTGTTTCAGTGAGTGTTTTAATTTTAATCTGTGTTCTCTGTCAGTGTGTTAATATTACTGAGGACAGTGGGGGTGTTTTACACTTCACAGGGTGTATCTGACTGTGGGTCATGATATACACAGTGTGTCAGTGAGTGTGTTAATATTAATCTGTGTTCTCTGTCAGTGTGTTAATATTACTGAGGACAGTGGGGGTGTTTTACTCTTCACAGGGTGTATCTGACTGTGGGTCATGATATACACAGTGTGTCAGTGAGTGTGTTAATATTAATCTGTGTACTCTGTCAGTGTGTTAATATTACTGAGGACAGTGGGGGTGTTTTACACTTCACAGTGTTTATCTGACTGTGGGTCATGATATACACAGTGTATCAGTGAGTGTGTTAATATTAATCTGTGTTCTCTGTCAGTGTGTTAATATTGCTGAGGACAGTGGGGGTGTTTTACACTTCACAGGGTGTATCTGACTGTGGGTCATGATGTACACAGTGTGTCAATGAGTGTGTTAATATTAATCTGTGTTCTCTGTCAGTGTGTTAATATTACTGAGGACAGTGGGGGTGTTTTGCACTTCACAGGGTGTATCTGACTGTGGGTCATGATATACACAGTGTGTCAGTGAATGTGTTAATATTAATCTGTGTTCTCTGTCAGTGTGTTAATATTCCTGAGGACAGTGGGGATGTTTTACACTTCGCAGGGTGTATCTGACTGTGGGTCATGATATACACAGTGTGTCAGTGAGTGTGTTAATATTAATCTGTGTTCTCTGTCAGTGTGTTAATATTCCTGAGGACAGTGGGGGTGTTTTACACTTCACACGGTGTATCTGACTGTGGGTCATGATGTACACAGTGTGTCAGTGAGTGTGTTAATTTTAATCTGTGTTCTCTGTCAGTGTGTTAATATTCGTGAGGACGTTGGGGATGTTTTACACTTCACTGGGTGTATCTGACTGTGGGTCATGATATACACAGTGTGTCAGTGAGTGTGTTAAATTAATCTGTGTTCTCTGTCAGTGTGTTAATATTCCTGAGGACAGTGGGGGTGTTTTACACTTCACCGGGTGTATCTGGCTGTGGGTCATGATATACACAGTGTGTCAGTGAGTGTGTTAATATTAATCTGTGTTCTCTGTCAGTGTGTTAATATTCCTGAGGACAGTGGGCATGTTTTACACTTCACAGGATGTATCTGACTGTGGGTCATGATTTACACATTGTGTCAGTGAGTGTGTTAATATTAATCTGTGTTCTCTGTCAGTGTGTTAATATTCCTGAGGACAGTGGGGGTGTTTTACACTTCACAGGTTTTATCTGGCTGTGAGTCATGACATACACAATGTGTCAGTGAGTGTGTCAATATTAATCTGTGTTCTCTGTCAGTGTGTTAATATTACTGAGGACAGTGGGGGTGTTTTACACTTCACAGGGTTTATCTGACTGTGAGTCATGATATACACAGTGTGTCAGTGAGTGTGTTAATATTAATCTGTGTTCTCTGTCAGTGTGTTAATATTACTGAGGACAGTGGGGGTGTTTTACACTTCACAGGGTTTTTCTGACTGTGGGTCATGATGTACACACTGAGTCAGTGAGTGTGTTAATATTAATCTGTGTTCTCTGTCAGGTGTTAATATTACTGAGGACAGTGGGTGTGTTTTACACTGCACAGGGTGTATCTGACTGTGGGTCATGATATACACAGTGTGTCAGTGAGTGTGTTAATATTAATCTGTGTTCTCTGTCAGTGTGTTAATATTCCTGAGGACAGTGGGCATGTTTTACACTTCACAGGATGTATCTGACTGTGGGTCATGATTTACACATTGTGTCAGTGAGTGTGTTAATATTAATCTGTGTTCTCTGTCAGTGTGTTAATATTCCTGAGGACAGTGGGGGTGTTTTACACTTCACAGGTTTTATCTGGCTGTGAGTCATGATATACACAGTGTGTCAGTTAGTGTGTTAATATTAATCTGTGTTCTCTGTCAGTGTGTTAATATTCCTGAGGACAGTGGGGGTGTTTTACACTTCACAGGGTGTATCTGACTGTGGGTCATGATATACACAGTGTGTCAGTGAGTGTGTTAATATTAATCTGTGTTCTCTGTCAGTGTGTTAATATTGCTGAGGATAGTGGGGGTGTTCTACACTTCACATTGTGTATCTGACTGTGGGTCATGATATACACAGTGTGTCAGTGAGTGTGTTAATATTAATCTGTGTTCTCTGTCAGTGTGTTAATATTGCTGAGGACAGTGGGGGTGTTTTACACTTCACAGGGTTTATCTGACTGTGGGTCATGATATACACAGTGTGTCAGTGAGTGTGTTAATATTAATCTGTGTTCTCTGTCAGTGTGTTAATATTGCTGAGGACAGTGGGGGTGTTTTACACTTCACAGGGTGTATCTGACTGTGGGTCATGATATACACAGTGTGTCAGTGAGTGTGTTAATATTTATCTGTGTTCTCTGTCAGTGTGTTAATATTCCTGAGTGCAGTGGGGATGTTTTACACTTCACAGGGTGTATCTGACTGTGGGTCATGATGTACACAGTGTGTCAGTGAGTGTGTTAATATTAATCTGTGTTCTCTGTCAGTGTGTTAATATTCCTGAGGACAGTGGGGGTGTTTTACACTTCACAGGGTGTATCTGACTGTGGTCATGATATACACAGTGTGTCAGTGAGTGTGTTAATATTAATCTGTGTACTCTGTCAGTGTGTTAATATTACTGAGGACAGTGGGGGTGTTTTACACTTCACAGGGTGTATCTGACTGTGGGTCATGATATACACAGTGTGTCAGTGAGTGTGTTAATATTAATCTATGTACTCTGTCAGTGTGTTAATATTACTGAGGACAGTGGGGGTGTTTTACACTTCACAGTGTTTATCTGACTGTGGGTCATGATATACACAGTGTATCAGTGAGTGTGTTAATATTAATCTGTGTTCTCTGTCAGTGTGTTAATATTGCTGAGGACAGTGGGGGTGTTTTACACTTCACAGGGTGTATCTGACTGTGTGTCATTATGTACACAGTGTGTCAGTGAGTGTGTTAATATTAATCTGTGTTCTCTGTCAGTGTGTTAATATTCCTGAGGACTGTGGGGGTGTTTTACACTTCACAGGGTGTATCTGACTCTGGGTCATGATGTACACAGTGTGTCAGTGAGTGTTTTAATATTAATCTGTGTTCTCTGTCAGTGTGTTAATATTACTGAGGACAGTGGGGGTGTTTTACACTTCACAGGGTGTATCTGACTGTGGGTCATGATGTACACAGTGTTTCAGTGAGTGTTTTAATTTTAATCTGTGTTCTCTGTCAGTGTGTTAATATTACTGAGGACAGTGGGGGTGTTTTACACTTCACAGGGTGTATCTGACTGTGGGTCATGATATACACAGTGTGTCAGTGAGTGTGTTAATATTAATCTGTGTTCTCTGTCAGTGTGTTAATATTACTGAGGACAGTGGGGGTGTTTTACTCTTCACAGGGTGTATCTGACTGTGGGTCATGATATACACAGTGTGTCAGTGAGTGTGTTAATATTAATCTGTGTACTCTGTCAGTGTGTTAATATTACTGAGGACAGTGGGGGTGTTTTACACTTCACAGTGTTTATCTGACTGTGGGTCATGATATACACAGTGTATCAGTGAGTGTGTTAATATTAATCTGTGTTCTCTGTCAGTGTGTTAATATTGCTGAGGACAGTGGGGGTGTTTTACACTTCACAGGGTGTATCTGACTGTGGGTCATGATGTACACAGTGTGTCAATGAGTGTGTTAATATTAATCTGTGTTCTCTGTCAGTGTGTTAATATTACTGAGGACAGTGGGGGTGTTTTGCACTTCACAGGGTGTATCTGACTGTGGGTCATGATATACACAGTGTGTCAGTGAATGTGTTAATATTAATCTGTGTTCTCTGTCAGTGTGTTAATATTCCTGAGGACAGTGGGGATGTTTTACACTTCGCAGGGTGTATCTGACTGTGGGTCATGATATACACAGTGTGTCAGTGAGTGTGTTAATATTAATCTGTGTTCTCTGTCAGTGTGTTAATATTCCTGAGGACAGTGGGGGTGTTTTACACTTCACAGGGTGTATCTGACTGTGGGTCATGATGTACACAGTGTGTCAGTGAGTGTGTTAATTTTAATCTGTGTTCTCTGTCAGTGTGTTAATATTCGTGAGGACGTTGGGGATGTTTTACACTTCACTGGGTGTATCTGACTGTGGGTCATGATATACACAGTGTGTCAGTGAGTGTGTTAAATTAATCTGTGTTCTCTGTCAGTGTGTTAATATTCCTGAGGACAGTGGGGGTGTTTTACACGTCACCGGGTGTATCTGGCTGTGGGTCATGATATACACAGTGTGTCAGTGAGTGTGTTAATATTAATCTGTGTTCTCTGTCAGTGTGTTAATATTCCTGAGGACAGTGGGCATGTTTTACACTTCACAGGATGTATCTGACTGTGGGTCATGATTTACACATTGTGTCAGTGAGTGTGTTAATATTAATCTGTGTTCTCTGTCAGTGTGTTAATATTCCTGAGGACAGTGGGGGTGTTTTACACTTCACAGGTTTTATCTGGCTGTGAGTCATGACATACACAATGTGTCAGTGAGTGTGTCAATATTAATCTGTGTTCTCTGTCAGTGTGTTAATATTACTGAGGACAGTGGGGGTGTTTTACACTTCACAGGGTTTATCTGACTGTGAGTCATGATATACACAGTGTGTCAGTGAGTGTGTTAATATTAATCTGTGTTCTCTGTCAGTGTGTTAATATTACTGAGGACAGTGGGGGTGTTTTACACTTCACAGGGTTTTTCTGACTGTGGGTCATGATGTACACACTGAGTCAGTGAGTGTGTTAATATTAATCTGTGTTCTCTGTCAGGTGTTAATATTACTGAGGACAGTGGGTGTGTTTTACACTGCACAGGGTGTATCTGACTGTGGGTCATGATATACACAGTGTGTCAGTGAGTGTGTTAATATTAATCTGTGTTCTCTGTCAGTGTGTTAATATTACTGAGGACAGTGGGGGTGTTTTACACTTCACAGGGTGTATCTGACTCTGGGTCATGATATACACAGTGTGTCAGTGAGTGTGTTAATATTAATCTGTGTTCTCTGTCAGTGTGTTAATATTACTGAGGACAGTGGGGGTGTTTTACACTTCACAGGGTGTATCTGACTGTGGGTCATGATATACACAGTGTGTCAGTGAGTGTGTTAATATTAATCTGCGTTCTCTGTCAGTGTGTTAATATTCCTGAGGACAGTGGGGGTGTTTTACACTTCACAGGGTGTATCTGACTGTGGGTCATGATATACACAGTGTGTCAGTGAGTGTGTTAATATTAATCTGTGTTCTCTGTCAGTGTGTTAATATTCCTGAGGACAGTGGGGGTGTTTTACACTTCACAGGGTGTATCTGACTGTGGGTCATGATATACACAGTGTGTCAGTGAGTGTGTTAATATTAATCTGTGTTCTCTGTCAGTGTGTTAATATTCCTGAGGACAGTGGGGATGTTTTACACTTCACAGGGTGTATCTGACTGTGGGTCATGATGTACACAGTGTGTCAGTGAGTGTGTTAATATTAATCTGTGTTCTCTGTCAGTGTGTTAATATTACTGAGGACAGTGGGGGTGTTTTACACTTCACAGGGTGTATCTGACTGTGGATCATGATGTACACAGTGTGTCAGTGAGTGTGTTAATATTAATCTGTGTTCTCTGTCAGTGTGTTAATATTGCTGAGGACAGTGGGGGTGTTTTACACTTCACATTGTGTATCTGACTGTGGGTCATGATATACACAGTGTGTCAGTGAGTGTGTTAATATTAATCTGTGTTCTCTGTCAGTGTGTTAATATTGCTGAGGACAGTGGGGGTGTTTTACACTTCACAGGGTTTATCTGACTGTGGGTCATGATATACACAGTGTGTCAGTGAGTGTGTTAATATTAATCTGTGTTCTCTGTCAGTGTGTTAATATTGCTGAGGACAGTGGGGGTGTTTTACACTTCACAGGGTTTATCTGACTGTGGGTCATGATATACACAGTGTGTCAGTGAGTGTGTTAATATTAATCTGTGTTCTCTGTCAGTGTGTTAATATGACTGAGGACAGTGGGGGTGTTTTACACTTCACAGGGTGTATCTGACTGTGGGTCATGATATACACAGTGTGTCAGTGAGTGTGTTAATATTAATCTGTGTTCTCTGTCAGTGTGCTAATATTACTCAGGACTGTGGGGGTGTTTTACACTGCACTGGGTGTATCTGACTGTGGGTCATGATATACACAGTGTGTCAGTGAGTGTGTTAATATTAATCTGTGTTCTCTGTCAGTGTGTTAATATTACTGAGGACAGTGGGGGTGTTTTGCACTTCACAGGGTGTATCTGACTGTGGGTCATGATATACACAGTGTGTCAGTGAGTGTGTTAATATTAATCTGTGTTCTCTGTCAGTGTGTTAATATTCCTGAGGACAGTGGGGGTGTTTTACACTTCACAGGGTGTATCTGACTGTGGGTCATGATATACACAGTGTGTCAGTGAGTGTGTTAATATTAATCTGTGTTCTCTGTCATTGTGTTAATATTCCTGAGGACAGTGGGGGTGTTTTACACTTCACAGGGTGTATCTGACTGTGGGTCATGATATACACAGTGTGTCAGTGAGTGTGTTAATATTAATCTGTGTTCTCTGTCAGTGTGTTAATATTCCTGAGGACAGTGGGGATGTTTTACACTTCACAGGGTGTATCTGACTATGGGTCATGATGTACACAGTGTGTCAGTGAGTGTGTTAATATTAATCTGTGTTCTCTGTCAGTGTGTTAATATTACTGAGGACAGTGGGGGTGTTTTACACTTCACATTGTGTATCTGACTGTGGGTCATGATATACACAGTGTGTCAGTGAGTGTGTTAATATTAATCTGTGTTCTCTGTCAGTGTGTTAATATTGCTGAGGACAGTGGGGGTGTTTTACACTTCACAGGGTTTATCTGACTGTGGGTCATGATATACACAGTGTGTCAGTGAGTGTGTTAATATTAATCTGTGTTCTCTGTCAGTGTGTGAATATTGCTGAGGACAGTGGGGGTGTTTTACACTTCACAGGGTTTATCTGACTGTGGGTCATGATATACACAGTGTGTCAGTGAGTGTGTTAATATTAATCTGTGTTCTCTGTCAGTGTGTTAATATTCCTGAGGGCAGTGGGGATGTTTTACACTTCACAGGGTGTATCTGACTGTGGGTCATGATGTACACAGTGTGTCAGTGAGTGTGTTAATATTAATCTGTGTTCTCTGTCAGTGTGTTAATATTCCTGAGGACAGTGGGGGTGTTTTACACTTCACAGGGTGTATCTGACTGTGGGTCATGATATACACAGTGTGTCAGTGAGTGTGTTAATATTAATCTGTGTACTCTGTCAGTGTGTTAATATTACTGAGGACAGTGGGGGTGTTTTACACTTCACAGGGTGTATCTGACTGTGGGTCATGATATACACAGTGTGTCAGTGAGTGTGTTAATATTAATCTGTGTACTCTGTCGGTGTGTTAATATTACTGAGGACAGTGGGGGTGTTTTACACTTCACAGTGTTTATCTGACTGTGGGTCATGATATACACAGTGTATCAGTGAGTGTGTTAATATTAATCTGTGTTCTCTGTCAGTGTGTTAATATTGCTGAGGACAGTGGGGGTGTTTTACACTTCACAGGGTGTATCTGACTGTGGGTCATTATGTACACAGTGTGTCAGTGAGTGTGTTAATATTAATCTGTGTTCTCTGTCAGTGTGTTAATATTCCTGAGGACAGTGGGGGTGTTTTACACTTCACAGGGTGTATCTGACTCTGGGTCATGATGTACACAGTGTGTCAGTGAGTGTTTTAATATTAATCTGTGTTCTCTGTCAGTGTGTTAATATTACTGAGGACAGTGGGGGTGTTTTACACTTCACAGGGTGTATCTGACTCTGGGTCATGATGTACACAGTGTGTCAGTGAGTGTTTTAATTTTAATCTGTGTTCTCTGTCAGTGTGTTAATATTACTGAGGACAGTGGGGGTGTTTTACACTTCACAGCGTGTATCTGACTGTGGGTCATGATATACACAGTGTGTCAGTGAGTGTGTTAATATTAATCTGTGTTCTCTGTCAGTGTGTTAATATTACTGAGGACAGTGGGGGTGTTTTACACTTCACAGGGTGTATCTGACTGTGGGTCATGATATACACAGTGTGTCAGTGAGTGTGTTAATATTAATCTGTGTTCTCTGTCAGTGTGTTAATATTACTGAGGACAGTGGGGGTGTTTTACACTTCACAGGGTGTATCTGACTGTGGGTCATGATGTACACAGTGTGTCAGTGAGTGTGTTAATATTAATCTGTGTTCTCGGTCAGTGTGTTAATATTACTGAGGACAGTGGGGGTGTTTTGCACTTCACAGGGTGTATCTGACTGTGGGTCATGATATACACAGTGTGTCAGTGAATGTGTTAATATTAATCTGTGTTCTCTGTCAGTGTGTTAATATTCCTGAGGACAGTGGGGATGTTTTACACTTCGCAGGGTGTATCTGACTGTGGGTCATGATATACACAGTGTGTCAGTGAGTGTGTTAATATTAATCTGTGTTCTCTGTCAGTGTGTTAATATTGCTGAGGACAGTGGGGGTGTTTTACACTTCACAGGGTTTATCTGACTGTGGGTCATGATATACACAGTGTGTCAGTGAGTGTGTTAATATTAATCTGTGTTCTCTGTCAGTGTGTTAATATTCCTGAGGGCAGTGGGGATGTTTTACACTTCACAGGGTGTATCTGACTGTGGGTCATGATATACACAGTGTGTCAGTGAGTGTGTTAATATTAATCTGTGTTCTCTGTCAGTGTGTTAATATTCCTGAGGACAGTGGGGGTGTTTTACACTTCACAGGGTGTATCTGACTGTGGGTCATGATGTACACAGTGTGTCAGTGAGTGTGTTAATATTAATCTGTGTTCTCTGTCAGTGTGTTAATATTACTGAGGACAGTGGGGGTGTTTTACACTTCACAGGGTGTATCTGACTGTGGGTCATGATATACACAGTGTGTCAGTGAGTGTGTTAATATTAATCTGTGTTCTCTGTCAGTGTGTTAATATTACTGAGGACAGTGGGGGTGTTTTACACTTCACAGGGTGTATCTGACTGTGAGTCATGATGTACACAGTGTGTCAGTGAGTGTGTTAATATTAATCTGTGTTCTCTGTCAGTGTGTTAATATTACTGAGGACAGTGGGGGTGTTTTACACTTCACAGGGTGTATCTGACTGTGGGTCATGATATACACAGTGTGTCAGTGAGTATGTTAATATTAATCTGTGTTCTCTGTCAGTGTGTTAATATTACTGAGGACAGTGGGGGTGTTTTACACTTCACAGGGTGTATCTGACTGTGGGTCATGATGTACACAGTGTGTCTTTGAGTGTGTTAATATTAATCTGTGTTCTCTGTCAGTGTGTTAATATTACTGAGGACAGTGGGGGTGTTTTACACTTCACAGGGTGTATCTGACTGTGGGTCATGATATACACAGTGTGTCAGTGAGTGTGTTAATATTAATCTGTGTTCTCTGTCAGTGTGTTAATATTCCACCCTAGCCAAATCGCCCCTATCACATTTTGCTCTCTCTCTCCCCCCACAACTTCTCTTGCACCTTCTCCTCCTTTGAGCTCATCACTTTGTTCCCCAAATCCCATCCCCCACTCCCATACACCATTCCCCGATACCACTACCCCCTAACACCCCTCCCTCACTCCCATACCCCACATCCCACCCAGCCACCCCTCTCCCACTCCCCTTCCCCACTCCCCTCCCAACTTCCCTACTTCATTCCCCTCCCCCACTTCCCAACCCCACCCCCAACCACACTCCCCTATCCCACTGCTTCTCCCACTGCCCTCCCTCACTCTCCTACCCCACACCCCTCCCCCACTCCCCTCCCCCACTCCCCTCCCCAACTCCCCTCAACCGCTCCACTCCCCAACTCCATCACTATCGCCCCTCCCCCACTCCCCTCCCCCACTCCCCTCCGCCAATCCCCTCCGCCAATCCGCTCCCCCACTCCCCTCCACACTCCCCTCTCCAACTCCGCTCCCCTACACACCTCTTCCCTCCCCTCCCACACTACCCTCCCACACTCCCCATCCCACTTCCCCCCCCCACTCCCCTACCCCATTCCTGCTGCCACTCCCCTACCCTACTCCCCTTCCCCACTCCACTCCCCTCTCAATGCCTCCACTCCCCTACCGCACTCCCCTCCCCAGTCCCCTTACCACTCCACTCCCACACTCCCCTACATCATTCCCCTACCCCACTCCCCTACACCACTCCCATCCCCCACTCCCCTCCCACACTCCCCTTCCCTACTCCCTTCCCACACTCCCCCTACCGAACTCCCCTCCCACACTCCCCGACCACACTCCCCTACCACGCTCCCCTCCCCCACTCCCCTCTCCCAGCCCTGACTCACCTACCGCACTCCCCTACCCCACTTCCTTTCCCCCACTCCCCACTCTCACTCCATTCACCCACTCCCCTACCGCACTCCCATACCTAATTCCCAACCACAACTCCCCTACCCCACTCCCCTACCCCACTCCGCTCCCCAATTCCGCTCCCCCACTCCACTCCCGACACCCCTCCCCAACTCTCCTACCTCACATCCCTCCCCCACTCCCCTTCCCTCCACCTCCTCACTGCCCTCCACAATCCAACTCCCCTACCCCACACACGTCCCCAACTCCAGTCACCCACTCCCCTTCCCTCCACCTCATCACTGCGCTCCCCAATCCCATTCCCCTATCCCACTCCCCTAGCCCACCCCGTCCCACACTCACCTCCCCCCACTCCAGTCCACCTCTGCGCTTCCCTGCACCTCTTCACTGCCCTCCCCTACCACACTCCCATCCCTCACTACCCTCACGCACACCCCTACCCACTCCCCTACACCACTCCCCTACCCCACTCCCCTACCGTACTCCAGTAGCGCACTCCACTCCCGCACTCCCCTCCACCAATCCCCTACCCCACTCCCCATCACCACACACCAACCCCACTCCCCTACCCCACTCACCTCCCCCACTCCGCTAACCCAGTCCCCTCCCCCGCTCCCCTCCCCAGCTCCCCTCCCCCACTCCCTGACTCCACACCGGCTCCCCCACTCCCCTCCCCCACTCCCCTCCCCCACTCCGCCCCACAACCCTCCCCCCTTCCCCTCCCCCACTCCCCTCGCCCACTCCCCTCGCCCACTCCCCTCCCCCACTCCCCTCCCCCTCTCCCCTCCCCCACTCCGCCCCTCAACCCTCCCCTTTCCCCTCCCCCACTCCCCTCGCCCACTCCCCTCGCCCACTCCACTCCCCCACTCCACTCCACCACTCCACTCCCCCACACCCCTCGCCCACTCCACTCCCGACACTCCTCCCCCACTCCCCTCCCCTCCCCCTCACCCCTCCCCCACTCCCGTCCCCCACTCCCCTCCCGTCCAACACTCCGCTTCCCTGCACCTCCTCACTGCCCTCCCCTACTACACTCCCATCCCCCACTCCGCTCCCCAACTCTCCTACCTCACACCCCTCCCCCACTCCCCTTCCTTCCACCTCCTCACTGCCCTCCTCAACCCAACTCCCCTACCCCACACACTTCCCCAACTCGACTCACCCACTCCCCTTCCCTCCACCTCCTCACTGCGCTCCCCGATCCCACTGCCCTATCCCACTCCCCTATCCCACTCCCCTATCCCACTCCCCTATCCCACTGCCCTATCCGACTCCACTTTCCCACTTCCCTACCCCACTCCCCTAACTCACTCCCCTCCCCAACTCCACTACCCCTCTCCACTCCACCATTCCCCTAACCCCCTCCCCTAGCCAACCCCTCCCACACTCCCCTCCCCCCACTCCAGTCCACCTCTGCGCTCCCCTGCATCTCTTCACTGCCCACCCCCAACACACTCCCATCCCCACTACGCTCCCGCATTCCCCTATCCCACTCCCCTACCGCACTCCACGCCCCCACTCCCCTACCGCACTCCCCTCCACAACTCCCCTACACCACTCCAAATTACCACACCACTCCTCTCCCCCACTCCCTAACTCAACGCCCCTCCCCACTCCCCTAAACCACTCCCCTTCCCACTCCCCTCCCCCACTCCCCTCCCCCACTCCCCTCCCCCACTTCCATCACAAACTCCCCTACCCCACTCCCCTACTCCGCTCCTCTCCACCACACCCCTCCCTCACATCCCTCCCCCACACCCCTCCCCCACACCCCTCATCAACTCCCCTCCCACACTCCCCTCCCCCACTCCCCTCCCTCACGCCCTCCGCCACCCTCCTACCACACTCTACTCCCTCACTCACCTCCCCAACTCCACATCCCCGCTCCCCTCCCACACTCTCCTCCCGAACACCCCTCCCCCACTCCCCTCCCCCAGCCCCTCCCCCACTCCACTCTCCTCACCCACTCCCATCCCCTCTCCCCCTCCCCCACTCCCGTCCACCACTCCACATCCCTGCACCTCCTCACTGCCCTCCCGTACCACACTCCCCTCCCCCACTCCCTTACTCCAATCTCGTACCCCACTCCACTCCCCCATTCTCGTACCCCACTCCACTCCCCCACTCCCATACCTCACTCCCCTCCACAACTCCCCTACCCCGCTCCCCTACCCCACTCCCCCACTCCCTCACTCCGCTCCCCCACTCCGCACCCCATCTCCCCCACTCCGCACCCCCACTCCCCACCCCACTCCCCTCACCCACTACCCTACCCAACTCCACTACCCCACTCCCATCCCCCATTCCCCTCCCCCACTCCCCTACCCCACTCCCCTACCGCACACCACTACCGCTCTCCACTCCCCCACTCCCCTATCGCACTCCCCTCCACATCTCCCCGATCCCACTCCCTGACCCCACTCCCCGACCCCCACTCCCCGACCCCACTCCCCAGCCCCACTCCCCAAACCCCACTCCCCAAACCCCACTCCCCAAACCCCACTCCCCAAACCCCACTCCACCAACCCCACTCCCCAACCCCACTCCCCTCACCCACTCCCTGACATCACACCCGCTGCCCCACTCCCCTTCCCCACTCCCCTCCCCCACTCCCCTTCCCCACTCCCTGACACCTCACCCGCTGCCCCACTCCCCTGCCCCAGTCCCCTGCTCCACTCCCCTGCTCCACTCCCCTGCTCCACTCCCCTGCTCCACTCCCCTGACCCACTCCCCTGACCCACTCCCCTGCCCCACTCCGCTACCCCACTCTGCTACCCCACTCCGCTACCCCACTCCGCTCTCCCAATCGCCTCCCCTACCGCAGTTCGCTCCCCAACTTTCCTAGCCCACTCCCCTCCCCTCCACCTCCTCACTGCCTTCCACTACCCAACTCTCCTACCTGACGCACCTCCCCCACTCCACTCCCCAACTCCCATTCCCTCCACTCCCCTCCCCCACTCCACTCACCTCTCCAAGCCCCCACTCACTGACGCCACTCCCCTACCCATTCCTTGTTCCCCACCCCCTCCCTCCTCCCCTACCGCACTCACAAACCCCACTCCCCTCTCCCACTCCTCCACCCCACTCCCTGCCCCCTCTCCTCTCCGCAAATCCCCTTCCCCCTGCCCCTCCCCAACTCCCCTCCCCAACGCCCCTCCCTCGCTCCCGTCCCCCGCTCCCCTCCACCACTACCCTCCCCCGCTCCCCTCCCCCACACCCCTCGTCAACTCCCCTCCCCCACTCCCCTCCCCCACTCCCCTCCCCAACTCCCGTAAACCACTCCCCTCCCCCACACCCCTCGTCAACCCCCATCCCCCACTCCACTCCCCCACACCCCTCCCCCTCTCCCCTCCCCCACTCCCCTCCCAAACTCCCTTCCGCCACTCTCCTCCCACACTCTACTCCCTCTCTCACCTCCCCAGATCCCCTCCCCCGCTCCCCTCCCACACTAACCTCCCCCACACCCCTCCGCACTCCGCTCCCCTCCGACACTCCCCTCCCCCTCTCTCCTCCGCCACTCTCCTCCCCAACACCCCTCCCCCACTCCCCTCCCCCACCCCCTCCCCTGCTCCACTCCCCTACACAACTCTCCTCCCCACTCTCCTCCCCCACTCCCCTCCCCCACTCCCCTCCCCCACTCTCCTCCCCCACTCCGCATCCCTGCACCTCCTCACTGCCCTCCCGTACCACACACCCCACCACCACTCCACTCCCCCACTCCACTCCCCCACTCCACTCCCCCACTCCACTCCCCCTCTCCCCTCCCCCACTCCCCTCACCCCCTCCCCTCCCCCACTCCCCTCACCCCCTCCCCTCCCCCACTCCTCTACCCCACCCCACTCCCCTCCCCCACTCCCCTCCCCCACTCCTCTACCCCACCCCACTCCCCTCCCCCACTCCGCTTCCCCACTCCCCTACCCCACTCCCCTACCCCACTCCACACCCCCACTCCCATACCTAACTCCCATCCACAACTCCCCTACCCCACTCCCCTACACCACTCCCCTCCCCCTCTCCCCTCCCCCTTTCCCCTCCCCCACTCCCCTCCCCCACTCCCGTCCCCACTCCCCTCCCGTCCAACACTCCGCTTCCCTGCACCTCCTCACTGCCCTCCCCACCACACTCCTAACCCCCACTCCGCTCCCCAACTCTCCTACCTCACACCCCTCCCCCACTCCCCTTCCCTCCACCTCCTCACTGCCCTCCTCAACCCAACTCCCCTACCACACACACGTCCCCAACTCCAGTCACCCACTCCCCTTCCCTCCACCTCCTCACTGCGCTCCCCTATCCCACTCCACTTTCCCACTTCTCTACCCCACACCCCTAACTCACTCCCCTCCCCAACTCCACTACCCCTCTCTACTCCACCATTCCCCTACCCCCCTCCCCTAGCCACCCTCCCCTAGCCACCCCGTCCCACACACCCCTCCCCCCACACCAGTCCACCTCTGCGCTCCCCTGCACCTCTTCACTGCCCTCCCCTACCACACTCCCATCCCCCACTACGCTCCCGCATTCCCCTACCTCAACTCCCCTACTCACACCCCTACCCACTCCCCAAAACCACTCCCCTTCCCCCTCCCCTTCCCCTCCCCTCCCCCACTCCCTTCCCCCACTCCCCTCCCCCACTCCCGTCCCCCACTCCCCTCCCCCACTCCCATCACAAACACCCCTACTCCACTCCCCTACTCTACTCCCCTCCCCCACACCCCTCCCCCACACCACTCCCCCACACCCCTCGTCAACTCCTCTCCCACACTCCCCTCCCCCACTCCCCTCCCTCACATCCCTCCGCCACTCTCCTACCACACTCTACTCCCTCACTCACCTCCCCAACTCCCCTCCCCCGCTCCCCTCCCACACTAACCTCCCACACACCCCTCCCCACTCCCCTCCCCTCCGACACTCCCCTCCCCCTCTCTCCTCCGCCACTCTCCTCCTGAACACCCCTCCCCCACTTCCCTCCCCCACCTCCTGCCCCACTCCACTCTCCTCACCCATTCCCATCCTCCACTCCCCTCCCCCACTCCCGTCCAACACTCCCCATCCCTGCACCTCCTCACTGCCCTCCCGTACCACACTCCCCTCCCCCACTCCCCTCCCCTACTTTCGTACCCCAATCCACTCCCCCACTCTCGTACCCCACTCCACTCCCCCACTCCCATACCTCACTCCCCTTCACAACTCCCCTACCCCGCTCCCCTACCCCTCTCCCCTACCCCGCTCCCCCACTTCGCTCCCCCACTCCGCACCCCCACTCCGCACCCCCACTCCGCACCCCCACTCCCCACCCCCACTCCCCTCCCCCACTACCCTTCCCAACTCCACTACCCCACTCCCATCCCCCATTCCCCTCACCCACTCCCCTAGCCCACCCCCTCCCACACTCCCCTCCCCCCACTCCAGTCCACCTCTGCGCTTCCCTGCACCTCTTCACAGCCCTTCCCTACCACACTCCCATCCCCCACTACCCTCCCGCAGTCCCCTACCCCACTCCCCTACCGCACTCCCCTCCACAGCTCCCCTATCCCACTCCCCGACCCCACTCCCCGTTCGCACTCCCCGGCCCCAATCCCCAGCCCCACGCCCCAGCCCCACTCCCCAAACCCCACTCCCGAAACCCCACTCCCCAAACCCCACTCCCCAAACCCCACACCCCCTTCCCCACACCCCCAACCGCACTCCCCCAACCCCACTACCCCAAACCCCACTCCCCAACCCCACTCCCCTCCCCCACTCCCACTCCCCTCCCCCACTCCCTGACACCACCCCCGCTGCCCCACTCCCCTGCCCCACTCCCCTCACCCACTCCCTGACAACTCACCCGCTGCCCCAACCCCCTGACCCACTCCCCTGCTCCACTCCCCTGCCACACTCCCCTGCCCCACTCCACTGCCCCACTCCGCTACCCCACTCCACTACCCCACTCCGCTACCCCACTCTGCTACCCCACTCTGCTACCCCACTCCGCTACCCCACTCCGCTCCCCCACTCCCCTCCCCTACCGCTGTCCGCTCCCCAACTTTCCTAGCCCACTCCCCTCCCCTCCACCTCCTCACTGCCTTCCACTACCCAACTCTCCTACCTCACACACCTCCCCCACTCCACTCCCCAACTCCCATTCGCTCCACTCCCCTCCCCCTCTCCTCTCCGCTAATCCCCTTCCCCCTCCCCCTCCCCAACTCCCCTCCCCAACGCACCTCCCCCGCTCCCCTCCCCCACTCCCCTCCCCCGCACCACTCGTCAACTCCCCTCCCCCACTCCCCTCCCCCACTCCCCACCCCCACTCCCCTCCTTCCACTCCCTTCCGTAACACCCCTCGTCAACTCCCCTCCGCCACACCCCTCGTCAACTCCCCTCCCCCACTCCCCTCGTCAACTCCCCTCCCCCACTCCCCTCCCACTCTCCCCTACCAGCTCCCCTCACCCGCCCCCTCCCCCACTCCCCACCCCACTCACTTCCCCCTCTCCCCTCCCCTCTCTCCTCCCCCTCTCTCCTCCCCCACTCTCCCCTGCCCCACTCTCCTCCCCCACTCTCCCCTCCCCCACTCTCTCCTCCCCCACTCTCCCCTCCCCCACTCTCTCCTCCCCCACTCTCCCCTCCCCCCTCTCTCCTCCCCCACTCTCCCCTCCCCCACTCTCCTCCCCCACTCTCCCCTCCCCCACACTCTCCTCCCCCACTCTCCCCTCCCCCACTCTCCTCTCCCCCACTCTCCCCTCCCCCACTCCCCTCCACATTCTTCCTCCCTCACTCCCCACCCCATATCCCTACCTCTCTCCCCTCCCCCACTCCCCTCCCCCACTCCCCTCCACCACTCCCCTCCTCTCCCCAACTCCCCTATCCCACTCTCCTCCCACACTCCACACCCTCACTCACCTCCCCAGATCCCCACACCCGCTCCCCTCCCGCACTAACCTCCCCCACAACCCTCCCCACACCCCTCCCCCACTCCCCTCCCCCACTCTCCTCCCCCACTCCCCTACCCCTCTCCCCTCCCCCTCTCCCCTCCCCCACTCTCCCCTCCCCCACTCTCTTCCCCCTCTCTCCTCCCCCACTCTCCTCCCCCACTCTCCTCCCCCACTCCCATCCCCCACTCCCCTCCCCCACTCCCCTCCCCCACTCACCTCCCCCACTCCGCTCCCCAACTCTCCTACCTCACACACCTCCGCCACTCCCCTTCCCTCCACAACCCACCTCCCCTACCCCGCACACGTCACCAGCTCCACTTACACACTCCTCTTCCCTCCACCTCCTCACTGCACTCCCCTATCCCACTCCCCTATCCCACTCCACATTCCCCTATCCCACTCCACATTCCCACTCCCCTACACGACTCCCATTACTCACTCCCCTCCCCAACTCCGCTACCCCACTCCCCTCCCCCATTCCCCTAACCCCTTCCCCTAGCACACCCCCTCCAACACTCCCCGCCCCCCTCTCCAGTCCACCTCTGCGCTTCCCTGCACCTCTTCAATGCCCTCCCCTATCACACTCCCATCCCCCACTACCCTCCCGCACTCCCCTACCCCACTCCCCTACCGCACTCCACTCCCCCACTCCTCTCCCCCACACCCCTCTCACACTAACCACCCCCACTCCCCTCCCAACTCCCCTCGCCCACTCCCCTACCACACACCCCTACCCAACTCCGCTTACCTCCACCTCCTCACTGCCCTACTCTACCACACTCCCATCCCAAACTACCGTCCCCCACTCCCGAAACGCACACCCCTCCACAACACCCCGACCCTACACCCCTACCCAACACCCCTACCCCACTCCCCTACCCCATTCCACTACCCCAGTCCCGTTGCCAATCCCCTACCTCACTCGCCTCCCACACTTCCCTACCCACCTCTCCTAACCCCCTCCCCGACCCCACTCCCCTTCCCTCCACCTCCTCACTGCACTCCAGTACCCAGCTCCCCTACCCACACACCTCCACCATGCCCCTCCCTCATTCCCCTTCCCTCCAGCTCCTCCCAGCGCTCCCCTACCCAACTCCCCTATCCCACTCCCCTACCCCACTCCCCGAAACTACACCCCTCCCCCACTCCACACACCCACTCCACACCCCCACTCCCCTTACCTCAACCATCTCACTGCGCTCCCCTACCCCACTCACCTCCCCTACTCCCCTTCCTTCTCCTCCTCATTGCCCTCCCCTTCCCAACTCCCCAACGCCACTGCCCTCCCCCACTCCCCACGCGACTCCCCTTCACTCCACCTCATCACTGCCCTTACCTACCCCACACCGCTCCGCACTCCCCTCCTCACTTCCCTCCCCCACTCCCCTCCACATTCTCCTCCCTCACTCCCCACCCCATATCCCTACCTCTCTCCCCTCCCCCACTCCCCTCCCCCACTCCCCTCCCCCACTCCCCTCCACCACTCCCCTCCTCTCCCCAACTCCCCTATCCCACTCTCCTCCCACACTCCACACCCTCACTCACCTCCCCAGATCCCCACACCCGCTCCCCTCCCGCACTAACCTCCCCCACAACCCTCCCCACTCCCCTCCCCCACTCCACTCCCCCACTCCCCTCCCCCACTCCCCTACCCCTCTCCCCTCCCACTCTCCCCTCCCCCACTCTCCACTCACCCACTCTCTTCCCCCTCTCTCCTCCCCCACTCTCCTCCCCCACTCTCCTCCCCCACTCCCATCCCCCACTCCGCTCCCCAACTCTCCTATCTCACAACCCTCCCCCACTCCCCTTCCCTCCACAACCAAACTCCCCTACCCCGTACCCCTATCCCACTCCACATTCCCACTCCCCTCCCCCCACTCCAGTCCACCTCTGCGCTTCCCTGCACCTATTCACTGCCCTCCCCTACCACACTCCCATCCCCCACTACCCTCCCGCACTCCCCTACCCCACACCCCTACCGCACTCCGCTCCCCCTCTCCCCTCCCCTCCCCCACTCCCCTCCCCCACTCCCCTCCCCCACACCCCTCACCCACTAACCTCCCCCACTACCCTCCCAACTCGCTTCGCCCACTCCCCTACCATGCACCCTACCCAACTCTGCTTACCTCCACCTCCTCACTGCCCTACTCTACCGCACTCCCATCCTACACATACCCTCCTCCACTACCCTCCCCCACTCCCCAATCGCACACCCCTCCACGACACCCCGACCCCACTCCCCTACCCCACACCCCTACCCCACTCCCCTACCCCATTCCACTACCCCAGTCCCGTTGCCAATCCCCTACCTCACTCCCCTCCCACACTTCCCTACCCACCTCTCCTAACCCCCTCCCCTACCCCACTCCCCTGCCCTCGACCTCCTCACTGCACTCCAGTACCCAATTCCCTACCCACATACCTCCACCACTCCCCTCCCTGATTCCCCGTCCCTCCACCTCCTCCCTGCGCTCCCCTACCCAGCTCCCCTATCCCACTCCCCTACCCCACTCCCCTACCCCACTCCCCCACTACACCCCTCCCCCACTACACACCCCCACTCCCCTTCCCTCCACCACCTCACTGCGCTCCCCTACCCCACTATCCTACCCCACTCTCCTATCCCACTCCACTTTCCCACTCCCCGACCCCACTCCCCTAACTCACTTCTCTCCCACACTCACCACCCCTTCCCCCTTCCTTCTCCTCCTGACTGCTCTCCCCTATCCAACTCCCCAACGCCACTGCCCTCCCCCACTCCCCACGTTACTCCCCTTCACTCCACCTCATCGCTGCCCTCCCCTACCCCACACCCCTCCCCACTCCCCTCCCCACTCCCCTCCCCACTTCCCTCCCCCACTCCCCTCCACATTCTCCTACCTCACTCCCCACCCCATACCCCTACCTCACTCCACTTCCCCACTCACATAACACACACCCCACCCCCACTCCCCTCCCCCACTCCCCTCCCCCACTCCCCTCCCCCACTCCTCTACCCCACTCCCCTCCCCCATTCCCCTCATCCACCCCCTCCGACCCAACTCCACTCCCACTCCCCTTCCCTCCACCTCCTGACAGCACACCCTACCAGACTCCACGACACCACTCTGCACCCCCACTCCCCTCCTCTACTCCCCTACCCCACCGCACATCCCTCCCAAACTCCCCTACCAGACGCCCTCCCCCACTCCCCTCCCCTCCCCCACTCCCCTCCCCCTCTCCCCTCCCCAAATCGCCTCCCCAGTCCCATTACCAAATCGCCTCCCCCAGTCCCCTTACCAAATCGCCTCCCCTACTCCCCTGCCCTCCACATCCTTACAGCCCTCCTCTACTCCACTCCCCTACAACACTCTGATCCCCCACTAGCCCCACCAATCCCCTACCCCGCTTCTCTCCAAAACTCCCCTACCCTCTCCCCACCCCCACTCCCCTACCCCACTCCCCTACCACATTCCACTACCCCAGTCCCGTCGCCAATCCCCTACCTCACACCCCTCCCATACTCCCCTACCCACCTCTCCTACCCCACTCTCTTACCCCACTCCCCTTCCCTCCACCTCCTCAATGCACTCCAGTACCCAACTCCCCGACGCCACTGCCCTCCCCCACTCCCCACGACACTCCCCCACTGCCCTACCTCGCTCCATTCCCCCAGTTACCACCCCCACTACCTTACCCCACTCCCCTCTACAATCCCCTCCCCAATCCCCTCCCCACCCCCGTCCCCACTTCCCTCCCCCACTCCCCCACCCCACTCACCTAACACACACCCTACCCCACTCCACTCCCCCATTCCCCTCTCCCACTCCCCTTCCCTCCATCTCCTCACTGCACCCCTACCCAACTCCCGTCCCCACTCCCCTTCCCTCCACCTCCTTACAGTCTACCCCTACCACACTTCCCGACACCACCCTGCACCCCCACCCCCTCCTCCACTCCCCTACCCCACTACCGCACCGCACCTCCCTCCCAAACTCCCCTACCAGACGCCCTCCCCCACTCCCCTCCCCCATACCCCTCCCCACACACCACCCCCACTTCCCTCCCCCACTTCCCCACCCCACTCACCTAACACACACCCTACCCCACTCCACTCCCCCATTCCCCTCTCCCACTCCCCTTCCCTCCATCTCCTCACTGCACCCCTACCCAACTCCCGTCCCCACTCCCCTTCCCTCCACCTCCTTACAGCCCACCCCTACCACACTTCCCGACACCACACTGCACCCCCACCCCCTCCTCCACTCCCCTACCCCACTACCCCACCGCACCTCCCTCCCAAACTCCCCTACCAGACGCCCTCCCCCACTCCCCTCCCCCAAACCCCTCCCCACACACCACCCCCACTCCCCTCCCACACTCCCCTCCCCCAATCCGCACCCCCACTCCCCAGGCCCACTCCCCTCCCCAACTCCCCTTCCCTCCACCTCCTTCCAGCGCTCCCCTACTCCACTCCCCTACACCACTCTGATCCCCCACTACCCTCACCACTCCCTACCCTACTCCCCTCCAAAACTCCCATACCCTCTCCCCACCCCCACTCACCTACACCACTCCCCTAACCCACTCCCTGTCCCCCACTCTCCTCCCCCACTCCCCTCCCCAACTCCCCTCGCACAGTCTCCTCCCACACTCCCCTCCCTCACTCCCCTCCAACTCCCCTACAACTCTAACCTCCCCCACTACCCTCCGCACTCCCCTCCGCACTCCCCTCCCCACTCCCCTCCCCACTCCCCTCCCCCACTGCCCTCCTCACTCCCCTCCCCACTCCCCTCCTCACTCACCTCCCACACTAACCTTCCCCACTCGCTCCCCCACGCCCCTCACCACTCACCTCCCACACTAACCTCCCCCACTCGCCTCCCCACTCCCCTCCCCACTCCCCTCCCGCTCTTGCCTCCCCCAATCCCCTCCCCCACTCCCAAACTCCCCTCCCCCACTCCCCTCACTCACTAATCTTCCCCACTCCCCTCCCACACTAACCTCCCCCACTCCCCTCCCAACTCCCCTCATCCACTCCGCTACCCCACTCCGCTTACCTCCACATCCTCACTGCACGACTCCACCACACTCCCATCCCCCACTACCCTCCCCCACTACCCTCCCCCACTCCCTAACCGCACCCCCCTCCACAACACCCCTACCCCTCTCCCCTACCCCAAACCTGACCCCACACCCCTACCCTACACCCCTACCCTACTCCCCTACCCCAGTCCACTACCCCAGTCCCATCGCCAATCTCCTCTCTCACACCCCTCCCATACTCCCATACCCACCTCTCCTACCCCACTCCCCTACCCCACTCCCCTTCCCGCCACCTCCTCACTGCACTCCAGTACCCAGATCCCCTACGCCACTGCCCTCCCCCACTGCCCTACCTCACTAAACTCCACCAGTTACCCCTCCCACTACCTTACCCCACTCCCCTCCCCACTCCCCTCCCCATTTCCCTCCCCCACTTCCCTCCCCCACTCCCCTCCCATTTCTCCTACCTCACTCCCCACCCCATACCCATACCCCACTCCCCTCCCGCACTGCCCTACCTCACTCCACTCCCCCAGTTAACGCACCCACTACCTTGCCCCACTCCCCTCCCCACTCCCTTCCCCCACTCGCCTCCCCATACCCCTACCTCACTCCACTCCCCCACTCCCCTACCCCACTCACATAACACACACCCCTCTCCCACTCCCCTCCCCCATTCCCCTCTCCCACCCCCTTCCCTCCATCTCCTCACTGCCCCACTACCCAAATCCCCTCCCCACTCCCCTTCCCTCCACCTCCTTTCAGCCCACCCCTACCACACTCCCCGACACCACTCTGCACCCCCACCCCCTCCTCCACTCCCCTACCCCACTACCCCACCGCACTTCCCTCCCAAACTCCCCTACCAGACGCCCTCCCCCACTCCCCTCCCCCACACCCATCCCCACACCCCTTCCCCGCACCCCCACTCCAATCGCCCACTCTCCTCCCCCACTCCACCTCCCCCACACCCCTCGCCCACTACCCTACCGCTATGGCCAACCCCACGCCCCTCCACAACTCCCCTCCCCAACTCCCCTTCCCTCCATCTCCTGACAGTCCTCCCCTACTCCACTCCCCTACACCACTCTGCTCCCCCACTAGCCCCACCACTCCCCTACCCCACTCCCCTCCAAAACTCCCATAACCTCTCCCCACCCCCACTCACCTACACCATTCCCCTAACCCACTCCCTGTCCCTCAATCCATTCCCTGACTACCCAAACCCCACTCTCCTCCCCCACGCACCTCCCCAACTCCCCTCCTCCACACCTCGACCCCACTCTCCAACCCTCTCCTCGAGGCAACACCCCTCCCCCACACCTCGCCCCACTCCCTGCCTCAACTCCCCCACCCCACACTCCCCTCCCCCACTCCCCTCCACCACTCCCCTCCCCCACTCCCCTCCCCCACTCCCCTCCCACGCTCCCCTCCCCCACAGCCCCTCCTCAACTCCCCTAACTCCCCTTCCCCACTCTCCTCCACCACTCCCCTCCCCAACTCCCCTCCCCCACTCAACTCCCCTACCACGCACTCTTCCCCACACTCCTCCCCACACCCCTCCCCTACTCCCCACTCCCACTGCCCTCCCCAAATCCCCCACCACACTCCCCTCCCACACTCCCCTCCCCCAAATCCCCTGCCCCAATTCCCCTACCGCACTCCCATCCCCCACTCCCATCCCCCACTATCCTCCCCAGCTACCCTCCCCCACTACCCTCTCCCACTCCACTCCCCCACTCCACTCCCCCACTCCACTCCCCCATCCCCACCCCCACTCTCCTCCCCCACTCCCCTCCCCCAAATCCCCTGCCCCAATTCCCCTACCGCACTCCCATCCCCCACTCCCATCCCCCATTATCCTCCCCAACTACCCTCCCCCACTACCCTCTCCCACTCCACTCCCCCACTCCACTCCCCCACTCCACTCCCCCATCCCCACCCCCACTCTCCTCCCCCACTCCCCTACCCCAAATCCCCTTCCACAAATCCCCTACCCCAAATCCCCTCCCCAAATCTCCTCCCCCAAATCCCCGCCCCCACTCCATTCACATACCGCACTCCCCTCCACAACTCCCCTACCCGACTCCCCTACACAACCCCCCGTCACCACACCCCTACCACACTCCCCTCCCCCACTCCGCTACCCGACTCCCATACCCCACACCCCTACCCCACTCCCCGACCCCACTCCCCGACCGCACTCCACGACCCTACTCCATGACCGCACTCACCCGACCCCACTCACCCGATCACACTCCCCACCCCCACACCCCAACCCAACTCCCCACACCCATGCCCCTCCCCTAGTCCCCTCCCCCACACCTCTACCCCACTATCCTCACCTCTCCTCTCTGCAACACCCGTCCCCCACTCCCCTCCCCCATTCCCCTCCCCCCGTCCCCACACCCCCTACCACACTCCCCTCCCCCACCCCGCTCCCCCACCCCGCTCCCCCACTCCCCTCCCACACTAACCTCCCCCACACTCCTCCCCACACTCCTCCGCACACTCCTCCCCCACTTCCCTCCCCCACTGCCCTCCCCCACTCCCCTCCCCCAAATTCCGTACCCCAAATTCTGTACCCCAAATCCCCTACCCCAAATCCCCTACCCCCAATCCCCTCCCCCAAATCACCTCCCACTCTCCACTCGCATACCGCACTCCCCTCCACAACTCCCCGACCCGACTCCCCTACCCAACCCCCCGTCAATACACCCCTACCACACTCCCCTCCCCCACTCCCCTCCCCCACTCCACTCCCCCACTCCCCTACCCCACTCCCCTACCCCACTCCCAGACCCACTTCCCAACTCCACACTCCTACTCCACTCTGCACTCCACTCCCCTACTCCACTCCTCTCCCCCACACCCATCCTCAACTCCCCTCCCTAACTCCCCTCCCTAACACCCCTCCCCAACTCCCCTCCCTTACTCCCCTAAGCCACTACCCTCCCCCATTTCCCTAACCCACTACCCTCCCCAACTCCCCTCCCCCACTCCCCTCCCCCACTCCTCTCCCACACTAACCTCCCACACTAACCTTCCCCACACTAACCTCCCCCACACTCCTCCCCACACTCCTACCCACACTCCTCACCAAAGTCCTCCCCCACGCACCTACCCCAGGTCCCCAACCCCAAATCCCTTCCCCCAAATCCCTTCCCCCAAATCCCCTCCACCAAATCCCCTCCCACAAATCCCCTCCCCCACTCCACCCTCATACCGCACTCCCCTCCACAACTCCCCTACCCGACGCCACTACCCAACCCCCCGTCACCACACCCCCTACCACACTTCCCTCCCCCACTCCCCTACCCCACTCGCCTACCCCACTCCCCTAACCCACTCCCCTACTCCACACCCCTACTCCACTCTACACTCCACTCCCATACTTCACTCCACTCCCCCACACCCCTCCTCAACTCCCCTCCCTAACTCCCCTCCCTAACACCCCTCCCCAACTCCCCTCCCTCCCTCCCCAAACCCACTACCCTCCCCCATTTCCCTAATCCACTACCCTCCCCAACTCCCCACCCCAACTCCCCTCCCCCACTCCCCTCCCCCACTCCCCTCCCACACTAACCTCCCACACTAACCTCCCCCACACTCCTCCCCACACTCCTCCCCACACTCCTCCCCCACTCCCGTCCCCCACTCTCCTCGTCCACTCCCCTACCCCACTCCGCTACCCCACTCCCAAACGCCACTCCCCTACTCCACTCCCCTACTCCACTCTGAACTCCACTCCCCTACAGCACTCCACTCCCCCACACCCCTCCTCAACTCCCCTCCCTTACTCCACTCCACTCCCCCACACCCCTCCTCAACTCCCCTCCCTAACACCCCTCCCTAACTCCCCTCCCCAACTCCCCTCCCTCACTCCCCTCCCCCACTCCCCTCCCCCACTCCCCTCCCAAATCCCCTCCCCCACTCCCCTCTCCCTCTCCCCTCCCACACTAACCTCCCACACTAACCTCCCCCACACTCCACCCCACACTCCTACCCACACTCCTCCCCAAAGTCCTCCCGCACTCCCCTACACCAGGTCCCCTATCCCAAATCCCTTCCCCCAAATCCCCTCCACCAAATCCCCTCCCCCAAATCCCCTCCCCCACTCCACCCGCATACCGCACTCCCCTCCACAACTCCCCTACCCGACTCCCCTACCCAACCCCCGTCACCGCACCCCCTACCACACTCCCCTCCCCCACTCCCCTCCCCCACTCCCCTACTCCACTCCCCTACTCCACTCTACACTCTACTCCCATACTCCACTCCACTCCCCCACACCCCTCCTCAACAACCCTCCCTAACTCCCCTCCCTAACACCCCTCCCCAACTCCCCTCCCTCCCTCCCCTAACCCACTACACTCCCCCATTTCCCTAACCCACTACCCTCCCCAGCTCCCCTCCCCCTCTCCCCTTCCCCACTCCCCTCCCCCACTCCGCTCCCACACTAACCTCCCCCACACTCCTCCCCACACTCCTCCCCAAAGTCCTCCCCCACTCCCCTACCGCAAGTCCCCTACCCCAAATCCCTTCCCCCAAATCCACTCCCCCAAATCCCCTCCCCCAAATAACCTCCCCCACTCCACCCGCATACCGCACTGCCCTCCACAACTCCCCTACCCGACTCCCCTACCCAACCCCCCGTCACCACACCCCCTACCACACTCCCCTCCCCCACTCCGCTCTCCCACTCCCCTCCCACACTAACCTCCCCCACACTCCTCCCCCACTCCCCTCCCCCACTCCCCGACCGCACTCCACGACCCCACTCCATGACCGCACTCACCCGACCCAACTCCCCTCCCACACTAACCACCAACACACTCCGCCCCACTCCCCTCCCCCACTCCCCTCCACCACTGCCCTCTCCAAGTCCCATCCCCCAAATCCCCTCCCCCAAATCCTCTACCCCAAATCCCCTCCCCCACTCGCCTACTGCTCTCCTCTCCACAACCCCCCTCCACAACTCCCATACCTGACTCCCCTACCCAACCCCCCGTCACCACTCCCCTCCCTTACTCCCCTCCCTCACTCCCCTACCCCTCTCCCCGACCCCTCTCCCTGACCCCTCTCCCCGACCCCACTCCCCGACCCCAAACCCCGACCCCACTCCCAGACCCCACTCCCCGACCCCCCTCCCCCACGACCCTCCCCTTATCCCCTCCCCCACGCCCCTCCCTTAATCCCCTGCCCCACTCCTCTACCCCAATCTTCTCCCCTCTCCTCTCCGCAACACCCCTCCCCCACTCCTCTCCCCCACTCCTCTCCCCCACTCCTCTCCCACAGTCCCCTCCCCCACTCCCCTCCCCCAAATCCCCTCCCACAAATCCCCTCCCCCAAATCCCCTACCCCAAATCCCCTACCCCAAATCCCCTCCCCCACTCGCCTATTGCTCTCCCCTCCACAACCCCCCAACAACTCCCCGACCCGACACCCCTACCCGACTCCCCTACTCAATCCCCCGTTACCACTCCCCAACCACACTCCCCTACCACACTCCCCTACCACACTCCCCTCCCCCACTCCGCTCCCCCACTCCGCTCTCCCACTCCCCTACCGAACTCCCCGGCACAACACCCCTACCCCACTCTCCTACCCCACTCCCCTACCCCACTCCGCTCCCCAACTCCCCTACCCCACTCACCTCCCCTACTCCCCTTCCTTCTCCTCCTCACTGCCCTCCCCTACCCAACTCCCCAACGCCACTGCCCTCCCCCACTCCCCACGCGACTCCCCTTCACTCCACCTCATCACTGCCCTCCCCTACCCCACACCGCTCCGCACTCCCCTCCTCACTTCCTTCCCCACTCCCCTCCACATTCTCCTCCCTCACTCCCCACCCCATACCCCTACCTCTCTCCCCTCCCCCACTCCCCTCCCCCACTCCCCTCCACCACTCCCCTCCTCTCCCCAACTCCCCTATCCCACTCTCCTCCCACACTCCACGCCCTCACTCACCTCCCCAGATCCCCACACCCGCTCCCCTCCCGCACTAACCTCCCCCACAACCCTCCCCACTCCCCTCCCCCACTCCCCTCCCCCACTCCCCTACCCCTCTCCCCTCCCCCTCTCCCCTCCCCCACTCACCCCTCCCCCACTCTCCTCCCCCTCTCTCCTCCCCCACTCTCCTCCCCCACTCTCCACCCCCACTCTCCTCCCCCACTCCCATCCCCCACTCCGCTCCCCAACACTCCTATCTCACAACCCTCCCCCACTCCCCTTCCCTCCACAACCAAACTCCCCTACCCCGCACACCTCCCCCACTCCACTTACACACTCCCCTTCCCTCCACCTCCTCACTGCGCTCCCCTATCCCACTTCCCTATCCCACTCCACATACCCCTATCCCACTCCACATTCCCACTCCCCTCCCCCCACTCCAGTCCACCTCTGCGCTTCCCTGCACCTATTCACTGCCCTCCCCTACCACACTCCCATCCCCCACTACCCTCCCGCACTCCCCTACCCCACACCCCTACCGCACTCCGCTCCCCCTCTCCCCTCCCCTCCCCCACTCCCCTCCCCCACTCCCCTCCCCCACTCCCCTCCCCCACACCCCTCACACACTAACCTCCAACACTACCCTCCCAACTCGCTTCGCCCACTCCCCTACCACGCACCCTACCCAACTCTGCTTACCTCCACCTCCTCACTGCCCTACTCTACCGCACTCCCATCCTACACATACCCTCCTCCACTACCCTCCCCCACTCCCCAACCGCTCACCCCTCCACGACACCCCGACCCCACACCCCTACCCCACACCCCTACCCCACTCCCCTACCCCATTCCACTACCCCAGTCCCGTTGCCAATCCCCTACCTCACTCCCCTCCCACACTTCCCTACCCACCTCTCCTAACCCCCTCCCCTACCCCACTCCCCTTCCCTCGACCTCCTCACTGCACTCCAGTACCCAATCCCCTACCCACATACCTCCACCACTCCCCTCCCTGATTCCCCTTCCCTCCACCTCCTCCCTGCGCTCCCCTACCCAGCTCCCCTATCCCACTCCCCTACCCCACTCCCCTACCCCACTCCCCTAACTCACTCCCCTAAACTACACCCCTCCCCCACTCCACACCCCCACTCCCCTTACCTCCACCACCTCACTGCGCTCCCCTACCCCACTATCCTACCCCACTCTCCTATCCCACTCCACTTTCCCACTCCCTGACCCCACTCCCCTAACTCACTTCCCTCCCACACTTACCACCCCTTCTCCCCTTCCTTCTCCTCCTGACTGCTCTCCCCTACCCAACTCCCCAACGCCACTGCCCTCCCCCACTCCCCACGTTACTCCCCTTCACTCCACCTCATCACTGCCCTCCCCTACCCCACACCCCTCCCCACTCCCCTCCCCACTCCCCTCCCCCACTCCCCTCCACATTCTCCTACCTCACTCCCCACCCCGTACCCCTACCTCACTCCACTCCCCCACTCACATAACACACACCACACCCCCACTCCCCTCCCCCACTCCCCTCCCCCATTCCCCTCACCCACTCCCATCCGACCCAACTCCACTCCCCACTCCCCTTCCCTCCACCTCCTGACAGCACACCCCTACCAGACTCCACGACACCACTCTGCACCCCCACTCCCCTCCTCTACTCCCCTACCCCACCGCACATCCCTCCCAAACTCCCCTACCAGACGCCCTCCCCCATTACCCTCCCCTCCCCCACTCCCCTCCCCTCTCCCCTCCCCAAATCGCCTCCCCCAGTCCCATTACCAAATCGCCTCCCCCAGTCCCCTTACCAAATCGCCTCCCCCACTCCCCTTCCCTCCACCTCCTTACAGCCCTCCTCTACTCCACTCCCCTACAACACTCTGATCCCCACTAGCCCCACCAATCCCCTACCAGGCTTCTCTCCAAAACTCCCCTACCCTCTCCCCACCCCCACTCACCTACACCACTTCCCTCTCCCACTCCCTGACATAACTCCCCTACCCCACTCCCCTACCCCATTCCACTACCCCAGTCCCATCGCCAATCCCCTACCTCACACCCCTCCCATGCTCCCCTACCCACCTCTCCTACCCCACTCTCTTACCCCACTCCCCTTCCCTCCACCTCCTCACTGCACTCCAGTACCCAACTCCCCGACGCCACTGCCCTCCCCCACTCCCCACGACACTCCCCCACTGCCCTACCTCGCTCCATTCCCCCAGTTACCACCCCCACTACCTTACCCCACTTCCCTCCCCAATCCCCTCCCCACCCCCGTCCCCACTTCCCTCCCCCACTCCCCCACCCCACTCACCTAACACACACCCTACCCCACTCCACTCCCCATTCCCCTCTCCCACTCCCCTTCCCTCCATCTCCTCACTGCACCCCTACCCAACTCCCGTCCCCACTCCCCTTCCCTCCACCTCCTTACAGCCCACCCCTACCACACTTCCCGACACCACACTGCACCCCCACCCCCTCCCCCACTCCCCTCCCCCAAACCCCTCCCCACACCCCTCCCCCACTCCCCTCCCCTACTCCCCTCCCCCACTCCCCTCCCCCACTCCCCTCCCCCAATCCGCACCCCCACTCCCCAAGCCCACTCCCCTCCCCCACTCCCCTCCCCAACTCCCCTTCCCTCCACCTCCTTCCAGCGCTCCCCTACTCCACTACCCTACACCACTCTGATCCCCCACTAGCCTCACCACTCCCCTACCCTACTCCCCTCCAAAACTCCCATACCCTCTCCCCACCCCCACTCACCTACACCACTCCCCTAACCCACTCCCTGTCCCCCACTCTCCTCCCCCACTCCCCTCCCCAACTCCCCTCGCCCAGTCTCCTCCCACACTCCCCTCCCTCACTCCCCTCCAACTCCCCTACAACTCTAACCTCCCCCACTCCCCTCCGCACCCCCCTCCGCACTCCCCTCCCCACTCCCCTCCCCACTCCCCTCCCCCACTGCCCTCCTCACTCCCCTCCCCACTCCCCTCCCCACTCCCCTCCCCCACTGCCCTCCTCACTCCCCTCCCCACTCCCCTCCCCCAGTCCCCTCCCCCACTCCCCTCCCCCAATCCCCTCCTCACTCACCTCCCACACTAACCTCCCCCACTCGCCTCCCCACTCCCCTCCCCACTCCCCTCCCGCTCTTGCCTCCCCCAATCCCCTCCCCCACTCCCAAACTCCCCTCCCCCACTCCCCTCACTCACTAATCTCCCCCACTCCCCTCCCACACTAACCTCCCCCACTCCCCTCTCAACTCCCCTCGTCCACTCCGCTACCCCACTCCGCTTACCTCCACATCCTCACTGCACGACTCCACTACACTCCCATCCCCCACTACCCTCCCCCACTACCCTCCCCCACTCCCTGACCGCACTCCCCTCCACAACACCCCTACCCCTCTCCCCTACCCCAAACCCGACCCCACACCCCTACCCCACACCCCTACCCTACTCCAGTCCACTACCCCAGTCCCATCGCCAATCTCCTCTCTCACACCCCTCCCATACTCCCATACCCACCTCTCCTACCCCACTCCCCTACCCCACTCCCCTTCCCGCCACCTCCTCACTGCACTCCAGTACCCAGATCCCCTACGCCACTGCCCTCCCCCACTGCCCTACCTCTCTCCACTCCACCAGTTACCCCTCCCACTACCTTACCCCATTTCTCCTACCTCACTCCCCACCCCATACCCATACCCCACTCCCCTCCCCCACTGCCCTACCTCACTCCACTCCCCCAGTTAACGCACCCACTACCTTACCCCACTCCCCTCCCCACTCCACTCCAAATGTCCCTCCCCCACTCCCCTCCCCATTCCCCTACCTCACTCCCCACCCCATACCCATACCTCAATCCCCTCTCCCACTCCCCTTCCCTCCATCTCCTCACTGCCCCCCTACCAAACACCCCTCCCCACTCCCCTTCCCTCCACCTCCGAACAGCACACCCCGACCACACTCCCCGACACCACCCTGCACCCCACCCCCTCCTCCACTCCACTACCCCACTACCCCACTGCACTTCCCTCCCAAACTCCCCTACCAGACGCCCTCACCCACGCCCCTCCCCCAGGCCCATCTCACACGCCCCTGTCCCACTCTGCTCCCCAACTGTCCTCCCCAACTCTCATCCCCCACTATCCTCCCCTCCCCAACTCCCCTACCACAATGCCCTACACCACGCCCCTCCCCAACACCCCTCCCCAACTGTTTTTCCCTCCACCTCCTTACATCCCTCCCCTACTCCACTCCCCTACACCACTCCCGTACCCTCTCCCCACACCACTCACCTACACCACTCCACTAACCCACTCCCTGTCCCCAATCCCCTCCCTCACCCCACTCCCCCAATCACCTCCCCAACACCCATCACTCACTCCCCTACAAACTACGCACCCCAACTCCACTACCGCTCTGCCCTCCCCCACTCCCAGCCACAACTCCCCTCCCCCACTCCACACCTCCCCTACCCACTCCCCGCCCCCACTGCCCTACCTCACTCCACTCACCCAGTTACCGCCCCCACTACCTTGCCCCACTCCCCTTCCCACTCCCTTCCCCCACTCGCCTCCCCATACCCCTACCTCACTCCACTCCCCCACTCCCCTACCCCACTCACATAACACACACCCCTCCCCCACTCCCCTCCCCCATTCCCCTCTCCCACCCCCTTCCCTCCATCTCCTCACTGCCCCACTACCCAAATCCCCTCCCCACTCCCCTTCCCTCCACCTCCTTTCAGCCCACCCCTACCACACTCCCCGACACAATTCTGCACCCCCACCCCCTCCTCCACTCCCCTACCCCACTACCCCACCACACTTCCCTCCCAAACTCCCCTACCAGACGCCCTCCCCCACTCCCCTCCCCCACACCCATCCCCACACCCCTTAACCACTCACCCACTCCACTCGCCCACTCCCCTCCCCCACTCCACCTCCCCCACACCCCTCGCCCACTACACTACCGCTATGGCCTACCCCACGCCCCTCCACAACTCCCCTCCCCAACTCCCCTTCCCTCCATCTCCTGACAGTCCTCCCCTACTCCACTCCCCTACACCACTCTGCTCCCCCACTAGCCCCACCACTCCCCTACCCCACTCCCCTCCAAAACTCCCATAACCTCTCCCCACCCCCACTCACCTACACCACTCCCCTAACCCACTCCCTGTCCCTCAATCCATTCCCTGACTACCCAAACCCCACTCGCCTCCCCCACGCACCTCCCCAACTCCCCTCCTCCACACCTCGACCCCACTCTCCACCCCTCTCCTCGAGGCAACACCCCTCCCCCACACCTCGCCCCACTCCCTGCCTCAACTCCCCCACCCCACACTCCCCTCCCCCACTCCCCTCCACCACTCCCCTCCCCCACTCCCCTCCCCCACTCCCCTCCCAAACTCCCCTCCCCCACACCCCTCCTCAACTCCCCTAACTCCCCTTCCCCACTCCCCTCCACCACTCCCCTCCCCAACTCCCCTCCCCCACTCAACTCCCCTACCACGCACTCTTCCCCACACTCCTCCCCACACCCCTCCCCTACTCCCCACTCCCACTCCCCTCCCCCACTCCCCTCCCCCACTCCCCTCCCCACTGCCCTCCCCCAAATCCTCCACCACACTCCCCTCCCACACTCCCCTCCCCCAAATCCCCTGCCCCAATTCCCCTACCGCACTCCCATCCCCCACTCCCATCCCCCACTACCCTCCCCAACTACCCTCCCCCACTACCCTCTCCCACTCCACTACCCCACTCCACTCCCCCACTCCACACCCCCACTCCACTCCCCCACTCCACTCCCCCCTCCCCACCCCCACTCTCCTCCCCCACTCCCCTCCCCCACTCCTCTCCCCCACTCCCCTCCCGCACTCCCCTCCCCCACTCCCCTCCCCCACTCTCCTCCTCCACTCTCCTCCCCACTCACCTCCCAAACTCTCCTCCCCCACTCCCCTCACCTAATCCCCTACCCCACTCCAATACGCCACTCCCCTACTCCACTCCCCTACTGCGCTCCACTCCCCCACACCCCTCCTCAACTCCCCTCCCTCACTCCCCTAACCCACTACCCTCTCCAACACTTCTCCCCCACTCCCCGCCCCCACTCCCCTCCCCACTCCCCTCCCCCACTCCCCTCCCCCACTCCCCCACTCCCCCACTCCCCTCCCACACTAACCTCCCCCACATTCCTCCCCACTGTCCTCCCCCACTCCCCTACCCCAAATCCCCTACCCCAAATCCCCTACCCCAAATCCCCGACTCAAATCCCCTCCCCCAAATCCCCTACACCAAATCCCTACCCCCAAATCCCCTCCCCCAAATCCCCTCCCCCAAATCCCCTCCCCCACTCCACTCGCATACCGCACTCCCCTCCACAACTCCCCTACCCGACTCCCCGAACCAGCCCCCCGTCAACACACCCCTACCACACTCCCCTCCCCCACTAACCTCCCCCACACTTACCTCCCCACACTCCTCCCCACACTCCTCCACACAGTCCTCCCCACTAACCTCCTCCACACCCCTCCCCCATTCCCCTACCCCAAATCCCCTCCCCAAATCCCCTCCCCCAAATCCCCGCCCCCACTCCATTCGCATTCCGCTCTCCCCTCCATAACTCCCCTACCCGACTCCCCGAACCAGCCCCCCGTCAACACACCCCTACCACACTCCACTCCCCCACTAACCTCCCCCACACTTACCTCCCCACACTCCTCCACACAGTCCTCCCCACTACCCTCCTCCACACCCCTCCCCCACTCCCCTACCCCAAATCCCCTTCCACAAATCCCCTACCCCAAATCCCCTCCCCAAATCCCCTCCCCCAAATCCCCGCCCCCACTCCATTCACATACCGCACTCCCCTCCACAACTCCCCCACCCGACTCCCCTACCCAACCCCCCGTCACCACACCCCTACCACACTCCCCTCCCCCACTCCGCTACCCGACTCCCATACCCCACACCCCTACCCCACTCCCCGACCCCACTCCCCGACCGCACTCCACGACCCCACTCCATGACCGCTCTCACCCGACCCCACTCACCCGACCCCACTCACCCGATCACACTCCCCACCCCCACACCCCAACCCCACTCCTCACTCCCATGCCCCTCCCCTAGTCCCCTCCCCCACACCTCTACCCCACTCTCCTCACCTCTCCTCTCAGCAACACCCCTCCCCCAATCCCCTCCCCCACTCCCCTCCCCCCGTCCCAACACCCCCTACCACACTCCCCTCCCCCACCCCGCTCCCCCACCCCGCACCCCCACTCCCCTCCCACACTAACCTCGCCCACACTCCTCCCCACACTCCTCCACACACTCCTCCCCCACTCCCCTCCCCCACTGCCCTCCCCCACTCCCCTCCGCCAAATTCCGTACACCAAATTCTGTACCCCAAATCCCCTACCCCAAATCCCCTACCCCCAATCCCCTCCCCCAAATCCCCTCCCACACTCCACTCGCATACCGCACTCCCCTCCACAACTCCCCGACCTGACTCCCCTACCCAACCCCCCGTCAATACACCCCTACCACACTCCCCTCCCCCACTCCCCTCCCCCACTCCCAGACCCCACCTCTCAACTCCACTCCCCTACTCCACTCCTCTCCCACACACCCATCCTCAACTCCCCTCCCTAACTTCCCTCCCTAACACCCCTCCCCAACTCCCCTACCTCCCTCCCCTAACCCAATACCCTCCCCCATTTCCCTAACCCCGACCCTCCCCAACTCCACTCCCCCACTCCCCTCCCCCACTCCCCTCCCACACTAACCTCCCACACTAACCTCCCCCACACTCCTCCCCACACTCCTCCCCACACTCCTCCCCAAAGTCCTCCCCAATCCCCAACCCCAAATCCCCGACCCCAAATCCCTTCCCCCAAATCCACTCCCCCAAATAACCTCCCCCACTCCACCCGTATACCGCACTCCCCTCCACAACTCCCCTACCCGACTCCCCTACCCAACCCCCGTCACCACACCCCCTACCACACTCCCCTCCCCTCCCCACTCCGCTCCCCCACCCCCTCCCACACTAACCTCCCCCACACTCCTCCCCACACTCCTCCGCACACTCCTCCCTCACTACCCTCCCCCACTGCCCTCCCCCACTCCCCTCCCCCAAATTCCGTAACCCAAATTCCGTACCCCAAATCCCCTACCCCAAATCCCCTACCCCAAATCCCCACCCCCACTCCACTCGCATAACGCACTCCCCTCCACAACTGACCTACCCGACTCCCCTACCCAACCCCCCGTCAATACACCCCTACCACACTCCCCTCCCCAACTCCCCTACCCCACTCCCCTACCCCACTCCCAGACGGCACTCCCCTACTCCACTCCCCTACTTCACTCTGCACTCCACTCCCCTACTCCACTCCTCTCCCCCACACCCATCCTCAACTCCCCTCCCTAACACCCCTCCCCAACTCCCCTCCCCCACTCCCCTCCCCCGCTCCCCTCCCACACTAACCTCCCACACTAACCTCCCCCACACTAACCTCCCCCACACTCCTCCCCACACTCCTACCCACACTCCTCCCCAAAGTCCTCCCCCACGCCCCTACCCCAGGTCCCCAACCCCAAATCCCTTCCCCCAAATCCCTTCCCCCAAATCCCCTCCCCCAAATCCCCTCCCACAAATCACCTCCCCCACTCCACCCGCATACCGCACTCCCCTCCACAACTCCCCTACCCGACGCCCCTACCCAACCCCCCGTCACCACACCCCTACCACACTCCCCTCCCCCACTCCCCTCCCCCACTCGCCTACCCCACTCCCGTACCCCACTCCCCTAACCCACTCCCCTACTCTACACCCCTACTCCACTCTACACTCCACTCCCATACTCCACTCCACTCCCCCACACCCCTCCTCAACTCCCCTCCCTAACTCCCCTCCCTAACACCCCTCCCCAACTCCCCTCCCTCCCTCCCCTAACCCACTACCCTCCCCCATTTCCCTAATCCACTACCCTCCCCTACTCCCCGCCCCAACTCCCCTCCCCCACTCCCCTCCCCCACTCCGCTCCCACACTAACCTCCCACACTAACCTCCCCCACACTCCTCCCCACACTCCTCCCCACACTCCTCCCCCACTCCCCTCCCCCACTCCCCTCCCCCAAATCCCGTACCCCAAATCCTCTACCCCAAATCCCTTACCCCAAATCCCCTACCCCAAATCCCCTACCCCAAATCCCCTCCCCCACTCCACTCGCATACCGCACTACCCTCCAGAACTCCCCTACCCGACTCCCCTACCCAACCCCCCGTCACTACACCCCTACCACACTCCCCTCCCACAATCTCCTCCCCCACTCCCCTACCCCACTCCGCTACCCCACTCTCAGACACCACTCCCCTACTCCACTCCCCTACTCCACTCTGCACTCCACTCCCTTACACCACTCCACTCCCCCACACCCCTCCTCAACTCCCCTCCCTTACTCCACTCCACTCCCCCACACCCCTCCTCAACTCCCCTCCCTAACACCCCTCCCTAACTCCCCTCCCCAACTCCCCTCCCTCACTCCCCTCCCCCACTCCCCTCCCCCACTCCCCTCCACAATCCCCTCCCCCACTCCCCTCTCCCTCTCCCCTCCCACACTAACCTCCCACACTAACCTCCCCCACACTCCACCCCACACTCCTACCCACACTCCTCCCCAAAGTCCTCCCGCACTCCCCTACACCAGGTCCCCGACCCCAAATCCCTTCCCCCAAATCCCCTCCACCAAATCCCCTCCCCCAAATCCCCTCCCCCACTCCACCCGCATACCGCATTCCCCTCCACAACTCCCCTTCACAACTCCCCTACACGACTCCTCTACCCAACCCCCGTCACCGCTCCCCCTACCACACTCCCCTCCGCCACTCCCCTATCCCACTCCCCTACCCCACTCCCAGACCCCACTCCCCTTCTCCACTCCCCTACTCCACTCTGAACTCCACTCCCCTACTCTACTCCACTCCCCCACATCCCACATCAACTCCCGTCCCTAGCTCCCCTCCCTAACGCCCCTCCCAAACTCCCCTCCCTCACTCCCCTAACCCACTACCCTCCCCCATTTCCCTAACCCACTACCCTCCCCAACTCCCCTGCCCACTCCCCTCCCCCACTCCCCTCCCCCACTCCCCTCCCACACTAACCTCCCACACTAACCTCCCCCACACTCCTCCCCACACTCCTCCCCACTCTCCTCCCCAAAGTCCTCCCCCACTCCCCTACCCCAGGTCCCCTACCCCAAATCCCTTCCCCCAAATCCCCTCCCCCAAATACCCTCCCCCACTCCACCCGCATACCGCACTCCCCTCCACAACTCTCCTACCCGACTCCCCTACGCAACCGTCCGTCACCACACCCCCTACCACACTCCCCTCCCCCACTCCCCTCCCCCTCTCCCCTCCCACACTAACCTCCTCCACACTCCTCCCCACACTCATCCGCACACACCTCCCCCACTCCCCTCCCCCACTCCCCTCCCCCACACCCCTACCCCAAATTTCGTACCCCAAATTCCGTACCACACATTCCGTGCCCCAATTCACCTACCCCAAATCCCCTACCCCAAATCCCCTCCCCCACACCCCTCCACAACTCCCCTACCCGACTCCCCTACCCAACCCCCCGTCACCACACCCCTACCACACTCCCCTCCCCCCACTCCCCTCCCCCACTCTCTGACCCCACTCCCTGACCCCACTCCCCGATCCCACTCCCCGACACCACTCCCTGACCCCACTCCCCTACCCAACTCCCCGTCACCACACCCCTACCACACTCCCCTCCCCCACTCCCCTATCCCACTCCCCGACCCCACTCCCCGACCCCACTCATCCGACCCCACTCACCCGACCCCACTCACCGGACCCCACTCACCGGACCCCACTCACCCGACCCCACTCACCCGACACCACTCACCCGACACCACTCACCCGACCCCACTCCCCACCCCCACACCCCAACCCCACTCCCCACCCCCATGCCCCTCGACTAATCCCCTCCCCCACTCCTCTACCCCACTCTCCTCCCCCACTCCTCACTGCAACACCCCTCCCCCACTCCTCTCCCCCACTCCCCTCCCCCAATCCCCTCACTCACTCCCCTCCCCCAAATCCCCTCCCCCACTCCCCTCCCCCAAATCCCCTACAACAAATCCCCTACCACACACCCCTCTCCCAAATCCCCTGCCCCAATTCCCCTCCCGCACTCCCATCCTCCACTCCCCTCCCCACTCCCCTCCCCCACTGCCCTCCCCCACTCCCCTCCCCCTCTCCACTCCCCCACTCTCCTCCCCCACTCCCCTCTTCCACTCCCTACCCCACTCCCCTACCCCACTCCCCTACCCCACTCCCCTGCCCCACTCCCCTACTCCACTCCCCTACACCACTCCCCTACTCCACTCCACTCCCTCACACCCCTCCTCAACTCCCCTCCCTAACACCCCTCCCCCACTCCCCTCCCCCACTCCCCTCCACAATCCCCTCCCCCACTCCCCTCTCCCTCTCCCCTCCCACACTAACCTCCCACACTAACCTCCCCCACACTCCACCCCACACTCCTACCCACACTCCTCCCCAAAGTCCTCCCGCACTCCCCTACACCAGGTCCCCTACCCCAAATCCCTTCCCCCAAATCCCCTCCACCAAATCCCCTCCCCAAATCCCCTCCCCCACTCCACCCGCATACCACACTCCCCTCCACAACTCCCCTTCACAACTCCCCTACACGACTCCTCTACCCAACCCCCGTCACCGCACTCCCTACCACACTCCCCTCCCCCACTCCCCTCCCCAACTCCCCTACCCCACTCCCCTACTACACTCACCTAATCCACTCTACACTCTACTCCCATACTCCACTCCACTCCCCCACACCCCTCCTCAACAACCCTCCCTAACTCCCCTCCCTAACACCCCTCCCCAACTCCCCTCCCTCCCTCCCCTAACCCACTACACTCCCCCATTTCCCTAACCCACTACCCTCCCCAGCTCCCCTCCCCCTCTCCCCTCCCCCACTCCCCTCCCCCACTCCGCTCCCACACTAACCTCCCACACTAACCTCCCCCACACTCCTCCCCACACTCCTCCCCAAAGTCCACCCCCACTCCCCTACTGCAAGTCCCCTACCCCAAATCCCTTCCCCAAATCCACTCCCCCAAATCTCCTCCCCCAAATAACCTCCCCCACTCCACCCGCATACCGCACTGCCCTCCACAACTCCCATACCCGCCTCCCCTACCCAACCCCCCGTCACCACACCCCCTACCACACTCCCCTCCCCCACTCCCCTCCCCCACTCCCCTCCCCCAAATTCCGTACCCCAAATTCCGTACCCCAAATCCCCTACCCCAAATCCCCTCCCCCAAATCCCCTCCCCCAAATCCCCTCCCCCACTCCACTATAAACCGCACTCCCCTCCACAACTCCCCTACCCGACTCCCCTACCCAACCCCCCGTCACTACACCCCTACCACACTCGCCTCCCCCACTCGCCTCCCCCACTCCCCTCCCCCACTCCCCTATCCCACTCCCGTACCCCACTCCCAGACCCCACTCCCCTTCTCCACTCCCCTACTCCACTCTGAACTCCACTCCCCTACTCTACTCCACTCCCCCACATCCCACCTCAACTCCCGTCCCATAACTCCCCTCCCTAACGCCCCTCCCAAACTCCCCTCCCTCACTCCCCTAACCCACTACCCTCCCCCATTTCCCTAACCCACTACCCTCCCCAACTCCCCTGCCCACTCCCCTCCCCCACTCCCCTCCCCCACTCCCCTCCCACACTAACCTCCCACACTAACCTCCCCCACACTCCTCCCCACACTCCTCCCCACTCTCCTCCCCAAAGTCCACCCCCACTCCCCTACCCCAGGTCCCCTACCCCAAATCCCTTCCCCCATATCCCCTCCCCCAAATACCCTCCCCCACTCCACCCGCATACCGCACTCCCCTCCACAACTCTCCTACCCGACTCCCCTACGCAACCGCCCGTCACCACACCCCCTACCACACTCCCCTCCCCCACTCCCCTCCCCCTCTCCCCTCCCACACTAACCTCCTCCACACTCCTCCCCACACTCCTCCGCACACTCCTCCCCTACTCCCCTCCCCCACTCCCCTCCCCCACTCCCCTACCCCAAATTCCGTACCCCAAATCCCCTCCCCCAAATCCCCTCCCCCACTCCACTCGCATACCGCAGTCCCCTCCACAACTCCCTTACCCGACTCCTCTACCCAACCCCCCGTCACCACACCCCTACCACACTCCCCTCCCCCACTCCCCTCCCCCACTCCCCTCCCCCACTCCCCTACCTCACTCCCCTCCCCCACTCCCCTAACCCACATCCCTACTCCACTCCCCGACCCCACTCCCTGACCCCTCGCACCCTACCCCAGACCCCACTCCCCATCCCACTCCACAACCCCACTCCCCCACTCCTCTACCCCACCCCCATGCCCCTCCCCTAATCCCCTCCCCTAATGCACTCCCCCACTCCTCTACCCCACTCTCCTCCCCTCTCCTCTACCCCACTCTCCTCACCTCTCCTCTCCGCAACACCCCTCCCCCATTCCCCTCCCCCACTCCACACCCCCACTCCACTCCCCCACTCCGCACCACCTCTCCCCTCCCCATTCCCCTCCCCACTCCTCTCCCCCACTCCCCTCCCACACTAACCACCAACACACTACGCCCCACTCCCCTCCACCACTGCCCTCTCCAAATACCATCCCCCAAATCCCCTCCCCCAAATCCCCTACCCCAAATCCCCTCCCCCACTCGCCTACTGCTCTCCCCTCCACAACCCCCCTCCACAACTCCCATACCTGACTCCCCTACCCAACCCCCCGTCACCACTCCCCTCATCAACTCCCCTCCCTCACTCCCCTACCCCTCTCCCCGACCCCTCTCCCCGACCCCAAACCCCGACCCCACTCCCAGACCCCACTCCCCGTCCCCCCTCCCCCACGCCCCTCCCCTAATCCCCTCCCCGACGCCCCTCCCTTAATCCCCTCCCCCACTCCTCTCCACCACTCCTCTCCACCACTCCTCTCCCACAGTCCCCTCCCCCACTCCCCTCCCCAAATCCCCTCCCACAAATCCCCTCCCCCAAATCCCCTACCCCAAATCTCCTACCCCAAATCCCCTCCCCCACTCGCCTACTGCTCTCCCCTCCACAACCACCACCCCCACAACTCCCCGACCCGACACCCTTACCCGACTCCCCTACCCAAGCCTCCGTTACCACTCCCCCACCACACTCCCCTACAACACTCCCCTACCACACTCCCCTCCCCCACTCCGCTCCCCCACTCCGCTCTCCCACTCCCCTACCGAACTCCCCGGCAGCACACCCCTACCCCACTCCCCTACCCCACTTCCCTACCCCACTCCGCTCCCCAACTCTCCTACCCCACACTCCTCCCCGCTCACCTTCCCTTCACCTCCTCACTGCCCTCCACTACCCAAGTCCCCTACCCCAGACACATCTCCCACTCCACTCCCCCACTCCCCTTCCCTCCACCTCCTCACTGCGCTCCCCTCCCTCACTCCCCGTCCCCACTCCCCGAACCCAACCCCCGACCACACAACCCGACCCCACTCCCCACGCCCGTCCCCCACGCCCTCCCCTAATCCCCTCCCCCACTCCTCTACCCCACTCTCCTCCCCTCTCCTCTCCGCAACACCCCTCCCCCACTCCTCTGCCCCACTCCTCTCCCCCACTCCTCTCCCACACTCCCCTCCCCGCCTCAACTTCCCTGCCTCAACTCCCCTGCCTCAACTCCCCTCCTCAACTCCCCTGCATCATGCCCCTTCCCACTCCCCTCCCCACTCCCCTCCCCACTCCCCTCCCCACACCCCTCCCCCACTCCCCTCCCCACTCCCCTCCCCACTCTCATTCCCCGTTCCTCTCCCCCACAACCCTCCCCCACTCCCCTCCCCACTCCCCTCCCCCACTCCCAGGTTCCCACTCCCCTCCCCCACTCCCCTCCCCCACTCCACTCCACCACAACACCCCTCCCAAACTCCTCACCTCACTCCCTGCCTCAACTCCCCTCCCCAACCCCCCTACTTCACACCCCTACCCCACTCCCCTCCCCAACTCCCCTCCCACACTCCCCTCACCTAATCCCATACCCCACTCCCCTACTCCACCACCCCTCCCCCACTCCCCTCCTCAACTCCCCTTCCTCACTCCCCTTCCCCACTCCACTCCCTCACTCCCCTCCCCCACTCCCCTCCCTCACTTCCCTAACCCTCTACCCTCCCCAACCCTCCACCCATACTCCCCACCCCCACTCCCCTCCCCCACTCCCCTACCACGCTAACCTCCCCCACACCCCTCCTCACACCCCTCCCCACTCCCCTCCCCCACTCCCCTCCCCCACTCCCCTCATCACTCCCCTCCCCCACTCCCCTCCCCCACTCCCCTCCCCAAATCCCCTACCCCAAAACCCCTACCGCACTCCCCTCCCCCACTCCCCTCCCCCACTCGGCTCCCCAACTCGCCTCCCCCACTCGCCTCCCCCACTCCCCTACCCCACCCCCTCCCCCACTCCCCTCCCGTCCACCACTCCGATTCCCTGCACCACCTCACTGCCCTCCCCTACCACACACCTATCCCCCACTACGCTCCCTCACTCACCTACCGCACTTCCCTACCCCGCTCCACTCCCCCACTCCTCTCCCCCAGTCCCCTCCCCCACTCCCCTCCCCCATTCCCCTACCCCAAATCCCCTCCCCCAAATCCCCTCCCCCAAATCCCCTACCCCAAATCCCCTCCCCCACTCGCCTACTGCTCTCCCCTCCACAACCCCCCCCACAACTCCCCTACCCGACTCCCCTACCCAAACCCACGTCACCACACCCCTACCACACTCCGCTCTCCCACTCCCCTACCAAACTCCCCGGCACCACACCCCTTCCCCACTCCCCTACCCCACTCCCCTGCTCTACACCCTTACCCCACTCCGCTCCCCAACTCTCCTACCCCACACTCCTCCCCGCTCCCCTTCCCTCCACCTCCTCACTGCCCTCCACTACCCAACTCCCCTACCCCAGACACCTCTCCCACTCCACTCCCCCACTCCCCTTCCCTCCACCTCCTCACTGCGCTCCCCTCCCTCACTCCCCGACCCCACTCCTCTGCATCACACCCCTACCCCACTCCCCTAACCCACTCCGCTCCCCAACTTTCCTAACCCACACTCCTCCCCCGCTCCCCTTCCCTCCACCACCTCACTGTCCTCCACTACACAACTGCCCTACCCCAGACACCTCCCCCACTCCACACCCCCACTCCCCTTCCCTCCACCTCTTCACTGCTCTCCCCTCCCCCACTCCCCGACCCCACTCCCCCACCCCTCTCCCAGACCCCTCTCCCCGACCCCACTCCCCGTACCCCCTTCCCCACGCCCCTCCCCTAATCTCCTCCCCACACGCCCCTCCCCTAATCCCCTCCCCCACTCCTCTACCCCACTCTTATCCCCTCTCCTCTCCGCAACACCCCTCCCCCAATCCTCTCCCCCACTCCTCTCCCCCACTCCTCTCCCCCACTCCTCTCCCCCACTCCCCTCCCCCACTCTCCTCCCCCACTCCCCTCCCCCAAATCCCCTCCCCCAAATCCCCTCCCCCAAATCTCCTACCCCAAATCCCCTACCCGAAATCCCCACCCCAAATCCCCTCCCCCAAATCCCCTCCCCCACTCGCCTACTGCTCTCCCCTCCACAAACCCCCTCCACAACTCCCCGACCCGACTCCCCTACCCGACTCCCCTACCCAAACCCCCGTCACCACTCCCCCACCACACTCCCCTACCACACTCCCCTACCACACTCCCCTCCCCCACTCCGCTCCCCAACTCCGCTCTCCCACTCCCCTACCAAACTCCCGGACACCACACCCCTACCCCACTCCCCTACCCCACTCCCCTACCCCACTCCCCTACCCCACTCCGCTCCCTACTCTCCTACACTACACTCCTCCCCGCTCCCCTTCCCTCCACCTCCTCACTGCCCTCCACTACCCAACTCCCCTATCCCAGACACCTCTCCCACTCCACAGCCCCACTCCCCTTCCCTCCACCTCCTCAGTGCGCTCCCCTCCCTCACTCCCCGACCCCACTCCCCGACCCCACTCCCCGACCTCACTCCCCGACCTCACAAACCGATCCCCACAACCCGACCCCACTACCCCACGCCCGTCCCCCACGCCTTCCCCTAATCCCTTCCCCCACTCCTCTACCCCACTCTCCTCCCCTCTCCTCTCCGCACACCTCTCCCCCACTCCTCTGCCCCACTCCTCTCTCGCACTCCTCTCCCATACTCCCCTGTCCGCCTCAACTCCCCTGCCTCAACTCCCCTCCTCAACCCTCCTGCCTCAACTCCCCTCCTCAACTCCCCTGCATCACGCCCCTCCCCACTCCCCTCCCCCACTCCCCTCCCTCACTCCCCTCTCCACTCCCCTCCCCCACACCCCTCCCCCACTCCCCTCCCCCACTCCCCTCCCCCACTCCCCTCCCCACTCCCATTCCCCATTCCCCTACCGCACAACCCTCCCCCACTCCCCTCCCCCACTCCCAGGTTCCCACTCCCTTCCCCCACTCCCCTCCCCCACTCCCCTCCCCCACTCCCCTCCCCCACTCCACTCCACCACAGCACACCTCCCCCACTCCTCACCTCACTCCCTGCCTCAATTCCCCTCCCCCACTCCCCTACTCCACACCCCTACCCATTCCCCTCCCCAGTTCTGCTCCCCCACTCCCCTCAAGTATTCCCATACCCCACTCCCCTACTCCACCCGCTACCCCACTCCTTCTCCTCTACTCCTCTTCCTCACTCCCCTCCCCAACTCCCCTCCCTCACTCCCATCCGCCACTCCCCTCCCTCACCCCCTAAACCTCTACCCTCCTCAACTCTCCTCCCTTACTCCCCTCCCCCACTCCCCTCCCCCACTCCCCTCCCCACTCCCCTACCACACTCCCCTACCATACTTACCTCCCCCACACCCCTCCCCTCTCCCCTCCCCCACTCCCCTCCCCCACTCCCCTCATCATTCCCCTCCGCCACTCCCCTCCCCAAATCCCCTACCCCAAAACCACTACCGCACTCCCCTCCCCCCTCCCCTCCCCCACTCGCCTCCCCCACTCGCTTCCCCCACTCCCCTCCCCCACCCCCTCCCCCTCTCCCCTCCCGTCCACCACTCCGATTCCCTGCATCACCTCACTGCCCTCCCCTACCACACACCTATCCCCCACTACGCTCCCTCACTCAGCTAGCCAACTTCCCTATCCCACTCCACTCCCCCACTCCTCTCCCACACTCACCTCCCCCACTCCCCACACCCACTCCCCTCCCCACTCCCCTCCCCCAAATCCCCTACCCCAAATCCCCCACCCCAAATCCCCGACCCCAAATCCCCTCCCCCAAATCCCCTCCCCCACTCGCCTACTGCTCTCCCCTGCACAACAACCCTCCACAACTCCCCTACCCGACTCCCCTACCCAAACCCACGTCACCACACCCCTACCACACTCCCCTACCACACTCCCCTACCACACACCCCTACCACAATCCCCTCCCCAACTCTGCTCCCCCACTCCGCTCTCCCACTCCCCTACCAAACTCCCAGGCACCACACCCCTACCCCACTCCCATACCCAACTCCCCTACCCCACTCCCCTACCCCACTCCCCTACCTCACTCCCCTACCCCACTCCGCTCCCCAACTCTCCTACCCCACTCTCCTCCCCGCTCTCCTTCCCTCCACCTCCTCACTGCCCTCCACTACCCAACTCCCCTACCCCAGACACCTCTCCCACTCCACTCCCCCAATCCCCTTCCCTCCACCTCCTCACTGCGCTCCCCTCCCTCACTCCCCGACACCACTCCCCGACCCCACTCCCCGACCCCACTCGCCGACCCCACTCCCCGACCCAACACCCCGACCTCACACCCCGACCCCACTCCCCGACCCCACAACCCGATCCCCACTCCCCCACGCCCGTCCCCCACGCCGTCCCCTAATCCCCTCCCCCACTCCTCTACCCCACTCCTCTCTCCCACTCCTCTCCCCACTCCTCTCCCACACTCCTCTCCCCGCCTCAACTCCCCTGCCTCAACTCCCCTCCTCAACTCCCCTGCATCACGCCTCTCCCCACTCCCCTCCCCACTCCCCTCCACACTCCCCTCCCCCACACCCCTCCCCCACTCCCCTCCCCCACTCCCCTCCCCCACTCCCCTCCCAACTCCCATTCCCCATTCCCCCCCCACAACCCTCCCCCACTCCCCTCCCCCACTGCCCTCCCCCACTCCCAGGTTCCCACTCCCCTCCCCCAATCCCCTCCCCCACTCCCCTCCCGCACTCCCCTCCACCACTCCGCTCCACCACAACACCCCTCCCCCACTCCTCACCTCACTCACTGCCTCAACTCCCCTCCCCCACTCCGCTACCCACACCCCTACCCCACCCCCCTCCCCAGCTCTCCTCGCCCGCTCCCCTCAACTAATCCCATACCCCACTGCCCTGCTCCACCCCTCTCCCCCACTCCCCTCCTCAACTCCCCTTCCTCACTCCCCTCCCCCACTCCCCTCCCTCTCTCCCCTCCCCCACTCCGCTCCCTCACTCCCCTAACCCTCTACCCTCCCCAACTCTCCTCCCATACTCCCCTCCCCCACTCCCCTCCCCCACTCCCCATCACACTAACCTCCCCCACACCCCTCCCCACTCCCCTCCCCACTCCCCTCCCCCACTCCCCTCCCCCACACCCCTCCCCCACTCCCCTCCCGCACTCCCTTCCCCAAATCCCCTACGCCAAAACCCCTACCGCACTCCCCACCCCCACTCCCCTCCTCACACTCGCCTCCCCCACTCGCCTCCCCCACTCGCCTCCCCCACTCTCCCCTCTTACTCCCCTACCCCACCCCCTCCCCCACTCCGATTCCCTGCACCTCCTCACTTCCCTCCCCTACCACACACCTATTCCCCACCACGCTCCCTCACTCACCTACCGCACTCCCCTTCACAACTCCCCTACCCGACTCCCTTATCCAATCCCCGTTACCACACCCATACCACACTCCCCTCCGCCACTCTGCTCCCCCACTCCCCCACCCAAATCCCCGACACCACTCCCCGACCCCACTCCGCACCCCAACTCTCCTACCCCACACCCCTCCCCCACTCCCCTTCCCATACCTCCTCTCTGCCCTCCACTACCCAACTCCCCTACCCCAGACACCTCCCCCACTCTACTCCCCCACTCCCCTTCCCTCCACCTCCTCACTGCGCTCCCCTGCCCCAATCCCCTAAATCACTCCCCTACCCAACTCCACTTCCCGACTCCCCTTCCCCATTCCCCTGCTCCACTTCCATACCCCACCCCCTCCCCCACTCCCCTCCCCCCACTCCCTTCCACCTCTCCGCTTCCCAGCACCTCTTCACTGCCCTCCCCTACCACACTCCCATCCCCCACTACCCTTCCCCACTCCCCTACCCCACTTCCCTACCCTGCTCCACTCCCCCACTCCCCTTCCGCACTCCCCTCCACAACTCCCCTACCCCACTCCACGACCCCACATGCCTCCCCCACACCCCTACCCCACTCGCTCCCCTACGACCCTACCCCACTCTGCTACTACACTCCCCTACCCCACTCCCTGACTCCACACCCGTCACCCACACCCCTACCCAACTCCGCTTCCCAACACTCCGACCCCAATACCCTCCCCCACTCCCCTTCTCTCCACCTCCTCACTGCGCTCCCCTACCCACTCCCCTTTCCCACTGCACATTCCCACTCCCCTACCCCACTCCCCTAACTCACTTCCCTCCCCCACTCCCCTTCATTCTCTTCCTCACTGCCCTCCCCTACCCAGCTCCCCTACGCCACTGCCTCTCTCACTCCCCACGTCACTCCCCTTCCCTCCACCTGCTCACTCCCCTCCCCTACCCCACACCCCCACTCCACTCCCGTCTCAAACTGCCCTACCTCACTCCACTCCACCAGTTACCGCCCCGACGACCCTACCCCACTCCCTTCCCCCAATCTCTTCCCCCATTCCACTCCCTCTATCCCCTCTCCCATACATCTACCTCACTCCCCTCCCACACTCCCCTCCCCCATTCCCCACCCCCACTCCCCTACCCCACTCCCCTACCCCACTCCCCTAACTCACTTCCCTCCCCCACTCCCCTTCATTCTCTTCCTCACTGCCCTCCCCTACCCAGCTCCCCTACGCCACCGCCTCTCTCACTCCCCACGTCACTCCCCTTCCCTCCACCTGCTCACTGCCCTCCCCTACCCCACACACCCACTCCACTCCCATCTCAAACTGCCCTACCTCACTCCACTCCACCAGTTACCGACCCCACGACCCTACCCCACTCCCTTCCCCCAATCCCTTCCCCCATTCCACTCCCTCTATCCCCTCTCCCACACATCTACCTCACTCCCCTCCCCCACTCCCCTCCCCCATTCCCCACCCCCACTCCCCTACCCCACTCCCCTACCCCACACCCCTACCCCACACCCCTACCCCACTCCCCTACTCCACTGACCTATCACACACCCTTCCCCCACTCCCCTCCCCATTACCCTCCCCACTCCCCTTCCCGCCAAATCCTCACTGCTCTCCCCAACCCCACTGCCCTGCCTCACTCCCCTTTCCTCCACCTCCTCACTGCCCTCCCCTCCCCTCATCCACTCCCATCCGCCACTCCCCTCAGCCACTCCAACACCCCACTTCCCTCCACCACTCCCCTCCCCCACTCCCCTACATCACGACTCACCCCACTCCCCTACCCCTCTTCCCTCTCCAACTCCCCTCCCCAACTCCCCTCCCCACTCCCCTTCCCTCCACCTCCTTAGAGCCCACCCCTACCACTCTCCCTGACACCACTCTGCACCCCCACTCCCCATCTCCACTCTCCTAACCCACTACCCTACCACACTACCCCACCCCACTCCACCACTCCCCGACCCCACTACCCCACCCCACTCCCCTCCCCCACTCCCCTCCCCCAATCCACTACCTCAATCCCCTCCCCATAACACTACCTCAATCCCCTCCCCCTCTCCCCAACCCCACACACTTAACCAACGCCCCTCCCCCACTCCCCTACATCACTTCCCACCCCACTCCCCTACCCCTCTTCCCTCTCCAACTCCCCTCCCCAACTCCCCTCCCCACTCCCCTTCCCTCCACCTCCTTAGAGCCCACCCCTACTACTCTCCCTGACACCACTCTGCACCCCCACACCCCATCTCCACTCTCCTAACCCACTACCCTACCACACTACCCCACCCCACCCCACTCCACTCCACCACTCCCCTACCCCACTACCCCACCCCACTCCACCACTCCCCTACCCCACTACCCCACCCCACCCCACTCCACTCCACCACTCCCCTCCCCCACTCCCCTCCCCCAATCCACTACCTCAATCCCCTCCCCCACTCCCCTACCCCACACACTTAACCAACTCCCCTACCCCACTCCCCTCCCCCACTCCCCTCCCCAACTGCCCACCTACATTCCCCTACCTCACTCCCCTACTGCACTCCCCTACCTCACTCCCCTACCCCACTCCCCTCCCCCACTCCCCTCCCCAACTGCCCTCCTACATTTCCCTACCTCACTGCCCTACTGCACTCCCCTACCTCACTCCCCTACCCCACTCCCCTCCCTCACCCCCTCCCCAACTGCCCTCCTACATTCCCCTACCTCACTCCCCTACCCCACTCCCCTACCTCACTCCCCTACCCCACTCCCCTCCCTAACTCCCCTCCCCAACTCTACTCCCCAACCCCGCACCCTAACTCATCTCCCCCAGTCCCCTCAACAACTCCCATACCCCACTCCCCTACCCCACCCCCTCGACAACCCCCCTCCACAATTCCCCTCCCTCAAACCCACCCCCACTCCCCTCCCCCATTCCCCTCACCCACTACCCTCCCCCGCTGCCCTCCCTCACTCGCCTCCCCATTCCCCTCCCCCACTCCCCAACTCCCCTCTCACACTAACCTACCCCACTCCCCCACTCCCCTCTCCCACACCCCTACCCCACTCCACTTACATTCACGTCCTCACTGCCCGTCTCTACCACACTCCCACCCCACACTGCCATCCCCCACTACCCTCCCCCACTTCCCAGACCGCACTCCGCTCCACAACACCCCTACCCCACACCCCTACCCCACACCCCTACCCCAAACCCATCACCCACTCCGCTACCACACTCCACCACCCCCTCCCTCACCCTCTCCATTCCACTCCACCACCGCATCCCTCCCCCTCTCCATTGCCCTCCACCACCCTCTCCCTCCCCATCTTCATGAAACTCCACCACCCCCTCCCTCCCCCTCTTCATTCCCCTCCACCTCCCCCTCCCTCCCACTCTTCATTCCCCTCCACCACCCCCTCCCTCCACTTATTCATTCCCCACCACACCCTCCCTCCCCCTCTTCATTCCCCTCCACCACCCCCTCCCTCCACTTATTCATTCCCCACCACACCCTCCCTCCCCCTCTTCATTCCCCACCTCCCGCTCCCTGCCCCTCTTCATTCCCTCCACCACACCCTCCCTCCCCCTCTTCATTCCCCACCACCCCCTCCCTCCCCCTCTTCATTCCCCACCTCCCGCTCCCTGCCCTTCTTCATTCCTCTCCACCACCGCTCCCTCCCACTCGTCATTCCCATCCACCACCCCCTCCCCCATCTTCATTCCCCTCCACCAGCCCCTCCGGCCCCAACCTCATTCAATTCCTCCAACCCCTCCCTCCCCCTCTTCATTCCCCTCCACCACCCCCTCCCTCCCCCTCTTCATTCCCCTCCACCTCCGCTCCCTCCACTTATTCATTCCCCACCACACCCTCCCTCCCCCTCTTCATTCCCCACCTCACGCTCCCTGCCCCTCTTCATTCCCTCCACCTCCCCCTCCCTCCCACTCGTCATTCCCATCCACCACCCCCTCCCCCATCTTCATTCCCCTCCACCAGCCCCTCCGGCCCCAACCTCATTCAATTCCTCCAACCCCTCCCTCCCCCTCTTCATTCCCCTCCACCACCCCCTCCCTCCCCCTCTTCATTCCCCTCCACCTCCCCCTCCCTCCCCCTCATCATTCCCATCTACCTCCCCCACTCTCCTCCTCTTCATTACCCACCACCATCCCCTCCCTCCCCCTCTTCATTCCCCTCCACCTCCCCCTCCCTCCCCCTCTTCATTACCCTCCACCTCCACCTCCCTCCCCCTCTTCATTAACCTCGACCACCCCCTCCCTCCACCTCTTCATTCCCCTTCACCTCCACCTCCCTCCCCCACTTCATTACCCTCCACCACCCCCTCCCTCCCCCTCTTCATTCCCCTCCACCACCCCCTCCCTCCACCTCTTCATTATCATCCATCACCCCCTCCCACACCCTCTTCTTTCTCCTCCGTACCCCCTCCCTCCCCCTCTTCATTCTCCTCCACCAACCCCTCCCTCCCTCTCTTCATTCCCCTCCACCTCCCCCTCCCTCCCCCTCTTCGGTCCCATCCACCTCCCCCACCCTCCCCCTCTTCATTACCTTCCACCATCCCCTCCCTCCCCCTCTTCATTCCCCTCCACCTCCCCCTCCCTCCCCCTCTTCATTACCTTCCACCACTCCCTCCCTCCCCCTCTTCATTCCACTCCACCACCCCTCCCTCCACCTCTTCATTATCATCCATCACGCCATCCCACACCCTCCTCTTTCTCCTCCATACCCCCTCTCTCCCCCTCTTCATTCCCCTCTACCACCCCCTCCCTCCCCCTCTTTATTCCCCTCCACCTCCCTCTACTTCAGCTCTTCATTCCCCTCCACCTCCCCCTCTCTCCCCCTCTTCATTCCCCTCCACGTGCCCCTCCCTCCCCCTCTTCATTCTCCTCCACCACACCCACCTCCCCCTCTTCTTTCTCCTCCACCAACCCCTCCCTCCCCCTCTTCATTCCCCCCACCACCCCTCCCTCCCTCTCTTCATTCCCCTCCACCACACCCTCCCTCCCCCTCTTCATTCCCCTCCACCACCCCCTCACACCCCCTATTCATTCCATTCCGACTCCCCCTCCCTCCATTCCTCTCCACCTCCCCTCCCTCCCCCTCTTCATTCCCCTCCACCACCCCCTCCCTCCCCTCTTCATTCCCCTCCACCTCCCCCTCCCTCCCCCTCTTCATTCCCGTCCACCTGCCCCTCCCTCCCCCTCTTCATTCTCCTCCACCACCCCCTCCCTCCCCCTCTTCTTTCTCCTCCACCAACCCCTCCCTCCCCCTCTTCATTCCCCTCCACCACCCCTCCCTCCCTCTCTTCATTTCCCTCCACCACACCCTCCCTCCCCCTCTTCATTCCCCTCCTCCACCCCCTCACTCCCCCTATTCATTCCATTCCAACTCCCCCTCCCTCCATTCCTCTCCACCTCCCCTCCCTCCCCCTCTTCATTCCCCTCCACCACCCCCTCCCTCCCCCTCTTCATTCCCCTCCACCTCCCCCTCCCTCCCCCTCATCATTCCCATCTACCTCCCCCACTCTCCTCCTCTTCATTACCCACCACCATCCCCTCCCTCCCCCTCTTCATTCCCCTCCACCTCCCCCTCCCTCCCCCTCTTCATTCCCCTCCACCTCCACCTCCCTCCCCCTCTTCATTACCCTCGACCACCCCCTCCCTCCACCTCTTCATTCCCCTTCACCTCCACCTCCCTCCCCCACTTCATTACCCTCCACCACCCCCTCCCTCCCCCTCTTCATTCCCCTCCACCACCCCCTCCCTCCACCTCTTCATTATCATCCATCACCCCCTCCCACACCCTCTTCTTTCTCCTCCGTACCCCCTCCCTCCCCCTCTTCATTCTCCTCCACCAACCCCTCCCTCCCTCTCTTCATTCCCCTCCACCTCCCCCTCCCTCCCCCTCTTCGGTCTCATCCACCTCCCCCACCCTCCTCCTCTTCATTACCTTCCACCATCCCCTCCCTCCCCCTCTTCATTCCCCTCCACCTCCCCCTCCCTCCCCCTCTTCATTACCTTCCACCACTCCCTCCCTCCCCCTCTTCATTCCACTCCACCACCCCTCCCTCCACCTCTTCATTATCATCCATCACGCCATCCCACACCCTCCTCTTTCTCCTCCATACCCCCTCCCTCCCCCTCTTCATTCCCCTCTACCACCCCCTCCCTTCCCCTCTTTATTCCCCTCCACCACCCCCTCATTCCCCCATTCATTCCACTCCACCTCCCCCTCCCTCCATTCCTCTCCACCTCCCCTCCCTCCCCCTCTTCATTCCCCTCCACCCCCCTCTCCTTCAGCTCTTCATTCCCCTCCACCTCCCCCTCTCTCCCCCTCTTCATTCCCCTCCACCTGCCCCTCCCTCCCCCTCTTCATTCTCCTCCACCACACCCACCTCCCCCTCTTCTTTCTCCTCCACCAACCCCTCCCTCCCCCTCTTCATTCCCCCCACCACCCCTCCCTCCCTCTCTTCATTCCCCTCCACCACACCCTCCCTCCCCCTCTTCATTCCCCTCCACCACCCCCTCACACCCCCTATTCATTCCATTCCGACTCCCCCTCCCTCCATTCCTCTCCACCTCCCCTCCCTCCCCCTCTTCATTCCCCTCCACCACCCCCTCCCTCCCCTCTTCATTCCCCTCCACCTCCCCCTCCCTCCCCCTCTTCATTCCCCTCCACCTGCCCCTCCCTCCCCCTCTTCATTCTCCTCCACCACCCCCTCCCTCCCCCTCTTCTTTCTCCTCCACCAACCCCTCCCTCCCCCTCTTCATTCCCCTCCACCACCCCTCCCTCCCTCTCTTCATTCCCCTCCACCACACCCTCCCTCCCCCTCTTCATTCCCCTCCTCCACCCCCTCACTCTCCCTATTCATTCCATTCCAACTCCCCCTCCCTCCATTCCTCTCCACCTCCCCTCCCTCCCCCTCTTCATTCCCCTCCACCACCCCCTCCCTCCCCTCTTTATTCCCCTCCACCTCCCCCTCCCTCCCCCTCTTCATTCCCCTCCACCTGCCCCTCCCTCCCCCTCTTCATTCTCCTCCACCACCCCCTCCCTCCCCCTCTTCTTTCTCCTCCACCAACCCCTCCCTCCCCCTCTTCATTCCCCTCCACCACCCCTCCCTCCCTCTCTTCATTCCCCTCCACCACACCCTCCCTCCCCCTCTTCATCCCCCTCCACCTCCCCCTCCCTCCCCCTCTTCATTTTCCTCCACCTCCCCCTCCCTCCCCCTCCCTCCCCCTCTTCATTCTCCTCCACCTCCCCCTCCCTCCCCCTCTTCATTGCCCTCCACCCCCCTCCCCCTCTTCATTCCCCTCCACCTCTACCTCCCTGCCCCTCTGCATTCCCTTCCACCACCCCCTCCCGCCCCCTTCATTCCCCTCCACCTCCCCTCCCCCTCTTCATTCCCCTCCACCACCCCCTCCCTCCACCTCTTATTTCCCCCCCACCTTCCCCTCCCTCCCCCTCTTCATTCCCCCCACATTTCCCTCCCTCCCCCTCTTCATTCCCCTCCTCCTCCCGCCCCCTCTTCATTCCCCTACCCTCTCCCCCACTCCCTTCCCCCACTCCCTTCCACTCATCCCTCCGCCAATCTCGCACTCTCTCCTTCTTCCACACTCCTCCTCCCACTTTCCCCCTCCTTTCTGACCATTGCCCTCCCCCACTCTCCTCTCAAACTCCCCTCCCCACTCTCTGCCACACTCCCCCTCCCCATCCCCCACTCCCCTCCCCAACTTCCTTCCACACTACCCTCTCCCTCCCCTCACACTCCCCTCCCCCTAACACTCCCCTCCCCCTCACCATTACACACCCTCCCCTTCCCCTCTCCTATTTCCCCACTCCCCATCCTCCACTCGACTTCCGCATTCCCCACTCACCTCCCCTCTCATTCTGCCATTCCCCTCAACGCACCCCTCCCCCACTCGTCCCCGGTCCCCACTCCCCTTTCCCCTCCCACATCCCACTTCCCTCTCTCACTCCTATCGTCCACTCCAGGCCCCCACTCCTCACTTCGCTCCCCTACACCCCTTGTTCGCATCCTCTCCCGCTCAGACCTGGTCTCCCTCCACACTGCCCTCCCTCTCACATCCCCCACTTCCACTCCCACACTCCCTCTCACACACACCCATCCGCCACTCCCCTCCATCTGCTCTACCCTCAAAACCCTCTCCCCCACTACCTTGCTCCACTACCCTCCGCCACTACCCACCCCACTCGGTCAACTCCCCTCCCCCACTCCCTTCTCTCCCGTCCCTCGTCCCCCACTCCCCTTCCCCACTCCCCACACCTCCACCTCCCCTGCCAAACACCCCTCCCAACTCCTCTGCCGACTCACCTTCACCCCCGCCCCTCCCCCGCTCCCCTCGCCCATACCCCTGCCCCTCTACCTCCCCCCAACACCCTGCACCAAATCCCCTCCCTCACAACCCTCCCAACCCCACCTCACCCCCACTCCCGTGCCCCTAAGCTCTACCCACTCCCAGCTCTCCTGTCCCCCTCCCCCAATCCCCTCCCTCTCCTCCCCACTCCACTCCCTCCCATCTCCCACTTCTCTCCCTCCCCTACCATTACCCCGCTCCACTTCCAAACACCCCTCCCCTACTCCCGTCCTCCTCCACCCCACTCCACTCCCCACTCCCATCCTCCACTACCGCCCCCCACTCCCCTCCCCCTCCCCTCCCACTCTGCCCTCCCCAACTCTCCCCACACTCCCCTCCCCCACTCGCGTCCCGCACTCACCCTAACCCTAACCCACTCTCGTTCCCCTACATCCTCATTCCACCTCTCCCTCCCCCACATCCCTGCCCCTCCCCCACATGCCTCCCCACCCCCTCCCCTCCACTCCCCTCACACTCCCAACGGCAAATCCCCTCCTCCATTCCCCTAACTACCCTCTCCCCACTCCACTCCCCTCACTCCCCAACCCCTCCTCTCACTCCTGTCCCCAAACCCCTCCCCCCACTCCCTTCGCCCACCCCTCCCCCACTTCTCCCCCACTCCTCCCACACTTCCCTCCTCCAACCCTCCCCCACTACCCCCGCACTCCTCCCCCACTCCTCCCACTCCCAACTCCAAATCCCCTCACCCACTCTGCTAACTCCGCGCTGCACTCCCCTAACGTCCCTCTGCCCACTCTATTCCCCCTCTTCCCTCCCTCCCCAACCCCTCCCCTCACTCCTGTCCCCAGTCCCCTCCCCCCACTCCCCTCCCCCACTCCGCCCCCACTCCCCTCCCCCACTCCTCCCTACTCCCCTCCCCCACTCCCCTTCCTCAAACCGCTCCCCCAGCCTCTCCCCTCCCCAAGAGCTCCCCTCCACCACTACTCTCCCCCACTCACATACCCCACTCCCCACTCCCCTCCCATTTCCCTCCCCACTCTCACTTCCCCCACGCCCCTCCTCCACTGCCCTCGTACATTCCCCTCCTCAGTCCACTGCCCTCCGCACTCACCCTCTCCAACACCTCTCCCCCACTCTCTTCCCCCTCCTTAACCCAATTTACTATCCCACCCACTCCATTCACTCACTCCCTTACCCGTCCCCTCCCCATTCCTCTCCCCTTCCACTCCCCACCCCTCCTCTCCCCACTTCTCTCCCCCACTCCTCTTCCCCACTCCTCTCCCCCACTCCTCTCCCCCACTCATCTCCCCATCCTCTCCCCACCCCTCCACTCGCCCACTCCCCTCCCCCATTTCCCTTCCCACTCATCTTCCCACTCATCTCCCATCCCTCAATCCCCTCCCCCACTTTCCTCCTCCACACCCGCTGCCCCCATTGCCCTCCCCTCCGCGACTCCCTTCACCTCTCACATCTCCCTCCCCTCACAGCCCCCTACTCCACTCCGCTTCCTCTCCAACATCTCCCACCGCCCTTCCCTCCCCCACCCCTTCCCAACTCCCCTCCTTTCCCCTACCCCACCTCACACACTCACTCCAATTTTCCCACTCGCCTTCCCCCATTCCCCTTTCCTAGTCCCTCCCTAACTCCCACTTCTTTCACCCAGTCCCGTCTCCCATTCCCCTCCCCCACTCCCTCACCTCACCCACTCCTCTCCCGCACACCCCTCCAGCAGAACCCTCCCCACCCCAATCCACTCCCACTCCCCTCCCCCACCCCCGAACTCCCCTCCTCTTCCCCACTCCATTCCCCCACTCCCTTCCCTCTCCGACCCCTCCCTCACTCCTCTCCCCACTCCCCTCCCTCACTCCCCTCCCTCCCCAACCCTTACCACCCCCAACCCCTCCCTCACGCCCCTCCCCAACTCCCCTCCCCAACACACCTCTCCCACTCCCCTCCCCCACTCCCCTCCCCCACTCTTCTGCCAATCCCACCACTCCTCCCCGACTTGCCACACTCCCTACCCCAACCCCTCCCACACTCCCCTCCTCACCCTCCTCTCCTGCCCAACACCCCAACCCCTCCCCCACTTCCCTCCCCCGCTCCCCTCCCCAATCCCCTCCCCTAACCCCCAACTCTGCGCTCCCCCACTCCTCTCCATCTCTCCCATCTTTGCTCTCTCACTCCCCTCCTAATATCCTTGCCACATCTCCATCCCCCACCCCCCTGCCACATCCCCTACTCCCTCACTCACATCCTCCACGCCACTCCCCACCACCCTCTCCCAATTCCACTCACCCTCCCCCAATCCCACTCCCCTCCCCCAATCCCACTCACCTTCGCCCATTCCCACGCACCCTCCCCCAATACCACTCGCACTCCCCCAAGACCACTCACCCTCTCCCACTCCACTCCCCCACTCCCATCCCCCACTTCCCTCCCTCACCCCCTTCAACACCTATCTCACCACTTCCCTCCCTTCCCCACGCCCCTCATGACTCCCCTCCCCTTTCCACTTCCCCAATTCACACATTCACTCCCCTCATCCTCCTCACTCACCTCCACCTCCCCTCTCCCATTGCCCTCTCCACTCCCCTCCCCACTCCCCTCCCCCATTCCCTTCCCCCACCCCCAGTCCCTTTCCCCTCTCCTCCCCAATACCCCATCACCTACCCCCTCCCCTCTCCTCCCCAACAACCTCCCACTTACCCCTCCACTCTCCTCCCCAACACCCCCTCTCCCTCAACTCCCCTCCCCCAATCCCCTCTCCACTCCCCTCCCCCTCCCCCACTACCCTCCCCATTCCCTTCCCCTCCCCCTCCCCCACCCCCCACCACAACGCCCTTCCCCCTCAACATGCCCACTCTATTCCCCCACTCCCTTCCCTCTCCCCTTCCCCCTTCCCCCTCCCCAATCCCCTACACAACACCCACCCCCTACTTCTCATCGGCTTCCGCCACTCCCCTCCGCCACTCCCATCTTTCACAGCCCTCCCCCACTACCCTACACCTCCCCCACTACCCTCCTCGAGTCCCCTTCCCCACTGCCCTGTCCACTCGCCTCCTTTCCCCACTCCACTCCCCTCTCCCCTCCCGCACCACACGCTGCACACTCACCTGCATCTCCCACTTCCCTCCCCCTCCCCACTCCCCTACTCCCCCTCCCCTGCCACTCTCCCCTCCCCTGCACTTCCCGTCCCACATCCCCCTCCCCACTCCATTCCCAAACTCCCCTTCCCCCTCCACCTCCCCCACTCCAAGCCCCCATTCCCCACCCATCCCCCACTCCACCACTTTCCTCGCTCGCTCCCATCCACCACTACACTCCCCACTCCTCTTTAACCTCCCCTACACCCCTTCACTTACCACACTCTCCCCCTCACATACCCTCTCTCTCCCCCTCACATCCCCTCTCCCTCCCCACAACCCTCCCTCTGCCCCACTCACTCTCCCCCACTCCCCTAACTCCCCTCCCTGTTCCCTGCACTCCATCCCACTGCCCTCCTTTATTCCCTTCCTGCTCCCCCTCTATCACTCCCATCCCCCTCCCCGCCCTTCCCCCTCCCTCCCCACTCTATTCCCCCACTCCCTTCCATCTCCCCTTCCCCCTTCCGCCTTACCCCCTCCCCAATCCCTTCCACAACACCCACCCCCTACTTCTCATCGGCCTCCCCCACTCCTCTCCGCCATTCCCATCTTTCACTACCCTCCCCCAGTACCCTTACCCACTACCCTCCCCCACTACCCCACACCTCCCCCACTACCCTCCGCGAGTCCCCTTCTCCACTGCCCTGTCCACTCCCCTCCTTTCCTCACTCCACTCCCCTCCCTCCCCCTCCCCACCACACTCTGCACACTCACTCCCGTCTCCCATTCCCTACCCCTCCCCACTCCCCTTCTCCCCTACTCCCCTTCCCCTGCATCACTCCTCTTAACTTCTCACATCCCCCTCCTCCACTCACATCCTCACTCCACTCCCCCACTCCAAGACCCCATTCCCCACTCCCTCCCCCACTCCACTACTCTCCTGCCTCACTCCCATCCGCCACTCCACTCCTCACTCCTCTCTCCCCTCCCGTACACCCTTTCACTCACCACCCTCTCCCCCTCACATCCCCTCTCCCTCCCCACAACCCTCCCCCTGCCCCACTCACCCTCCCCCAGTCCCCTAACTTTGCACCCCCACTCTCCAACTCCCCTCCCTGTTCCCTGCACCCCACCCCACTTCCCTCCCTTATTCCCTTCCTGCTCCCCCTCTACCACTCCCATCCCCCTCCCTGCCCTTCCCCCTCCCCTTCCCCACTCTATTCCCCCACTCCCTTCCCTCTCCCCTTCTCCCCCTCCCCAATCCCCTCCACCACTCACCTACCCTACTCCTCATTGGCTAACCCCATTTCCTTCCGCCACTCACCTCCCCCACTACCATCCACCTACCCCGTTACCCTCCACGAGTCCCCTTCCCCACATCCCTTCTCCACTGCCCTACCAACTCCCCTCCCTTCCCCACACCCCTCTTCCGTCCTCTAACCAACACTGCAAACTCACTCCCATTTCCCACTCCACTCTCACTGCCACCTTGCACATTCCTCTCCCTGCTCCCCTCACCCTCCCCTGCCCAGTCCCCTCCCCTACTCCCCTCCCCAACCCCCTGCACTCCCCTCCCACACTCCCCACTCTCCTCCCTCACTCGCATCCTCCACTCTAGTTCCTACTCCTCTCTCCCGTCCCCTTTACCGCCCACTCACCACCCTCTCCCCTCACACTCCCTCTCACTCCCCACTACCCTCCCCAATCCCACTCACCCTCCCCCACTCTCCCTCCCCGTGCCCCTTCTGCTCTGCCCTCCCCCTCCCTCACGCCCCATCCCCAATCCCTTCCCCCACACCTTTCCCCCAGTCCCATCAACCCTTCCCTCCCCTTCCCCCTCACGCAACACCCCCTCCTACACTCCCCAGCACCTCCCCACTCCTCTTCTGCCTCCCTTCCCCTACCCCCAACCTCCACTACCCTCCCCACTCCCCTCCCCACTCCCCTCCCCCACTGCCCACCCCCATTCCGCTCCCCGCACCCCTCCCTCCTCCCCTCCCGTCTCCCACTCCCCTTCCCCTCCCCCAATCCCCTCCCACACTTCTGTCCCCTATTACCCTCACCCACACCGCTCCCCCTCCCCTCCTTCATTCCGCTTCACCACTCCCCCACTCTCCTCCCTCACTCCCATCCTCCACTCCACTCCCAACTCCACTCTACCCTACCGTACACTTCCCACTCACCTCCTTCTCCCCCTCACACTCCTTCTCCTTCCCCACTCCCATCCCCGAATCCCACTGCCCCTCCCCCACTCACATCACCCTCCCCTCCCTCACTCCCCGCTCCACTACCGCACTCCCCTCCCCCACTCCACTTCTCAACTCTCATCCCTCACTTCCATCCTTCACTCCCCTCCCCACTCCCCTCATCCACACCCCTCACCTACTCCACTCACCCCTCCCCCACTCCTCACTCTCCACTCCCCTCCCCACTTGCCTATCTGCCTCGCCCACTCCATTTCCCCCACTCCCCTCCACAACTCCCCCTCCCTCACTCCCCTCCCCCATTGCCCTCCCCACCACCCTCCCCCACTCCTCTCCCACAATCCACTCATCCCTACCCCACTCCTCACTCCGCACTACCCTCCTCAACACCGCACCCCTCACTCTCCTCCCTCACTACCCTCCCTAACTCCTCACCCCCTCTCCCTCCCCACTCCCTTCCCGCACTCCACACTCCCCTCCCCCACTCCCCACTCCTCACTCTCCTGTCCTCACTCTCCATTCCCCTCACCTCCCCCTCCACTCACCCACTCCCCTCTACCCTCCCCCACTATCCTCCCCACTACCCTCCCTTACTCCTCTCCCCCACTCCCCCCCGCACTCCCCCTCCCCGACAAGGCCCTGCCCCTCTATCGCTCCACTCCTACACACCCCACCACCTCCCCACTCCCCCACTCACCCACTCCTCACTCCCCACTCCACTCCCCACTCCCCGACTCACCTCTCTCCCACTCTCCACTCCTCACTCTCCACTCCACTCCCCACTCCTCACTCCCCTCCCCCACTCCCCTCACCGACTTACCACTCCCCTCCCCAACTACCCAATCCCCAATCCCCTCCCGCACTGCTCACTCCCCTCCCCCACTCCTCACTCCCCTCCCACAAACCCCACTCCCCTCACCCACTCCCCACTCCCCTCCCCCACTCCCAACTCCCCTCCCCCACACCCCACTCCTCACTCCCCTCTCCACTCCCCCACTCCCTACTACCCACTTCTCACTCCACTCCCCCACTCCCCACTTCTCACTCCCCACTTCTCACTCCCCACTCAACTCCCCACTCCCAACTCCCCACTACCCACTCCTCACTCCCCACTCCTCACTCCCCAATCCACTCACTACTCCTCATTCCCCACACCATTCCCCACTCCCCCACTGCCCACTACTCACTCCCCACTCTACTCCTCACTCTCCACTCCCTCACACACTCCCCTCTCAACCATCCCTTCCCCAACCCCACTCCCCACTCCTCACTCCACTCCCCACTCCATCACTCCCCACTCCTCTCTCCCCACATCACGCCCCACTACCCCACTGCCCACTCCTCACTCCCAACTCCACTTCCAACTCCACACTCCCCTCCCTGCTCCTCATTCATGTCACCCACTCACCAGTCCCCTCCCCCACACCCCACCCCCCACACACACTCCCCACTCCACATTCCCTCCCCGACTCCTCACTCCCCTCCCCCACTCCACACTCCCATCTCACAACCCCACTCCCCTACCCCACTCCCCACTCCCTTCACCCACCCCCACCCCCACACCCCGCAACGCTCCTCCACACCCCTCTCCTCACTCCCCACTCCACTCCCCCACACCCCACTCCCCACACCCAGTCCTCACTCCACTCCCCCATTCTCCACTACCCACTTCCCTCCCCCACTCTCCACTCCAGACTCAATTTCTCCCACTCTCCACTCCCCTATCCCACTCTAAACTCCCGTCCACCACTCCCCTCTCCCACTCTCCACTCCTCTCCCCCACCCCCCTCCCCCACTTCCCACCCCCACTCCTCATTGCCCTCCTTACCTCTCCCCACAACCACACCCACACACAATCCTTTCCCCACTCTCACTCCTGCGCTCCCAACTCACCTCCCCACTCCCCATCCTCACTCCCCATCCTCACTCCCTTCCCAAGTCACATTCCCACTCTCCCACCCCCACTCCTCCTCCTCACTCCCCTCCCGCACTCTCCACGCCCCTCCTCCACTCCCCCTCCTCACTCCCCACTCCATTCCCCCACTCCCTTCCCCCACTCCCTTCCCCCACTCCCTTCCCCCACTCCACTCCCCCACTCCCGTCCCCAACTCCCCACTCACCTCCTCCAATCCCCACTCCTCACTCCCCACTCACATACAAGACACTCCAACTCCCCTCCCCAACTCCCAATTCCCCCACCCCTCTCACTCCCCACTCCCCACTCCCCTCCTCTACTCCCCTCCTCCACTCTTCCACTCCCAACTGACCTCCCACATGTCCCACACCCCTCCCCCAAAGCCCTCCCACTCCCCCTCTCTCCTCCCACTCCACAACTCTCCCCTCCCCTCCCCCACTCCACAACTCTCCCCTCCCCTCCCCCACTTGCCTCCTCTCCCCTCCCCTCCCCCACACGCCTCCTCTCCCCTCCCCTCTCCCACTCGCCTCCTCTCCCCTCCCCTCCCACACTTGCCTCCTCTCTCCTCCCCCACTACGCCTCCTCTCCCCTCCCCTCCCCCACACGCCTCCTCTCCCCTCCCCTCTCCCACTCGCCTCCTCTCCCCTCCCCTCCCACACTTGCCTCCTCTCTCCTCCCCCACTACGCCTCCTCTCCCCTCCCCCACACTTGCCTCCTCTCTCCTCCCCCACTACGCCTCCTCTCCCCTCCCCTCCCCACACGCCTCCTCTCCCCTCCCCTCTCCCACTCGCCTCCTCTCCCCTCCCCTCCCACACTTGCCTCCTCTCTCCTCCCCCACTACGCCTCCTCTCCCCTCCCCTCCCACACTTGCCTCCTCTCTCCTCCCCCACTACGCTTCCTCTCCACTCTTCTCCGCCACTCCCCACTCCCGACTCAATTCCACCACTTCCCACTCTCCACTCTCGTCCCCCAATCTCCACTCCCGTACACTCCTCCCCCACTCCTTTCATCACTCCACTTTTCACTCCCCTATCCCTCACCCCTCCTCCACTCACCTCCACCTCTCCCCTCCACTCCCCTCCCCATACCCACTCCACTTCCATTTCCCCTATTCCTCACCCCTCACACACTCCCCTCCCCTCTCACCTCCACTCCCCTCTCCACTCCTCTTCCCACTTCGCTCCCCCACTCCCCTCCCCACACCCCTCCTCTCCCATCCCCCACTCCCCTCCCCCACTGCCCTCCCCCACTCTCCACTCCTCACTCCAACTCCCCTTCGCCACAAGTCTGGATTGAATTGGCTATTTCCTGGTGTGTGAGTGGGACTCAGTACCACTCCAGCTGTTATTAAGTACTTTAGATAGGTCAGTTTTTGTCCAGTGTGTGCAGGAGGGTTTTCTGACACAGTATGTAGACAGGCCAACCAGGGGCGATGCCACATTGGATTTGGTACTGGGAAATGAACCCGGCCAGGTGTGAGATTTAGATGTAGGTGAGCACTTTGGTAATAGTGATCACAATTCGGTTAGGTTTACGTTAGCGATGGGCAGGGACAGGTATATACCGCAGGGCAAAAATTATAGCCGGGGGAAAGGAAATTATGATGCGATTAGGCAGGATTTAGGATGCGTAGGATGGGGAAGGAAACTGCAGGGGTTGGGAACAATCGAAATGTGGAGCTTATTCAAGGAGCAGCTACTGTGTGTCCTTGATAAGTATGTACCTGTGAGGCAGGCAGGAAGTTGTCGAGCGAGGGAGCCGTGGTTTACTGAGGAAGTTGAAGCGCTTATCAAGAGGAAGAAGAAGGCTTATGTTAGGATGAGACGTGAAGGCTCAGTTAGGGCGCTTGAGAGTTACAAGCTAGCCAGGAAGGATCTAAAGGGAGAGCTAAGAAGAGCAAGGAGAGGACACGAGAAGTCATTGGCGGATAGGATCAGGGAAAACCCTAAGGCTTTCTATAGGTATATCAGGAATAAAAGAATGACTAGTTAGATTAGGGCCAATCAAGGATAGTAGTGGGAAGTTGTGTGTGGAATCAGAGGAGATAGGGGAAGTGTTAAATGAATATTTTGCGTCAGTATTTACAGTGGAGAATGAAAATTTTGTTGAGGAGAATACTGAGATACAGACTACTAGGCTAGATGGGATTGAGGTTCACAAGGAGGAGGTGTTAGCAATTTTGGAAAGTATGAAAATAGATAAGTCCCCTGGGCCAGATGGGATTTATCCTAGGATTCTCAGGGAAGCTCGGGAGGAGATTGCAGAGCCTTTGTCCTTGATCTTTATGTCGTCATTGTCGACAGGAATAGTGCCGGAAGACTGGAGGATAGCAAATGTTGTCCTCTTGTTCAAGAAGGGGAGTAGAGACAGCCCTGGTAATTATAGACCTGTGAGCCTTACTTCGGTTGTGGGTAAAATGTTGGAAAAGGTTATAAGAGACAGGATTTATAATCATCTTGAAAAGAATAAGTACATTAGAGATAGTCAGCACGGTTTTGTGAAGGGTAGGTCGTGCCTCAGAAACCTTATTGAGTTTTTCGAGAAGGTGACCAAACAGGTGGATGAGGGTAAAGCAGTGGATGTGGTGTATATGGATTTCAGTAAGGCGTTTGATAAGGTTCCCCACGGTAGGCGATTGCAGAAGATACGGAAGTATGGGGTTGAAGGTGATTTAGAGATTTGGATCAGAAATTGGATAGCTGAAAGAAGACAGAGGGTGGTGGTTGATGGCAAATGTTCATCCTGGAGTTTAGTTACTAGCGGTGTACCGCAAGGATCTGTTTTGGGGCCACTGTTGTTTGTCATTTTTATAAATGACCTGGAAGAGGGTGTAGAAGGGTGGGTTAGTAAATTTGCAGATGACACTAAGGTCTGTGGAGTTGTGGATAGTGCCGAAGGATGTTGTAGGTTACAGAGGGACATAGATAGGCTGCAGAGCTGGGCTGAGAGATGGCAAATGGAGTTTAATGCGGAAAAGTGCGAGGTGATTCACTTTGGAAGGAGTAACAGGAATGCAGAGTACTGGGCTAATGGGAAGATTCTTGGTAGTGTAGATGAACAGAGAGATCTTGGTGTCCATGTGCATAAATTCCTGAAGGTTGCTCCCCAAGTTAATAGGGCTGTTAAGAAGGCATATGGTGTGTTAGCTTTTATTAGTAGGGGGATCGAGTTTCGGAGCCACGAGGTCATGCTGCAGCTGTACAAAACTCTGGTGAGACCGCACCTGGAGTATTGCGTGCAGTTCTGGTCACCGCATTATAGGAAGGATGTGGAAGCTTTGGAAAGGGTGCAGAGGAGATTTACTAGGATGTTGCCTGGTATGGAGAGAAGGTCTTACGAGGAAAGGCTGAGGGACTTGAGGTTGTTTTCGTTGGAGAGAAGGAGGAGGAGAGGTGACTTAATAGAGACATATAAGATAATCAGAGGGTTAGATAGGTTGGATAGTGAGAGTCTTTTTCCTCGGATGGTGATGGCAAACACGAGGGGACATAGCTTTAAGTTGAGGGGTGATAGATATAGGACAGATGTGAGAGGTAGTTTCTTTACTCAGAGAGTATTAAGGGCGTGGAAAGCCCTGCCTGCAGCAGTAGTAGATACGCCAACGTTTACGGCATTTAAGTGGTCATTGGATAGACACATGGATGAAAATGGAATAGTGTAGGTCAGATGGTTTCACAGGTTGGCGCAACATCGAGGGCCGAAGGGCCTGTACTGCGCTGTAATGTTCTAATTCTAAATTCGATTAGTGGTCTGGGTAGAATTGGCTCATTCCTGGTGGGTGAGTGGGGTTCAGTACCACTCCAGCCGGTATTAATAGAGGCCTGTATTGAATTGGCTCATTCCTGGTGTGTGAGTGGGACTCAGTCCCACCCCATCTGTTATTAATAGTGGTCTGGGTAGATTGGCTCATTCCTGGTGGGTGAGTGTGGTTCAGTACCACTCCATCCGGCATTAATAGAAGCCTGTATTGAATTGGCTCATTCCTGGTGTGTGAGTGGGACTCAGTACCACCCCATCTGTTATTAATAGTGGTCTGGGTAGAATTGGCTCATTCCTGGTGGGTGAGTGGGGTTCAGTACCACTCCAGCCGGGATTAATAGAAGCCTGTATTGAATTGGCTCATTCCTGGTGGGTGAGTGGGGCTCAGTACCACTCCAGCTGGTATTAATAGAGGTCTGGATTGAATTGGCTCTTTCCTGGTGGGTGAGTGTGGCGGCTCAGTACCACTCCAGCTGGTATTGATTGATGTTTGGAATGAACTGTCCCTTTCCTTGTGTGTGAGTGGGACACAGTGCAGATCACCCGGAGTTAATAGAGTCCTGGAATGAACTGTCTCTTCTCAGCTGTGTGAGTGGGATTCAGTCCCACTCCAAATGTTACTAATAGAGGCCTGCATTGAATTGTCTCTTTCCTGGTGTGTGATTGGGGCTCAGAACCACTCCAGCTGGTATGAAAAGAGGTCTGGATTGAATTGGCTCTTTTTGGTGTGTGAGTGGGACTCAGTACCACTCCAGCTGGTATTAAAAGAGGTCTGGATTGAATTGGCTCTTTTTGGTGTGTGAGTGGGGCTCAGTACCACTCCAGCTGGTATTAAAAGAGGTCTGGATTGAATTGGCTCTTTTTGGTGTCTGAGTGGGACTCAGTACCACTCCAGCTGGTATTAAAAGAGGTCTGGATTGAATTGGCTCTTTTTGGTGTGTGAGTGGCACTCAGTACCACTCCAGCTGGTATTAATAGCGGCCTGGATTGAATTGGTTGCTGCTGGTTCCTGAGGGGGGCTCAGTACCATCCTGCTGGTATTAATAGAGGTCTGGATGGAATTGTCTCTTTCCTGGTGTGTCCGTGAGAATCAGTACCATTCCAGCTGGTATTAATAGAGGCCTGGAATGAATTGGCTCCTTCTGTTGTGTAAGTGGTACTCAGTACCATTCCAGCTGATATTTATAGATGTTTGGAATGAACTGTCCCTTTCCTGGTGTGTGAGTGGGACACAGTGCCAGATCACCCGGGGTTAATAGAGTCCTGGAATGAACTGTCTCTTCTCAGCTGTGTGAGTGGGACTCAGTCCCACTCCAAATGTTATTAATAGAGGCCTGCATTGAATTGGCGCTTTACTGTTGTGTGAGTGGGACTCAGTGCCACTCCAGCTGGTATTAAAAGAGGTTTGGATTGAATTGGCTCTTTCATGGTGTTTGAGTGAGACTCAGTACCTCTCCAGCTGGTATTAACAGAGGTTTGGATTGAATTGGCTCTTTCCTGGTGTGTGAGTGGGGCTCGGTACAACTCCAGCTGTTATTGATAGCGGCCTGGATTGTATTGGCTCTTTCTGGTGTCTGAGTGGGGCTCAGTACCAATCCTGCTGGTATTAATATAGGTCTGGATGGAATTGACTCTTTCCTGGTGTGTGCGTGAGACTCTGTACCACTCCAGCTGGTATTCATAGAGGTCTGGATTGAATTGGTTCTTTCCTGGGGAGTGAGTGGGGATCTGTACCACTCCAGCTGGTATTAATAGAGGTCTGGATTGAATTGGCTCTTTCCTGGTGTGTGAGTGGGGATCTGTACCACTCCAGCTGGTATTAATAGAGGCCTGGATTGAATTGGCTCTTTCCTGGTGTGTGAGTGGGACTCAGAACCACTCCAGCTGGTATGAATAGTGGTCTGGATTGAATTGGCTCTTTCCTGGTGTGTGAGTGGGGATCTGTACCACTCCAGCTGGTATTAATAGAGGCCTGGATTGAATTGGCTCTTTCTGGTGTGTGTGTGGGGCTCAGTACCACTCCAACTGGTATTAATAGAGGCCTGGAATGAACTGTTCTTTTCCTGCTGTGTGAGTGGGACTCAGTCGCACTTCAGCTAGTATTAATAGATGTCTGGATTGAATTGCCTCTTTCCTTGTGCGTGAGTGGGACTCAGTCGCACTCCAGCTGGTATGAATAGTGGTCTGGATTGAATTGGCTGTTTCCTGGTTTGAGAGTGGGACTCAGTACCACTCCAGCTAGTATTAATAGAGGCCTGAATTGAATTGGCTCTTTCCTGGTTTGTGAGTGGGACTCAGTACCACTCCAGCTGGTATTAATAGAGGCCCAGATTGAATTGGCTCTTTCCTGGTTTGTGAGTGGGTCTCAGTACCATTCCAGCTGGTATTAATAGAGGCCCAGATTGAATTGCCTCTTTCTGGTGTGTGAGTGGGTCTCAGTACCACTCCAGATGGTATTAATAGAGGCCTGAATTGAATTGGCTCTTTCCTGGTTTGTGAGTGGGACTCAGTACCACTCCAGCTGGTATTAATAGAGGCCCAGATTGAATTGGCTCTTTCCTGGTTTGTGAGTGGGTCTCAGTACCATTCCAGCTGGTATTAATAGAGGCCCAGATTGAATTGCCTCTTTCTGGTGTGTGAGTGGGACTCAGTACCACTCCAGCTGGTATTAATAGAGGCCCAGATTGAATTGCCTCTTTCTGGTGTGTGAGTGGGTCTCAGTACCACTCCAAATGGTATTAATAGAGGCCTGGAATGAACTGCCCTTTCCTGGTTTGTGACTGGGACTCAGTACCCCTCCAGCTAGTATTAATAGAGGCCTGGATTGTATTGGCTCTTTCTGGTGTCTGCGTGGGGCTCAGAACCATTCCTGCTGGTATTAATTGAGGTCTGGATTGAATTGGCGCTTTCCTGGTGTGTGAGTGGGAGTTAATTCCATTCCAGCTGGTATTATTCGAGGCCTAGATTGAATTGGCCGTTTCCTGGTGTGTGACTGGGGCTCAGAACCACTCCAGCTGGTATTAATAGAAGCCTGGAATGAACTGTCCCTTTCCTGCTGTGTGAATGGGACTCAGTCGCACTGCAGCTTGTATTATTGAGGTCTGGATTGAATTGGCACTTTCCTGGTGTGTGAGTGGGGCTCAGAACCACTCCAGCTGGGATTAAAAGAGGTCTGGACTGAATTCGCTCTTTCCGGGTGTGTGAATGGGGTTCAGTACCAGTCCAGCTGCTTTTCTTGGAGTTCTGGATTGAATTTGCTCTTTCCTGGTGTGTGAGGGGGCTCAGTACCATTCCAGCTGGTATTAACAGAGGCCTGGATTGAATTGGCTCTTTCTGGTGTGATTATGTGGGGCTCAGGACCACTCCAACTGGTTAAATAGAGGCCTGGAATGAACTGTCCCTTTCCTGCTGTGTGCGTGGGACTCAGTCGCACTCCAGCTGGTATGAATAGAGGTCTGGATTGAATTGGCTGTTTCCTGGTGTGTGAGTGTGACTAAGGGGAAGAGCAGGCAGGGAGCAGATGATGAATGTAAAGGGACTGGTGGTCTGAGGTGCATTTGTTTTAATGCAAGAAGTGTAGTAGGTAAGGCAGATAAACTTCGGGCTTTGATTAGTACCCGGGAGTATGATGTTATTGCTATTACTGAGACTTGGTTGAGGGAAGGCCATGATTGGCAACTGAATATCCCAGGATATCGATGCTTCAGGCGGGATAGAGAGGGAGGTAAAAGGGGTGGAGGAGTTCCATTACTGGTCAAAGAGGATATCACAGCTGTGCTGAAGGAGGGCACGATGGAGGACTCGAGCAGTGAGGCAATATGGACAGAACTCAGAAATAGGAAGGGTGCGGTAACAATGTTGGGGCTGTACTACAGGCCTCCCAACAGCGAGCGTGAGATAGAGGTACAAATATGTAAACAGATTATGGAAAGATGTAGGAGCAACAGGGTGGTGGTGATAGGAGATTTTAATTTTCCAAACATTGACTGGGATTCACTTAGTGTTAGAGGTCCAGATGGAGCAGAATTTGTAAGGAGCATCCAGGAGGGTTTTCTAGAGCAGTATGTAAATGGTCCAACTCGGGAAGGGGCCATACTGGACCTGGTGTTCGGGAATGAGCCCGGCCAGGTGGTTGAAGTTTCAGTAGGGGACTACTTTGGGGATAGTGATCACAATTCCGTAAGCTTTAAAATACTCATGGACAAAGACGAGAGTGGTCCAAAAGGGAGAGTGCTAAATTGGGGGAAGGCCAACTACACCAAAATTCGGCAGGAGCTGGGGAATGTAGATTGGGAGCAGCTGTTTGAAGGTAAATCCACATGTGATATGTGGGAGGCTTTTAAAGAGAGGTTGATTAGCGTGCAGGAGAGACATGTTCCTGTGAAAATGAGGGATAGAAATGGCAAGATTAGGGAACCATGGATGACAGGTGAAATTGTGAGACTAGCTAAGAGGAAAAAGGAAGCATACATAAGGTCTAGGCGGCTGATGAAAGACGAAGCTTTGAAAGAATATCGGGAATGTAGGACCAATCTGAAACGAGGAATTAAGAGGGCTAAAAGGGGTCATGAAATATCTTTAGCAAACAGGGTTAAAGAAAATCCCAAAGCATTTTATTCATATATAAGGAGAAAGAGGGTATCTAGAGAAAGGATTGGCCCACTAAAGGACAAAGAAGGAATGTTATGCTTGGACTCAGAGAAAATGGGTGAGATTCTAAACGAGTACTTTGCATCGGTATTCACCGAGGAGAGGGACATGACGGATGTTGAGGTTAGGAACAGATGTTTGATTACTCTCGGTCAAGTCGGCATAAGGAGGGAGAAAGTGTTGGGTATTCTAAAAGGCATTAAGGTGGACAAGTCCCCAGGTCCGGATGGGATCTATCCCAGGTTTCTGTGGGAAGCGAGAGAGGAAATAGCTGGGGCCTTAACAGATATCTTTGCAGCATCCTTAAACACGGGTGAGGTCCCGGAGGACTGGAGAATTGCTAATGTTGTCCCCTTGTTTAAGAAGGGTAGCAGGGAAAATCCAGGTAATTATAGACCAGTGAGCCTGACGTCAGTGGTAGGGAAGCTGCTGGAGAAGATACTGAGGGATAGGATCTATTCCCATTTGGAAGAAAATGGGCTTATCAGTGATAGGCAACATGGTTTTGTGCAGGGAAGGTCATGTCTTACCAACTTAATAGAATTCTTTGAGGAAGTGGCAAAGTTGATTGATGAGGGAAGGGCTGTCGATGTCATATACATGGACTTCAGTAAGGCGTTTGATAAGGTTCCCCATGGCAGGCTGATGAAGAAAGTGAAGGTGCATGGGGTCCAGGGTGTACTAGCTAGATGGATAAAGAACTGGCTGGGCAACAGGAGACAGAGAGTAGCAGTAGAGGGGAGTTTCTCAAAATGGAGACGTGTGACCAGTGGTGTTCCACAGGGATCCGTGCTGGGACCACTGTTGTTTGTGATATACATAAATGATTTGGCGGAAAGTATAGGTGGTCTGATTAGCAAGTTTGCAGACGACACTAAGATTGGTGGAGTAGCAGATAGTGAAGGGGACTGTCAGAGAACACAGCAGAATATAGATAGATTGGAGAGTTGGGCAGAGAAATGGCAGATGGAGTTCAATCAGGGCAAATGCGAGGTGATGCATTTTGGAAGATCCAATTCAAGAGTGAACTATACAGTAAATGGAAAAGTCCTGGGGAAAATTGATGTCCAGAGAGATTTGGGTGTTCAGGTCCATTGTTCCCTGAAGGTGGCAACGCAGGTAAATAGAGTGGTCAAGAAGGCATACGGCATGCTTTCCTTCATCGGACGGGGTATTGAGTACAAGAGTTGGCAGGTCATGTTACAGTTGTATAGGACTTTGGTTCGGCCACATTTGGAATACTGCTTGCAGTTCTGGTCGCCACATTACCAAAAGGATGTGGATGCTTTGGAGAGGGTGCAGAGGAGGTTCACCAGGATGTTGCCTGGTATGGAGGGCGCTAGCTATGAAGAGAGGTTGAGTAGATTAGGATTATTTTCATTAGAAAGACGGAGGTTGAGGGGGGACCTGATTGAGGTGTACAAAATCATGAGAGGTATAGACAGGGTGGACAGCAAGAGGCTTTTTCCCAGAGTGGGGGTTTCAATTACTAGAGGACACGAGTTCAAAGTGAAAGGGGAAAAGTTTAGGGGGGATATGCGTGGAAAGTTCTTTACGCAGAGGGTGGTGGGCACTTGGAACGCATTGCCAGCGGAGGTGGTAGATGCGGGCACGATGGAGTCTTTTAAGATGTATCTGGACAGATACATGAATGGGCAGGAAGAAAAGAGATACAGACCCTTAGAAAATAGGCGACATGTTTAGAGAGAGGATCTGGATCGGCGCAGGCTTGGAGGGCCGAAGGGCCTGTTCCTGTGCTGTAATTGTCTTTGTTCTTTGTTCTTTGTTCTTTGAGTACCACTCCAGCTGCTATTAATGGAGGTCTGGATCGAATTGGCACTTTCCTGATGTGAGTGGGGATCAGTTCAACTCCAGCTTGTATTAATAGAGGCCTGGAATGAACTGTCACTTTCCTGCTATGTGAGTGGGACTCAGTCGCACTCCAGCTGGTATTAATGGAGGCCTGGAATGAATTGGCTGTTTTCTGGTGTGTGACTGGGAATTAATTCCACTCCAGCTTGTATTAATGGAGGCCTGGAATGACCTGTCCCTTTCCGGCTGTGTGAGTGGGACTCTGTCGCACTCCAGCTGGTATTACAGAGGTCTGAATTGAATTGGCTCTTTCCTGGTGTGTGAGTGGGACTCAGTCGCACTCCAGCTGGTATTAATTAGTGGTCTGGATTCAATTGGCTCTTTCCTGGTGTGTGAGTGGGGCTCAGTACAACTCCAGCTGGTATGAATAAAGGTCTGGATTGAATTCTCTCTTCCCTGGTGTGTGAGTGGGGCTCAGTATCTCTCCAGCTGGTATTAAGAGGTCTGGATTGAATGGGCCTCTTTCCTGGTGTCTGAGTGATCCTCAGTCGCACTCCAGCTGGTATTAATAGAGGCCTGGAATGACCTGTCCCTTTCCGGCTGTGTGAGTGGGACTCTGTCGCACTCCAGCTGGTATTAATAGAGGCCTGGAATGAACTGACACCTTCATGGCGTGTGAGAGGGACTCAGACGCACACCAGCTGCTATTATGGAGGTCAGGATTGAATTGGCTCTTTCTGGAGTGTGAGATGGAGTTAATTCCACTCCAGCTGGTATGAATAGAGGCCTGAATTGAATTGGCACTTTCCTGGTTTGTGAGTGGGACTCAGTACCACTCCAGCTGGTATTAATAGAGGCCTGAATTGAATTGGCTCTTTCCTGGGGTGTGAGTGGGACTCAGTACCACTCCAGCTGGTATTAATAGAGGCCTGCAATGAACTGACCCCTTCATGGCGTGTGAGTGGGACTTGGACGCACACCAGCTGCTATTATAGAGGTCAGGATTGAATTGGCTGTTTCTGGTGTGTGTGATGGAGTTAATTCCACTCCAGCTGGTATTAATAGAGGCCTGGAATGAACTGCCCTTTCCTGGTTTGTGAGTGGGACTCAGTACCCCTCCAGCTGGTATTAATAGAGGCCTGGATTGAATTGGATCTTTCTGGTGTCTGCGTGGGGCTCAGTACCATTCCAGCTGGTATTAATAGAGGCCTGAATTGAATTGGCTCTTTCCTGGTTTGTGAGTGGGACTCAGTACCACTCCAGCTGGTATTAATAGAAGCCTGCAATGAACTGACCCCTTCATGGCATGTGAGTGGGACTTAGACGCACACCAGCTGGTATTATAGAGGTCAGGATTGAATTGGTTGTTTCTGGTGTGTGTGATGGTGTTAATTCCACTCCAGCTGGTATTAATAGAGGCCTGGAATGAACTGCCCTTTCCTGGTTTGTGAGTGAGACTCAGTACCCCTCCAGCTGGTATTAATAGAGGCCTGGATTGAATTGGATCTTTCTGGTGTCTGCGTGGGGCTCAGTACCATTCCTGCTGGTATTAATAGAGGTCTGGATTGAATTGGCTATTTCCTGGTGTGTGAGTGGGAGTTAATTCCACTCCAGCTGGTATTAATAGAGGCCTAGATTGAATTGGCCGTTTCCTGGTGTGTGACTGGGGCTCAGAACCACTCCAGCTGGGATTAATAGAAGCCTGGAATGAACTGTCCCTTTCCTGCTGTGTGAGTGGGACTCAGTCGCACTGCAGCTGGTATTATAGAGGTCTGTATTGAATTGGCACTTTCCTGGTGTGTGAGTGGGGCTCAGAAACACTCCAGCTGGGATTGAAACAGGTCTGGACTGAATTCGCTCTTTCCGGGTGAGTGAATGGGGTTCAGTACCAGTCCAGCTGCTTTTCATGGAGGTCTGGTTGGAAGTTACCCTTTACTGGAGTGTGAGGGGGCTCAGTACCATTCCAGCTGGTATTAATAGAGGCCTGGATTGAATTGGCTCTTTCTGGTGTGTGTGTGGGGCTCAGTACCATTACAACTGGTTAAATAGAGGCCTGGAATGAACTGTCCCTTTCCTGCTGTGTGTGTGGGACTCAGTCGCACTTCAGCTCGTATTATAGAGGTCTGGATTGAATTGGCTCTTTGCTGGGGAGTGAGTGGGAGTTAATTCCACTCCAGCTGGTATTAATAGAGGCCTGGAATGAACCGTCCCTTTCCTGCTGTGTGCTTGGCGCTCAGTCGCACTCCAGCTGGTATTATAGAGGTCTGGACCGGATTGGCTCTTAACTGATGTGTGAGTGGGACTCAGTACCACTCCAGCTGGTATTAATAGAGGTCGGGATTGAATTGGCTCTTTCCTGGTGTGTGAGTGGGATTCAGTACCATTCCAGCTGGTATTAATAGGGTTGGGATTGAATTGGCTCTTTCCTGGTGTGTGTGGGACTCAGTACCATTCCAGCTGGTATTAATAGGGTTGGGATTGAATTGGCTCTTTCCTGGTGTGTGTGGGACTCAGTACCACTCCAGCTGGTATTAATAGAGGTCGGGATTGAATTGGCTCTTAACTGGTGTGTGAGTGGGACTCAGTACCATTCCAGCTGGTATTAATAGGGTTGGGATTGAATTGGCTCTTTCCTGGTGTGTGTGGGACTCAGTACCAGTCCAGCTGGTATTAATAGAGGTCTGAATTGAATTGGCTCTTTCCTGGTTTGTGAGTGGGACTCAGTACCACTCCAGCTGGTATTAATTCGTGTTCTGGATTCAATTGGCTCTTTCCTGCTGTGTGAGTGGGGTTCAGTAGAACTCCAGCTGGTATTAATAGAGGTCTGGATTGAATTCTCTCTTCCCTGGTGTGTGAGTGGGGCTCAGTACCACTCCAGCTGGTATTAATTAGTGTTCTGGATTCAATTGGCTCTTTCCTGGTGTGTGAGTGGGGTTCAGTAGAACTCCAGCTGGTATTAATAGAGGTCTGGATTGAATTGTCTCTTTCCTGGTTTGAGAGTGGGACTCAGTACCACTCCAGCTGGTATGAATAGCGGCCTGGATTGAATTGGCTCTTTCCTGGTGCGTGATTGGGACTCCGAACCACTCCAGCTGGTATTAATACGGTTGGGATTGAATTGGCTCTTTCCTGGTGTGTGAGTGGGACTCAGTACCACTCCAGCTGGTATTAATAGAGGTCGGGATTGAATTGGCTCTTAACTGGTGTGTGAGTGGGACTCAGTACCACTCCAGCTGGTATTAATAGAGGTCAGGATTGAATTGGCTCTTTCCTGGTGTGTGAGTGGGGCTCAGTACCACTCCAGCTGGTATTAATAGAGGTCTGGATTGAATTGGCTCTTTCCTGGTGTGTGAGTGGGACTCAGTACCACTCCAGCTGGTATTAATAGAGGTCTGGATTGAATTGGCTCTTTCCTGGTGTGTGAGTGGGACTCAGTACCACTCCAGCTAGTATTAATAGAGGCCTGGATTGAGTTAGCCACTTCTTGGTGTGTGAGCGGGGCTCAGTTCCACTCCTTCTGCTATTAATAGAGACATGGATTGAATTGGCCCTTTTTTGGTGAGTGAGTGGGGATTAGTGCCACTCCTGCTGGTATTAAAAGAGGCCTAAATTGAATTGTCTCTTTCCTGGTGTGTGAGTGAGACTCTGTACCACTCCAGCTGGTATTAATAGAGGCCTGGATTGAATTGGCTCTTTGCTGGGGAGTGAGTGGGGATCTGTACCACTCCAGCTGGTATTAAAAGAGGTCTGGATTGAATTGGCACTTCTTGATGTGTGTGTGGGGCTCAGTACCACTCCAGCTGGTATTAATAGAGGCTTGGATTGAATTGGCTCTTGCTGGTGCCTGAGTGGGGCTCAGTACCATCCTGGTGGTATTATTAGAGGTCTGGATGGAATGGTCTCTTTCCTGGTGCGTCCGTGAGAATCAGTACCATTCCAGCTGGTATTAATAGAGGCCTAGAATGAATTGGCTCTTTCTGGTGTGTGAGTGGGACACAGTGCCAGAACACCCGGTGTTAATAAAGTCCTGGAATGAACTGCCTCTTCTCTGCTGTGTGAGTGGGACTCAGTACCACTCCAGCTGCTATTAATAGATACCTGGATTGAATTGCCTCTTTCCTGGTGTGTGAGTGGCTCTCAGTCCCACTCCAGTCGCTATAGAGCGAGGCCTGGATCGAAATGGCTCTTCCCTGGTGTGTGAGTGAGGCTCAGTGCCACTCCAGATGGTATTAATAGAGGTCTGGATTGAATTGGCTCTTTCATGGTTAGTGAGTGGGACTCAGTACCACTCCAGCTGGTATGAATAGAGGTCTGGATTGATTTGACTCTTTCCTGGTCTGTGCGTTGGACTCAGTACCACTCCAGCTGGTATTAATTGAGGTCTGAATTTAATTGGCTCTTTCATGGTTCGTGAGTGGGGCTCAGTACCACTCCAGCTGGTATGAATAGAGGGCTGGATTGAATTGGCTCTTCCATGGTTAGTGAGTGGGACTCAGTACCACTCCAGCTGGTATGAATAGAGGTCTGGATTGAATTGGCTCTTTCTTGATGTGTGTGTGGGACTCAGTACCACTCCAGCTGGTATTAGAAGAGGTCTGGATTGAATTGGCACTTCTTGATGTGTGTGTGGGACTCAGTACCACTCCAGCTGGTATTAATAGAGGCTTGGATTGAATTGGCTCTTGCTGGTGCCTGAGTGGGGCTCAGTACCATCCTGGCGGTATTATTAGTGGTCTGGATGGAATGGTCTCTTTCCTGGTGTGTCCGTGAGAATCAGTACCATTCCAGCTGGTATTAATAGAGGCCTAGAATGAATTGGCTCTTTCTGGTGTGTGAGTGGGACACAGTGCCAGAACATCCAGTGTTGATAGAGTCCTGGAATGAACTGTCTCTTCTCTGCTGTGTGAGTGGGATTCAGTCCCACTCCAAATGTTATTAATAGAGGTCTGGATTGAATTGGCTCCTTCCTGGTGAGTGAGTGGGACTCAGTACCACTCCAGCTGGTATAAATAGATACCTGGATTGAATTGCCTCTTTCCTGGTGTGTGAGTGGCTCTCAGAACCACGCCAGCTGGTATTAATTGAGGTCTGAATTTAATTGGCTCTTTCATGGTTCGTGAGTGGGACTCAGTACCACTCCAGCTGGTATGAATAGAGGGCTGGATTGAATTGGCTCTTTCATGGTTAGTGAGTGGGACTCAGTACCACTCCAGCTGGTATGAATAGAGGGCTGGATTGAATTGGCTCCTTCCTGGTGAGTGAGTGGGGCTCAGTACCACTCCAGCTGTTATTAATCGTGGTCTGGATTGAATTGGCTCTTTCCTGGTGTGTGAGTGGGACTCAGTACCACTCCAGCTGGTATTAAAAGAGGTCTGGATTGAATTGGCACTTCTTGATGTGTGTGTGGGACTCAGTACCACTCCAGCTGGTATAAATAGAGGCTTGGATTGAATTGGCTCTTGCTGGTGCCTGAGGGGGGCTCAGTACCATCCTGCTGGTATTATTAGTGGTCTGGATGGAATGGTCTCTTTCCTGGTGCGTCCGTGAGAATCAGTATCACTCCAGCTGGTATTAATAGAGGCCTAGAATGAATTGGCTCTTTCTGGTGTGTGAGTGGGACACAGTGCCAGAACACCCGGTGTTAATAGAGTCCTGGAATGAACTGTCTCTTCTCTGCTGTGTGAGTGGGATTCAGTCCCACTCCAAATGTTATTAATAGAGGTCTGGATTGAATTGCCTCTTTCCTGGTGTGTGAGTGGCTCTCAGTCCCACTCCAGCTGGTATAAATAGAGGCCTGGATTGAATTGGCTCTTTACTGGTGTGTGAGTGGGACTCAATACCACTCCTACTGGTATTGATATAAGCCTCGATTGATATGGCTCTCTCCTGGTGTGAGTGGGACTCACTGCCACTCCAGCTGGTATTAATAGAGGCCTGTAATGAACTGTCCCTTTCCTGCTGTGTGAGTGGGACTCAGTCCCACTCCAGCTGGTATCAATGGCGGTCTGGCTTTAATTAGCTTTTTCCTGGTGTGTGAGTGGGAGTTAATTCCACTCCAGCTGGTATTAATAGAGACCTGGATTGAATTGGCTCTTTCTGTGGTGTTAGTGGGACTCAGTGCCACTCCAGCTAGTATTAATGGAAGCCTGGAATGAACTATCTCTTTCCTGGTGTGTGAGTGGGTCTCAGTCCCACTCCAGCTGGTATCAATGGCGGTCTGGCTTTAATTAGCTTTTTCCTGGTGTGTAAGTGGGGCTCAGTACCACTCCAGCTGGTATTAATAAAGGTTTGCATTGAATTGGCTCTTTCCTGGTGTGTCAGTGGGACTCAGTACCACTCCAGCTGGTGATAATATAGGCTCGGTTTCAATTGGCTCTTTCCTGGTGTGTGAATGGGAGTTAATTTTACTCCAGCTGGTATAAATAGAGGCCTGGATTGAATTGGTTCTTTCCCGGTATGTGAATGAGCCTCAGTACCACTCCAGCTGGTATTAATATCGGCTCAAATTCAATTGGCTCTTATCTGGTGTGTGAGTGGGGCTCAGTACCACTCCAGCTGGCATTAATAGAGGTCTGGATTGAATTGGCTGTTTCCTGGTGTGTGTGTGGGACTCAGTACCACTCCAGCTGGTTTTAACAAATGCCAGTTCGATCTGATGATATGCACTGTTTTCTGTTTGATGTCACCTGCACCGCGGCCATTTTAAGCGACATGTGCTGCGGCCATTCTAAATGATGTGCTCTGTGGTCTGTTTGATGTCACCTTCACTGCGGCCATTTTACGTGACATATGGTACGGCCATTTTAAATGATATGCACTGTGGTCTGTTTGATGTCACCGTCACTGCGTCCATTTTAAATGTTATGCTCTGTGGTCTGTTTGATGTCACCTTGACTGCAGCCATTTTACGTGACATGTGCTGCGGCCATTTTAAATGATATGCACTGTGGTCTGTTTGATGTCACCTTCACTGCGGCCATTTTACGCGACATGTGCTGCGGCCATTTTAAATGATATGCACTGTGGTCTGTTTGATGTCACCGTCACTGCGTCCATTTTAAATGTTATGCCCTGTGGTCTGTTTGATGTCACCTTCACTGCGGCCATTTTACGTGACATGTGCTGCGGCCATTTTAAATGATATGCTCTGTGATCTGTTTGAATTGAGAGTAATCCACGGGGATCATTTTCAACGTTTTCTGTCCAGGGCAGTGAATGTAACAGATTATAAATGAGAATAAAATCTCATAAAGGATAATAAATCACAGACAATCATAAATATTATAAAGATTTACAAAGTGAGAGGAAGAATTATAAACAGTTTATAAAGGTTGTAAAGGTCAGTAAATGTTTATAAATTATTATAAAGAATTATCAATAATTATCAGGATTCTTTTAGTTTGAAAGGGATTATAAAAGAATCAGAAAGATTCAGACCCCGCCCCCACTCCCGTCACCCTGGAAACAGACCCCGCCCCCACTCCCGTCACCCTGGAAACAGACCCCGCCCCCACTCCCCGTCACCCTGGAAACAGACCCCGCCCCCACTCCCGTCTCCCTGGAAACAGACCCCGCCCCCACTCCCCGTCACCCTGGAAACAGACCCCGCCCCCACTCCCGTCACTCTGGAAACAGACCCCGCCCCCACTCCCGTCACCCTGGAAACAGACCCCGCCCCCACTCCCGTCACCCTGGAAACAGACCCCGCCCCCACTCCCGTCACTCTGGAAACAGACCCCGCCCCCACTCCCGTCACTCTGGAAACAGACCCCGCCCCCACTCCCGTCACCCTGGAAACAGACCCCGCCCCCACTCCCGTCACCCTGGAAACAGACCCCGCCCCCACTCCCGTCACCCTGGAAACAGACCCCGCCCCCACACCGTCACCCTGGAAACAGACCCCGCCCACACTCCAGTCACCCTGGAAACAGACCCCGCCCCCACTCCCGTCACCCTGGAAACAGACCCCGCCCCCACTCCCGTCACCTTGGTAACAGACCACGCCCCCCACTCCGTCACCCTGGTAACAGACCCCGCCCCCACTCCCGTCACCTAGGTAACATACCACGCCCCCACTCACGTCACCTTGGTAACAGACCCCGCCCCCACTCCCGTCACCTTGGTAACAGACCCCGCCCCCACTCCCGTCACCCTGGAAACAGACCCCGCCCACATTCCCGTCACTCTGGAAACAGACCCCGCCCCCACTCGCCGTCACCTTGGAAACAGACCCCGCCCCCACTCGCCGTCACTTTGGTAACAGACACCGCCCCCACTCCCGTCACCTTAGAAACATACCCCGCCCCCACTCCCGTCATCTTGGAAACAGACCCCGCCCCCACTCGCAGTCACTTTGGTAACAGACCACGCCCCCATTCGCCGTCACTCTGGAAACAGACCCCGCCCCCACTCACCGTCACCTTGGAAACAGACCCCGCCCCCACTCCCGTCACCTTGGAAACAGACCCCGCCCCCACTCGCCGTCACCTTGGTAACAGACCCCGCCCCCACTCCCGTCACCCTGGAAACAGACCCCGCCCACATTCCCGTCACTCTGGAAACAGACCCCGCCCCCCACTCGCCGTCACCTTGGAAACAGACCTCGCCCCCACTCGCCGTCACTTTGGTAACAGACCCCGCCCCCACTCCCGTCACCTTGGAAACAGACCCCGCCCCCACTCGCCGTCACTTTGGTAACAGACTCCGCCCCCACTCCCGTCACCTTGGAAACATACCCCGCCCCCACTCGCCGTCACCTTGGAAACAGACCCCGCCCCCACTCGCCGTCACTTTGGTAACAGACCACGCCCCCACTCCCGTCACTCTGGAAAAAGACCCCGCCCCCACTCCGGTCACTTTGGTAACAGACTCCGCCCCCACTCCCGTCACCTTGGAAACATACCCCGCCCCCACTCGCCGTCACCTTGGAAACAGACCCCGCCCCCACTCGCCGTCACTTTGGTAACAGACCACGCCCCCACTCCCGTCACGCTGGAAACAGACCCCGCCCACATTCCCGTCACTCTGGAAACAGACCCCGCCCCCACTCGCCGTCACCTTGGAAACAGACCCCGCCCACTAGCCGTCACTTTGGTAACAGGCCACGCCCCCACTCGCCGTCACCTTGGAAACAGACCCCGCCCCCACTCGCCGTCACCTTGGAAACAGACCCCGCCCCCACTCGCCGTCACTTTGGTAACAGACACCGCCCCCACTCCCGTCACCTTAGAAACATACCCCGCCCCCACTCCCGTCACCTTGGAAACAGACCCCGCCCCCACTCGCAGTCACTTTGGTAACAGACCACGCCCCCATTCGCCGTCACTCTGGAAACAGACCCCGCCCCCACTCACCGTCACCTTGGAAACAGACCCCGCCCCCACTCCCGTCACCTTGGAAACAGACCCCGCCCCCACTCGCCGTCACCTTGGTAACAGACCCCGCCCCCACTCCCGTCACCCTGGAAACAGACCCCGCCCACATTCCCGTCACTCTGGAAACAGACCCCGCCCCCCACTCGCCGTCACCTTGGAAACAGACCTCGCCCCCACTCGCCGTCACTTTGGTAACAGACCCCGCCCCCACTCCCGTCACCTTGGAAACAGACCCCGCCCCCACTCGCCGTCACTTTGGTAACAGACTCCGCCCCCACTCCCGTCACCTTGGAAACATACCCCGCCCCCACTCGCCGTCACCTTGGAAACAGACCCCGCCCCCACTCGCCGTCACTTTGGTAACAGACCACGCCCCCACTCCCGTCACTCTGGAAAAAGACCCCGCCCCCACTCCGGTCACTTTGGTAACAGACTCCGCCCCCACTCCCGTCACCTTGGAAACATACCCCGCCCCCACTCGCCGTCACCTTGGAAACAGACCCCGCCCCCACTCGCCGTCACTTTGGTAACAGACCACGCCCCCACTCCCGTCACGCTGGAAACAGACCCCGCCCACATTCCCGTCACACTGGAAACAGACCCCGCCCCCACTCGCCGTCACCTTGGAAACAGACCCCGCCCCACTAGCCGTCACTTTGGTAACAGGCCACGCCCCCACTCGCCGTCACCTTGGAAACAGACCCCGCCCCCACTCGCCGTCACCTTGGAAACAGGCCCCTCCCCCGCTCTGTCTCCATGGTGAGAGGCCCCTCCCCCGCTCTGTCTCCATGGTGAGAGGCCCCTCCCCCGCTCTGTCTCCATGGTGAGAGGCCCCTCCCCGGCTCTGTCTCCATGGTGAGAGGCCCCTCCCACGCTCCGTCTCCATGGTGAGAGGCCCCTCCCCCGCTCTGTCTCCATGGTGACAGGCCCCGCCCCCGCTCTGTCTCCATGGTGACAGTCCCCTCCCCCGCTCTGTCTCCATGGTGAGAGGCCCCTCCCCCGCTCTGTCTTCATGGTGACAGTCTCCTCCCCCGCTCTGTCTCCATGGTGACAGTCCCCTCCCCCGCTCTGTCTCCATGGTGAGAGGCCCCTCCCCCGCTCTGTCTCCATGGTGAGAGGCCCCTCCCCCGCTCTGTCTCCATGGTGACAGTCTCCTCCCCCGCTCTGTCTCCATGGTGAGAGGCCCCTCCCCCGCTCTGTCTCCATGGTGAGAGGCCCCTCCCCCGCTCTGTCTCCATGGTGACAGTCCCCTCCCCCGCTCTGTCTCCATGGTGAGAGGCCCCTCCCACGCTCTGTCTCCATGGTGAGAGGCCCCTCCCCCGCTCTGTCTCCATGGTGACAGTCCCCTCCCCGCTCTGTCTCCATGGTGACAGTCCCCTCCCCCGCTCTGTCTCCATGGTGAGAGGCCCCTCCCACGCTCTGTCTCCATGGTGAGAGGCCCCTCCCCCGCTCTGTCTCCATGGTGACAGTCCCCTCCCCCGCTCTGTCTCCATGGTGACAGGCCCCTCCCCCGCTATGTCTCCATGGTGACAGGCCCCTCCCCCGCTCTGTCTCCATGGTGAGAGTCCCTCCCCCGCTCTGTCTCCATGGTGAGAGGCCCCTCCCCCGCTCTGTCTCCATGGTGAGAGGCCCCTCCAGCGCTCTGTCTCCATGGTGACAGTCCCCTCCCCCGCTCTGTCTCCATGGTGACAGTCTCCTCCCCCGCTCTGTCTCCATGGTGAGAGGCCCCTCCCCCGCTCTGTCTCCATGGTGAGAGGCCCCTCCCCCGCTCAGTCTCCATGGTGAGAGGCCCCTCCCCCGCTCTGTCTCCATGGTGAGAGGCCCCTCCCCCGCTCTGTCTCCATGGTGACAGTCCCCTCCCCCGCTCTGTCTCCATGGTGAGAGGCCCCTCCCCCGCTCTGTCTCCATGGTGACAGGCCCCTCCCCCGTTCTGTCTCCATGGTGACAGGCTCCTCCCCCGCTCTGTCTCCATGGTGAGAGGCCCCTCCCCCGCTCTGTCTCCATGGTGACAGTCCCCTCCCCCGCTCTGTCTCCATGGTGAGAGGCCCCTCCCCCGCTCTGTCTCCATGGTGAGAGGCCCCTCCCCCGCTCTGTCTCCATGGTGACAGGCTCCTCCCCCGCTCTGTCTCCATGGTGAGAGGCCCCTCCCCCGCTCTGTCTCCATGGTGAGAGGCCCCTCCCCTGCTCTGTCTCCATGGTGAGAGGCCCCTCCCCCGCTCTGTCTCCATGGTGACAGGCCCCTCCCCCACTCTGTCTCCATGGTGAGAGGCCCCTCCCCCGCTCTGTCTCCATGGTGAGAGGCCCCTCCCCCGCTCTGTCTCCATGGTGACAGTCCCCTCCCCCGCTCTGTCTCCATGGTGACAGTCCCCTCCCCCGCTCTGTCTCCATGGTGACAGGCCCCTCCCCCGCTCTGTCTCCATGGTGACAGGCCCCTCCCCCTCTCTGTCTCCATGGTGAGAGGCTCCTCCCCCGCTCTGTCTCCATGGTGACAGTCTCCTCCCCCGCTCTGTCTCCATGGTGACAGGCTCCTCCCCCGCTCTGTCTCCATGGTGAGAGGCCCCTCCCCCGCTCTGTCTCCATGGTGAGAGGCCCCTCCCCCGCTCTGTCTCCATGGTGACAGTCCCCTCCCTCGCTCTGTCTCCATGGTGACAGTCCCCTCCCACGCTCTGTCTCCATGGAGAGAGGCCCCTCCCCCGCTCTGTCTCCATGGTGAGAGGCCCCTCCCCCGCTCTGTATCCTTGGTGAGAGGCCCCTCCCCCGCTCTGTCTCCATGGTGAGAGGCCCCTCCCTCGCTCTGTCTCCATGGTGAGAGGCCCCTCCCCCGCTCTGTCTCCATGGTGACAGGCCCCTCCCCCGCTCTGTCTCCATGGTGAGAGGCCCCACCCCCGCTCTGTCTCCATGGTGACAGGCCCCTCCCCCGCTCTGTCTCCATGGGGACAGGCCCCTCCCCCGCTCTGTCTCCATGGTGAGAGGCCCCTCCCCCGCTCTGTCTCCATGGTGACAGGCCCCACCCACGCTCTGTCTCCATGGTGACAGTCCCCTCCCCCGCTCAGTCTCCATGGTGACAGTCCCCTCCCCCGCTCTGTCTCCATGGTGAGAGGCCCCTCCCCCGCTCTGTCTCCATGGTGACAGGCCCCTCCCCCGTTCTGTATCCATGGAGACAGGCCCCTCCCCTGCTCTCTCTCCATGGTGAGAGGCTCCTCCCCCGCTCTGTCTCCATGGTGAGAGGCCCCTCCCCCGCTCTGTCTCCATGGTGACAGTCCCCTCCCCCGCTCTGTCTCCATGGTGACAGGCTCCTCCCCCGCTATGTCTCCATGGTGAGAGGCCCCTCCCCCGCTCTGTCTCCATGGTGAAAGGCCCCACCCCGCTCTGTCTCCATGGTGACAGTCCCCTCCCCCGCTCTGTCTCCATGGTGACAGTCCCCTCCCCCGCTCTGTCTCCATGGTGACAGTCTCCTCCCCCGCTCTGTCTCCATGGTGAGAGGCCCCTCCCCCGCTCTGTCTCCATGGTGACAGTCCCCTCCCCCGCTCTGTCTCCATGGTGAGAGGCCCCTCCCCCGCTCTGTCTCCACGGTGACAGGCACCTCCCCCACTCTGTCTCCATGGTGAGAGGCCCCTCCCCCGCTCTGTCTCCATGGTGAGAGGCCCCTCCCCCGCTCTGTCTCCATGGTGACAGGCTCCTCCCCCGCTCTGTCTCCATGGTGACAGGCCCCTCCCCCGCTCTGTCTCCATGGTGAGAGGCCCCTCCCCCGCTCTGTCTCCATGGTGACAGGCTCCTCCCCCGCTCTGTCTCCATGGTGACAGGCCCCTCCCCCGCTCTGTCTCCATGGTGACAGTCCCCTCCCCCGTTCTGTCTCCATGGTGACAGGCCCCTCCCCCGCTCTGTCTCCATGGTGACAGTCCCCTCCCCCGCTCTGTCTCCATGGTGAGAGGCCCCTCCCCCGCTCTGTCTCCATGGTGAGAGGCCCCTCCCCAGCTCTGTCTCCATGGTGTACAGGCCCCTCCCCCGCTCTGTCTCCATGGTGACCGTCCCCTCCCCCGCTCTGTCTCCATGGTGAGAGGCCCCTCCCCCGCTCTGTCTCCATGGTGACAGTCCCCTCCCCCGCTCTGTCTCCATGGTGACAGGCTCCTCCCCCGCTCTGTCTCCATGGTGACAGGCCCCTCCCCCGCTCTGTCTCCATGGTGAGAGGCCCCTCCCCCGCTCTGTCTCCATGGTGAGAGGCCCCTCCCCCGCTCTGTCTCCATGGTGAGAGGCCCCTCCCCCGCTCTGTCTCCATGGTGAGAGGCCCCTCCCCCGCTCTGTCTCCATGGTGACAGTCCCCTCCCCCGCTCTGTCTCCATGGTGACAGTCCCCTCCCCCGCTCTGTCTCCATGGTGACAGTCCCCTCCCCCGCTTTGTCTCCATGGTGACAGGCCCCTCCCCCGCTCTGTCTCCATGGTGACAGGCCCCTCCCCCGCTCTGTCTCCATGGTGACAGGCCCCTCCCCCGCTCTGTCTCCATGGTGAGAGGCCCCTCCCCCGCTCTGTCTCCATGGTGAGAGGCCCCTCCCCCGCTCTGTCTCCATGGTGACAGTCCCCTCCCCCGCTCTGTCTCCATGGTGACAGTCCCCTCCCCCGCTCTGTCTCCATGGTGACAGTCCCCTCCCCCGCTTTGTCTCCATGGTGACAGGCCCCTCCCCCGCTCTGTCTCCATGGTGACAGGCCCCTCCCCCGCTCTGTCTCCATGGTGACAGGCCCCTCCCCCGCTCTGTCTCCATGGTGAGAGGCCCCTCCCCCGCTCTGTCTCCATGGTGACAGTCCCCTCCCCCGCTCTGTCTCCATGGTGACAGTCCCCTCCCCCGCTCTGTCTCCATGGTGACAGTCCCCTCTCCCGCTCTGTCTCCATGGTGACAGTCCCCTCCCCTGCTCTGTCTCCATGGTGAGAGGCCCCTCCCCCGCTCTGTCTCCATGGTGACAGGCCCCTCCCCCGTTCTGTCTCCATGGTGACAGGCTCCTCCCCCGCTCTGTCTCCATGGTGAGAGTCCCCTCCCCCGCTCTGTCTCCATGGTGACAGGCCCCTCCCCCGTTCTGTCTCCATGGAGAGAGGCCCCTCCCCCGCTCTGTCTCCATGGTGAGAGGCCCCTCCCCCGCTCTGTCTCCATGGTGAGAGGCCCCTCCCCCGCTCTGTCTCCATCGTGAGAGGCCCCTCCCCCGCTCTGTCTCCATGGTGACAGTCCCCTCCCCCGCTCTGTCTCCATGGCGACAGTCCCCTCCCCCGCTCTGTCTCCATGGTGAGAGGCCCCTCCCCCGCTCTGTCTCCATGGTGACAGGCCCCTCCCCTGCTCTGTCTCCATGGTGAGAGGCTCCTCCCCCGCTCTGTCTCCATGGTGAGAGGCCCCTCCCCCGCTCTGTCTCCATGGTGACAGTCCCCTCCCCCGCTCTGTCTCCATGGTGACAGGCTCCTCCCCCGCTCTGTCTCCATGGTGAGAGGCCCCTCCCCCGCTCTGTCTCCATGGTGACAGTCTCCTCCCCCGCTCTGTCTCCATGGTGAGAGGCCCCTCCCCCGCTCTGTCTCCATGGTGACAGTCTCCTCCCCCGCTCTGTCTCCATGGTGACAGGCTCCTCCCCCGCTCTGTCTCCATGGTGAGAGGCCCCTCCCCCGCTCTGTCTCCATGGTGACAGTCTCCTCCCCCGCTCTGTCTCCATGGTGACAGGCTCCTCCCCCGCTCTGTCTCCATGATGAGAGGCCCCTCCCCCGCTCTGTCTCCATGGTGAGAGGCCCCTCCCCCGCTCTGTCTCCATGGTGAGAGGCCCCTCCCCCGCTCTGTCTCCATGGTGAGAGGCCCCTCCCGCGCTCTGTCTCCATGGTGAGAGGCCCCTCCCCCGCTCTGTCTCCATGGTGACAGGCCCCTCCCCCGCTCTGTCTCCATGGTGACAGTCCCCTGCCCCGCTCTGTCTCCATGGTGACAGTCCCCTCCCCCGCTTTGTCTCCATGGTGACAGGCCCCTCCCCCGCTCTGTCTCCATGGTGACAGGCCCCTCCCCCGCTCTGTCTCCATGGTGAGAGGCCCCTCCCCCGCTCTGTCTCCATGGTGACAGTCCCCTCCCCCGCTCTGTCTCCATGGTAACAGTCCCCTCCCCCGCTCTGTCTCCATGGTGACAGTCCCCTCCCCCGCTCTGTCTCCATGGTGAGAGGCCCCTCCCCCGCTCTGTCTCCATGGTGAGAGGCCCCTCCCCCGCTCTGTCTCCATGGTGACAGTCCCCTCCCCCGCTCTGTCTCCATGGTGACAGGCTCCTCCCCCGCTCTGTCTCCATGGTGAGAGGCCCCTCCCCCGCTCTGTCTCCATGGTGACAGTCCCCTCCCCCGCTCTGTCTCCATGGTGAGAGGCCCCTCCCCCGCTCTGTCTCCATGGTGACAGGCTCCTCCCCCGCTCTGTCTCCATGGTGAGAGGCCCCTCCCCCGCTCTGTCTCCATGGTGACAGGCCCCTCCCCCGCTATGTCTCCATGGTGACAGGCCCCTCCCCCGCTCTGTCTCCATGGTGAGAGGCCCCTCCCCCGCTCTGTCTCCATGGTGAGAGGCCCCTCCCCCGCTCTGTCTCCATGGTGAGAGGCCCCGCCCCCGCTCTGTCTCCATGGTGACAGGCCCCTCCCCCGCTCCGTCTCCATGGTGAGAGGCCCCGCCCCCGCTCTGTCTCCATGGTGACAGGCCCCTCCCCCGCTCTGTCTCCATGGTGAGAGGCCCCTCCCCCGCTCTGTCTCCATGGTGACAGGCTCCTCCCCCGCTCTGTCTCCATGGTGACAGTCCCCTCCCCCGCTCTGTCTCCATGGTGAGAGGCCCCTCCCCCGCTCTGTCTCCATGGTGAGAGGCCCCTCCCCGCTCTGTCTCCATGGTGAGAGGCCCCTCCCCCGCTCTGTCTCCATGGTGAGAGGCCCCTCCCCGCTCTGTCTCCATGGTGAGAGGCCCCTCCCCCGCTCTGTCTCCATGGTGACAGGCCCCTCACCCGCTCTGTCTCCATGGTGAGAGGCCCCTCCCCCGCTCTGTCTCCATGGTGAGAGGCCCCTCCCCCGCTCTGTCTCCATGGTGACAGGCCCCTCACCCGCTCTGTCTCCATGGTGAGAGGCCCCTCCCCCGCTCTGTCTCCATGGTGAGAGGCCCCTCCCCCGCTCTGTCTCCATGGTGACAGGCCCCTCACCCGCTCTGTCTCCATGGTGAGAGGCCCCTCCCCCGCTCTGTCTCCATGGTGAGAGGCCCCTCCCCCGCTCTGTCTCCATGGTGACAGGCCCCTCACCCGCTCTGTCTCCATGGTGAGAGGCCCCTCCCCCGCTCTGTCTCCATGGTGAGAGGCCCCTCCCCCGCTCTGTCTCCATGGTGACAGGCCCCTCCCCCGCTCTGTCTCCATGGTGAGAGGCCCCTCCCCTGCTCTGTCTCCATGGTGACAGTCCCCTCCCCCTCCTCTGATTATTGAATTAATTTAACAATTGTATTAAAGGGATATTTCAGCACATTCTTCACCTGCTCTCTGAACTGAGTCTGGGTCACGGCGTAAATCACAGTGTTTGTGGAGCAGCTCAGGAGCTGGAGCATGAAGGACAATTCCATCAGAAACCAAGGGAAATAAACAGACCGATAACCCAAATACCACATCCGGTTCCATATAGAATACACCATTAACAGGGCCCACAACAGCATGAAATTACCAGAGATAACTAACAGTAAAATGATAGATTTCCTTCGACTCTCCATCTCGGGGTCTCTGTGACTCTCCCCACTGCTGTGAGCCCGGAGTCTCCTGCGTCCTCTGCTGCTCACTAAAATGTGTCTGACGGTGAGAGCGTTGAGCAGCAGAATCAGCACAAATGGGATGACCGGGGTTAGAATGTTGTGGAGGAACTCGATTGTTCCCCAGACACGAGATTCCTGAACATCCATTGTTACATCACAAAACCAGGGGAGGTTCCCCAGCCAATACCGACCCGTGAACATAAAATACCAGAAGATGTTCTTTAAACAGCTCAGCAAACTCACTGTTCCCACAACCACAGCACATGTTTTCTCACTGCAATATTTACTTTTCAGATTCTGACAACAAATGGCCACAAATCGATCAAAGGTGAAAGTGACGGTGAACCAGACAGAACAGTCTGTGACTGTGTAAAGCAGGACGGCGTGGATATTACACACGGGGATGGAATACAGGAACTGAAACTGTTCCCAATAAACAATGGGAATGTGTCTGAATATCAGGTCCAGGATAATGACCAGTAGATCCGCCGCTGACATGGCCACCAGGTACCGAGTGACACATTTGGAGAGACCGCACTTTCCCCGAGACATGATCCCAATCGTCAGCAAGTTAACTGTGAGGAAGGGAAATAAACAGAGAAATTAGACATCAGACTGGAGCAATGTTACCAGATCTGTGTATGTGTGTGAGTGTCAGAAATAAACAGAGAAATTAGACATCAGACTGGAGCAAAGTTACCAGATCAGTGTATGTGTGTGAGTGTC